>NC_068334.1:19536080-19841437 GCF_000147395.1 Oryza glaberrima | reverse complement strand
CATGCGTAAGCTATTTGAAACCATACACATCTCAAGAGAAGATAATCTGAAATGCAATCTCCCATACTCCCACGCAAACGGATATCCAAAACGAGTATGAAAACATTCACAGCTAGTTGATTTGAACATTAGTTCAGTTACATGGAATTGGCGTTCCACAAAATGGTAAAAAGCATACAGTTAGAGTGTGAATTCTTTCCAAACACTAATGATCTTTGGCACAACCGTACAATTACTGTAATAACTGTTGCAGAAATCCAAAGTTGAAACATGCGCAGGTTCAAGGCTCTCAATTTCTGCTGTATATTATTATGATTTTTAATCTCCATGGATCGTGTAACGCTCCCACTTCTTGGTAGGATCATAGATCTGCAAGACAGGCTAGTTGTTACTCCAAAGAATATCTATGCCTTGTACAAGAATGAAAGGATAAAAAGGTGAATGTCCAACCTCCCATCTTGATGCAGGAAATATATGTTTGTTTTTCTCATACCAGTGTCTCTCTACGACTTTTCCCGCATGAGACTACAGTCATAAAGCATGAGGTAGAAACTTAGAATGCAACATTGGGAACTACAAATACAAGATATCGGTAGACATGTTACCTCGTCCTTTTCTTTTGTTGCATCAGCAATGGTCCGCACATCCTCATGAACATCAAAGTGGAAAAGCTGAGAAAGAAAGGACAGAAAAACAAGTGTCAGCAAATGATTAACTCAGGTCATCAATATTCGTCTGGACAAACAGAAAAATATCCTGTCCGCAGAAGAACCGAAGTTCTATGTTGTGACATCCATGTCTTAAAATAAAGTGATTATACATATGAATGAATTATATATAAGCTATCAACATATTTTATCAAAACAAATACCACAGGAATACTAACAAATCATGCATTACCGGTCCACTCTTGCCCCTTGCTTTGTTGATAATCAACTCATAGAAGCTATGTTGCTGTTACCAAAACAACAAACATGGGATTAAAATAAGAGTAAAAAAATACATAAACAACAATGCAATTTACAAGGTAACAAACATAAGCTTTGCATACATGAGGGATAATAAGATCTTCCTTCACATAAAGAAGATTCTCAACTGATGTTGTCCGCACTTCACGGAACTCAGGGGCAAGCTGCTGCTGAACAGCCCTTAGGAATTCTCCAATGGAGTCACCTTTACGGACCTGCCAGGTATATAGGTGTTGTTTCAATCATATGGTCCACATGTTCAGAACAATCAAAAGAGGAACACTTTTTTCAATGGTTAGAAATTACCTGGATAACTCTCCTATGCCCAGTGCCATCCCAGTAACTGTAAGTAATTGTCAGAGGTTCATCTGACACACGAGGCATTTTGCTAATCAGTTAGGATGCAAAAATTACTCACAAGGGAAAAATAGAGTGAAATGATTAAACACTAATGGTAATTAATGCTATAAGCTTGTGGCAATACTTTTAATCAGTTCCTGCTCACGCGACCATTGTTTCTTCAAACGCTCTCGCTCTGCTTGTTCCTCTGCTTCTCTCTCCCTGATGGATCATTCTTAGCATCCAGCTTGCAGGTTAAACAACACATGGAAACAAATAATCGATCATCACAGAAAGATAATCATAAACTAAAAGAATACCTGTCAGGAAGAAAACTTGTCTCAACAGTAGGGTCCTTCCCAAGTTTGACAGGACCATGTTTCTTTTGAGGTTCTTCTGTAAAACAATTTAAAGCATAATGTCCATACTTGCTTTACAGGTAAGGTAACTTCACAAACTTAAACAAATCAAGATTCAGGACACACACAAAAAAAAAGGACAGTACAAACACAAACCCCATGGCACTAAACTGCCAATTCATAACGTAAACAATAGAGAGAGAATGTTCATTCTGAATGAAACCCTGCCCAGGACCCAATCTTTGCTTAGATGCTTTGACTAAATTAGTTTGTCGAGTTGATTCATTTAAGGGACGTCACATGAGATGTTCAAACATTAACAAAAAAGTTAGAACATGGTAATACAAAATAGGATATCACAAGACCCTAGAAAGGTTAAGAGGACCATACGATTCTCAAATTCATCCTCATCACTTCCATTCTCAATCTCATCACAGAAAGATAACCGTGGATCTCCCCTCACTCTCCTCTTTTTCCGCTTTTGCATTTGCAATTCTTCTTCCCTGAAAACAAAAAATAAATAAACTATTTTGATATACACATATAAGGTAATGGCACAAATTATGATAGACTAGGACTCCAATCTCACTCTTGTTGCAACTTTTGAAGCTTCTCCTTCTCTTCTTCCTCAATTTTGGTCCGTATATTAACCCTCTGTTCAGCCACATGGATGAAACATTAGATGGTGAAAATTCACTTTTTGACAGAATGGTAAGAAATATAGCTGGATATTACCTTCTCGACATACTGCTCCCTTGTAACTAAACCGACTGTTTCCTTCTTAAACGCAGTCTCAAGAATCTGAAAGTCATAGTCCATACTGTTAGGTGTTAGCTTCTAAAACACAGATAAAAAAATATATAAATTTCTGTTGTGCCTTTAGAAAATGAGATAATTCAGAACCATGCCAATTGTGAAGCATATATGGGGGGAAATGTTTTTTCTTTTAAGTTTAAAAGACAAAATATAACAGAAGTGGTTCAATACAAAAGCTATTCTGCAGCAAATCACATAGCTGTAGCAATCCAACATAGAACTACAGAAGTATAGATAACATCCACATCCTAATCAAATTAAACAAGAGAGATAAGACAAGTATCGACCAAGAGTATTACAAATGACAATTTCACATCACACCACCAGAGAACAAGCGCTTAAAAACCTAGGATGACAAGTACAACAAAATATGTGAAGGCATGGTAAGAAAAATGTAAGGACAACCAGTTATAGTGAGCGACAAACTAGTTTCGCGAGTGCACGCGCACACAAATACGGAGATCAGTAGTAGGTCACTGAGCCTCACGGGCAAGCGAATTTTCCTACCTACGCGTGTGCCCTAGAAGGTAGAAGCCTAGTCCGATTCATATGATGGCGGATGGCCATACCTCGGAGGTGCTGGAGCCGAACTGGAGCAGGCCGGGCTGGCCATCGGAGGACTTGTTCTTGAGCTCCTCGATCTTGCGGCGCTCCGCCTCCCGCTGCTTCTCCAGCCGCCGGATCTTCACGGCGTCCTGAGCCGTGCCGACGTACCCGTCCCCGAACCCCGACATCTCGTCACCCCCGCCGCTCTTCCTCGGTCAGATGAGGGATTCCAGAGATTCCAGAGAAACTCGCAGCCGACGCGCTGCCGCCGCGGAAGGTGGAGACGGCAACCGGCGGTGGGATTGCTCGCCGCCGCCGAGAGCGGAAGGAATAGGGATTTGGGGAGGGGGAAACTGCTCGCCGCCCTCGCGCTTACTTGGGCTGGGCCTTACCGACTTACAATTTGAGGGAGTAATTAGCTTAGTTGGGAAGTTGGGCCACGTTTCATAGAGGCCCACTAGACAAGTGCGGCCCGATGGATAGTCTGCCCTCGAGCTGCCGTTTTCCTATTAATTATTTTTTTTTTAAAAAAAGGAAAATGATACATAGAAAGTTCTTACAGACTTTTCATAAACATGATATGTCATTGATGTTGCATGTTACTATATCCGTCTTAAAATATAGCAACTTTTAGCTATAAATCTGGACACACAATTGTCCAGATTCATAGCTAAAAATGCTTACATTTTGGAGTATTTATATCTTGATACTCTATTTTATAACTACTGACTAAATGAAACACTTGAACTTTTTTTGGCTGAATCAATTCTTAGTAAGATTTTGAGAAAAAAAAGTTTTAGTACAACTCAGCAAGTCAGAAACAATGTTACTGAAAGTCTTAGACACTTGAGATTTTTGTTGCAAGAGTTTTGTAAAAAAAAAAAAAGAAGAAGAAGGTACAGTACGTAGTAATGCTGGAAGAAAAACACCTTTTTTTTATAATGGAAGAAAGACGAAGAAATTAAACAAACAAGGTTTTTATATGACCAAACCAAACAAGTTTTAAATTGCTATAAATTGTTGAAAACCAAACAAATCATGATGTTACACAAACATGATTCGACCGAGAATAAATGAAACCCAACATAAGTTTGGGACTTTAACACAAATAACTCCAGAAACATAGTTCGACGACCCATGCAAGAATTGCATGCACAACAACATCAATGGAGCAAAGCTCCCTAAGGCTCACAGAGCCACATGCCGAGTCAGGAAACGACATGTTGAAACGGAAATGATGCAGACGAAATCTTCGGCACCAAATGGATTGACGACGAACAATCCAGCTTCTTGATGATTAAGCTTGCTTCTTCTTCATCCCACCTCCACACTTCTTGCTACCGCCACCTGAGCTCCCTGGAGCATCTGCAACACGCACGATCGAGACGGCAAAAACTGCGTTAGGATTGCACATTTGTACACGGTGATCACGAGCAAAACCAAGCACGGTCGATTAATTACCTGCCGGCGGCGGTGGCTGCTGGGCGCGAGAGGCGGCGGCGGCCTTACTCTTGTCCATCCTGTTCTTGCGACGCTCCCTGGCCTCCAGCTCCGCCCTGTCGCGGCCACCGCCTGCCACCGCAAACATGGGTCCACCAGTTCTCCTGCTGCTGCCGATCATCTCCCATGGCGTATCGTCGACCGTAGCCTCGATCCGCGCGGCGCTGCACGAGGTACTCCTCGAACGCCTCCGCCGGTGCGGCGGGCACCAGCCGCGCCCGCGCTGGCCCGGTCGGTGGACGAACCAACACCGGCCAGGAAGGCAGCCCGGACGGCAGCGCCGGAGGCGCGGCCGGGGCGGCGGCAGCAGCAGCAGGAGGAGTAGGCGCGCGCGGCGTAGCAGCAGCAGGTGGAGAAGTGGGCGCTCGCCGCGCACGAAGATGAGGAGCAGGCGAGCGCAGTGAAAGAGGAGCGGTGGGCGCGCACGGCATAGCATACGACAAGCTCACGCCACCATAGCTGAAGCTGTAGCGGCCGGTGGTCGGTGGCATGGTCCACCCACGAGGTGCAGCAGGAGGAGGACTAGCCACGGGCGGCGCACGAAGATGAGGAGCAGGTGCGTGGAGTGCAAGAGGAGCAGTGGACGCGCGCGGCGCAGCGGACGACGAGCTCGCACCGCTGTCGCCGAAGCTGTAGCGGGCGGTGGTCGGTGACACGGTCCACCCGCGCGGTGCAGCAACAGGAGGAGCTGGTGCGGATGACGCACGAGGATGGGGAACAGATACACGCAGTGCACGAAGATGAGGCGCAAGCGCGCGCAGTGCAAGAGGAGCACTGGGCATGCGCGGCACAGTAGATGGCGAGCTTGCGCTGCCGGGTGACGCAGCAACAGGAGGAGCAATCATGGGCGGCGCAGTAGCGGAGCAGTCATGGGCGGCGTATGAACTGAAGGGGCAGGCAAGGGCAGCGTAGAAACTGGAGGAGCAGGTGCGGGCGGCGTAGGAACAGGAGGAGCAGGCACGCGCAGCACACGAAGATGAGGTGCTGGTGAGCGCAGTGCAAGAGAAGTAGTGGGCACACGTGGCGTACTAGATGACGAGCTCACTCCATCGTAGTCGAAACTGTACCAGGCGGTGGTCGGTGACATAATAAACCCAGGCGGCACATCAGCAGGAGGAGCAGGCGCATGTGGCTTAGGAACAGGAGGGGCGGGCACGAGCGGTGTAGGAACAGTAGGAGCGGACGCGCGTGACACACGAAGATGAGGTGCAAGCGCGCGCAGTGCAAGAGAAGTAGTGTGCATGCGTGGCGTAGCAGACAACGAGCTTGCTCCATCGTAGCCGAAGCTGGGGCGGGTGGTGGTCGGTGAGACAGTAAACTCGGGTGGCACATCAGCAGGAGGAGCAGGTGTGGGCGGCGTAGGAACAAGAGGGGTAGGCGTGGGCGGCATAGGAACAGGAGTTGCAGGCGCGGGTGGTGTAGGAGCAGGAGGAGCAAGCGTGCGCGGCGCACGAAGATGAGGTGCAGGCGCGCATAGTGCAAGAGAAATAGTGCGCATGCGTGGCGTAGCAAACGACGAGCTCGCTCCATCATAGCCGAAGCTGTGGCAGGTGGTGGTCGGTGACACAGTAAACCCGGGCGGCACATCAGCAGGAGGAGCAGGAGTGGCAGGCGTGGGCGGCGTAGGAACATGAAAGGTAGGTGCGGGTGGCGTAGGAGCAGGAGGAGCAAGCGTGCACAATGGCGCACGAAGATGAGGTGTAGGCGTGTATAGTGCAAGAGAAGTAGAGCGCACGCGTGGCATAGTAGATGACGAGCTTGCTCCATCATAGCCGAAGTTGTGGCGGATGGTGGTCAGTGACACAGTAAACCTGGGTGGCACATCGGCAGGAGGACAAGGCGCGGGCGGTGTAGGAACAGGAGGAGCAGGCGCGGGCGGCATAGGAACATGAGTTGCAAGCGCGGGTGGCGTAGGAACAGGGGGAGCAAGCCCGCACGGCGCACGAAGATGAGGTGGCGCGCGCAGTGCAAGAGAAGCAGTGGGCGCACGCGGCGTAGCAGACGACGAGCTCGCTCCACCGTAGTTGAAGCTATAGCGGGCAGTGGTCGGTGACACTGTCAACCCGACCAGCGCAACAGTAGAAGGAGTAGGCACGAGCAGTGCAGGAACATAAGGAGTAGTCTCGGGCGGTGCAGAATGAGCAATGGGTGTGAGCGGCGCAGCAGTCGACGAGCTCGCGCCACCATCGCCGAAGCGATCGTTGCCGGTGGTTGGTGATACGGTCCACCCGCCTCGTGGCATAACAAGATGAGGAGTAGGCGCGGGCGGTGCAGGAACAAGAGGAGCAGGTACGGGCGGCACGGCAAGAAGAAGAAGAGGAGTAGGCCCCCGCGTGGTAGTAGGAGCAGCAGACGCGGTAGAGGATGAGCTCGCACCGCCGTAACCATAGCCAAAGCGGTAGCGGCCGGTGGCTGGCGACACGGTCCACCCGCGCGGGGGCACAGGCCACGCGAATGTGGTGGCGATGGGCGTCACAGACGGCGCCGCGGGGCGGCGCGCGGTGGAGACGAGGAGCGGCGGTGGCGGTGCGGGCACTTGCGATTCTTCGGAAGTGAAGCTGGTGTCAATGATGTGGTAGCTCTCGCCGTCAGGGAGGAGTGACGGGACGATGCGGCTCCAGGGATTGCGGCTGGGTAGGCGCCTCTGGGCCGGGATGGCGTGTTGGGTCGGAGGCTGCTGGGCTACCGCCCCGCCACCACCACCGAGAAGCCGGGCCTGGCTGGCAAGGCGAATGGGACGGTTCGCCATGGTAGCGGCGATGGCGTAGGGGATGATGAGGTGGCGAGGTGGAAGGCCTTGACGGGCCGGGCTCTCGTTGGCATCTCCTTGCTGGCCCGGGTTCTCGTTGGCGTCTCCCATGGTAGGCAGGTCAGGTCGGCGGATTTCACCACCTTCCTCCGTTCGAATCTTGCAGACAAAACCTGCGTGGGGAAAAAAAATGAAAAAATGGCATTGGCGATGGCACCACACAAAACATACATGAACCTGCAAAAACCTGTAATAAATCGCTAGAATTTCACAGAGATCTGATAATCACAAGCTTCCAAGAACGTCTAAACCTCCTGTAAACCACCAAGTCCCATGTAGATCTGATTAGAAAAAGCTTACAACAAAGTCTAGATCTTTAGATGGTGGATTTCAGGATTTCAAAAGCAAGAAACAAGTTTTTTCTCTCTCTACTCTACGGTATTCAAAGCTATGTACTTCTAAGAACAGAAACCAGATTAGAATTTGTGACAAGAGAGAGGGAACTTACCTCTCTCCAATCTACGGTATTCAAAGCTATGTACTTTTAAGAACAGAAAACATATTAGAATTTGTAACAAGCTAGAAGGAACTTACCTCTCTACAAATCTACGGTATGCAAAGCTATGTACTTCTAAGAACAGAAACCAGATTAGAATTTGTGAGAAAAACGAGAGGGAACTTACCAGGCTGCAGGAAGCTTATTTCTTCATGTATCTGATTTCCTTCAATATGTGTGTAGCTTTTACAGAATGGGGGCTTAGTTTTATAGTCGAATTTCAGTGCTTCACCCTGTCTTTGTGAACGCGTTCTATACACTGTCTCTTGTTTCTTTCTAAACATAACCAATTCTTTATCTGTGTGAAATATGTTGCACCGGTACAAAAAACTACTCCAAGCAAAAGGAAATGTTTTATAGTATATCACAATTGTATCCTCTAAAATAGGTGAGATATATTGAGATATGAACACAGATGTTTCAACTTTAGCCGAATCTCAGTGGTACTGATATATTGAGATATGAACACAGATGTTTTTTGAAACCGAAAAAAAAGGTATGAACACGGAAAGTGACTGCCAACCAGTACAGCTGCATCCAACCGTCCACTGCTACTACTGATTTGGCCATAATAACATTACTACCAAATATACAAATCTTCCTGGACTTATTTGGTGGAGCATTTATTTCAGAACATATCTGGCATCAGCAACTAATTCATATCTAAGTATGGAGGTTCTCATTTATTTTTACAGATATATGAGGAGGTATATATCTGTAAAAATATACAAATCATTTAGATATGAATTAGTTGGTGATGCCGGATATATTCTGAAATAAATGCTCCACCAATTTAAGTCCAGGAAGATTTGTATATTTCAGAAGTCTAGGAATATATATATATATATATATATATATATATATATATATATATATATATATATATATATATATATATATATATATATATATATATATATATATATATATATATATATATAGGACACCTATTTCCTACTACCGGGAGTAGTTACTCCCTCCTCTTAATGGGTCAGGTTATGATCCAATAACCGGTCCTTAGCTTGGTTATTTTATTTAAACAATTAACTAAATTGTTTATTTGTTGAAATTATTTATTATTCGTTAGTTGCATGCAAACGAACTTAGTTAGTTGACATTAACATGCTAGCAAAAGAAACATGCAAGCGATATACTAATTTTAGTTAGTTGATGGTGACATCTTCTGCTCGTTTTTAATTAGCTAGTTTAAGTAGCATGCATTCAAAAAGATTTGTATCCCACGAAAATACCGGACGGCACCTAAACTCTGAATTAGTGAGCTGGATAGGTGGGAGTAGTTACTCCCGGTAGTAGCATATAATTTTCCTATATATATATATATATATATATATAAAGGACACTCATATGGGGCACCATGGTGCCCGGGCACTATGGTATATAATGCACAAAATCACTCAAATTTTTCAAAATTTTCAAATTGTGAGTATATACCTAGTTATAATAATTTGATTCATACCTATACTTATCAACAAAACAACTCAAATTTATTTCACAATCCATGATTACATACCTAACTAATTATATGTATGGATGCTATATACCTAGAATCAAAATCTAACAAAAACAAGTTCAAATTCAGTTCAAACTTGCTTTAAACTAGTTAGTAAAGTAGTTAATGTTAATACCTAAGTAATTGAAAAAGTTTCATACTCATTTGAATTGGGTATATACTCAATTTCAACAATGGTGCCCGGGCACCATGGAGCACCAAACAAATTTACTATATATATATATATATATATATATATATATATATATATATATATATATATATATATATATATATATATATATATATATATATATATATATATATATATATATATATACCCTTATATTTCAGAAGTCTTTGATAGAGTTGCATTGTTGATAGCTGAATTTCACACATTTAGTTTACCTAAATTAAATGTGTGAAATTCAGCTATCGACAATGTCAACTCTATCTTAGACTTCTAAAATATAAGGGTATAGATATCTCCTAGTATAAATCAAGAGATATAAACCTACGCCACTCAAAGACTTGAGAAAAACTCAAAAAAATATAAATTAATTTCTAATCATGTACTACCCATGTAGTATTAGTTTTGGCACTTCGAGCTCCCTTCATAGAGGGGTCTCTCTCAAGGAATGAGGTGTATATGTCTTTCTAAAAATGGGAGAAAACCTCATAAGTATATCCAAGTATAAGGGTGGCAATTGAGTTTATATGTTTAAATCTCAGCATGAAGATCTACGAGATTCGGCCAAAATGGAAATTTATACAACTAGCTTCCATGCGAGGACATGACCTGACATGTTTGAGAGGATAATTATGATTTACTAGAAAGAAATTTCCTTGCTTGGAGTAGTTCTCGCTATCGTTGCAACTTATTTACACGGATAAAATAGTGTTTGTGTTCAAAAAGAAAGAAGAAACGATGCATAGGACTCATTTACCTAGATACATGGGCTTAGGGTTATCACTGAGAACCGACGGGAGAAGCTTTGCAAAAGCACAGTCCCGGGAGTGGCCTTGGGGCCAAGTATGCCATCCTCTCAATGCGTGGTCATTTCCTTAGTAGCCCAAAGTGCGAGAGTGGATTCTAGGCTCTAGAGGACATCCCCTCATCATTCACATGTCATCTAAATGGTTATATTTTTTTTAAAAAAATAATAAAATAGATTAATATGTGATATATTAGTTGTATTTTTTTTTGCAACTTGTAGAAGTTTAATTTTAACATGTTTATGAAGTTATCTATCACATATTAATCTATCCAGTTGATTTTTTTTAATTTTTTCATAAACATTTGGATGACATGCAAGCAATGAGAGAATGTCCCCTCGAGAGTTTAGAATAGTTTCTCCCAAAGTGCTCTTTTCACCAAGGTGGCGGCAAAGGTGCAAGAGGGAAAGAATAATGCTAATGTCCACCCTTGACCTCTATGCCTCGATCATTTATTCCTGTGGATACCAAATCACACAAGTAATATAAGAACACATCATGCTGCACATAGGTAAGGATGATACCTTGGCCGCTACCCTAACATCATCGACCTAGATCAAGGATACAAGTGGACAGACCTGAGAACCAACTTATAATATAGATAAGCGGATAACCCAGCGCACTTATAACCTAGATCTAGTGGTCGGTGCGTGCGGAAGACAAGGCCATCATCCATGTACAAGAAGGAAAATACAGCCCCACATAGGATCGTATGGATGTCAAATCAACCATGTAAGAACATATCATGCCACACATGGGGAAGAATGATACCTTGGTTGCCATCCTAACATCATCAACTGAGATCTAGTGGGTGATGCATGGGGAAGACGGGCTCATCATCCATGTGCGAGAAGGAAAAGCTAGCCCCGCCCAAGATCATGTGGATTCCAAATAAGCAAAGTAAGAACACATCATGCCGAGATAAGGAAGAATGATACCTTGGCCGCCAACATAGATCGACTAGCTGATGAGTGGGGAAGACGAGCTGCCATCCTTGCACGGGGAAGGAAAACTGGATCCTGTACGGGGAAGGGGAGCGACATCAGCAACCACCTAAACGTTGTCCGCGCAAAGGCCCCAGTCCCAAATCCTAGATCTAGGCAACCAACAACTAGGGAAGGCACTGTAGAATGTAGCGGTAGGTAGCGACGATGGCAACGATTGGCTTGATGGTGTTGGAAGGACGGCGATTCGCTCTCTTGATGTCATATTGGTGCTAGAAGAACGAAGGTAAGCACCAGATCTAGGGGAATGAAAGTTAGGTAGAGTGCGGCGGAGGGGTGGTGGTGGATGGAGGGGAAGAAGTGGCATCTTCTACCCATTTTAGGGTTTAGCAATGGGTTTATATAGGCGGGGATGGTACATCAGCTTTGGCCCAGCTAGGCCCAATAGATGGGGATGGTAAAATGGTTTGTTGTTGGCTTTCATTTGTTAAACGTCCCCGTCCCCAGTGGCAAATAAAAATTGTCAAACCCAAACCCAATAGTGACATTTGGATGGACAGTGGAAAGAGGAAGGGATATTATGGCATATAAAGTGGTGGTTTAAGATAGGATAGGATATACTTTACCATTCCAATGTTCAAATACATATGGTTTGGTATAGAGATAAAATATTTATTGGACGAAAATACCCTTCCTGACTATCTGGTTGTGGCAATCACACGACATTTTTGTCATCGCCACCCATTCCGACCTAAACTCACCTTCCCCAATATTGGTTGGAAATGAACCGCCCATATCCTGTTCTTATATCCACTTCTTTTCCCAATCGCCTAAAAAACATGGAAATGATTTCTTTTCAAGAAACATCAATGTATCAAAATTTTCCTCTGGTTCCAATTATCACCTTTTTTTTTCATTGATTTCCTTTCTCATCGAGACTCACTTTTCTCAATATACTTTAAGGGTCTTTGAAGCACAATATTCAGGAAATGGATGAATAGAAAACAAATTACAAGAATTGGAGGATGGCATAACATATGAAAAATATAGAAACAACCATTTAAATAGACTATAGGAAAGGAATCGGATAAGAAAGGTAGACTCAGGAAAAAAAATGAAGTTAAAGCTTTTGCTAACTTTTCTTCAAAATCTACATGCATTTACTCGTCATTGCTTAGAAATTTCATTGAATTTGGAAATGCCCAATCCTCTGTTTCAATGAGCCGAATAGGAAAAGTTCCTACATGATTTAAATCTTACATAACTCATGTATAAATTCTTTGTTTCAAAAGGGCCTAACTGTATAGAAAAAGGGCAACAAAGCTATATGAACCAACTTTTTTAAAATTCTTATCCACATACTGGTACTTCTATTTTAAACCAGGAGTAATAACGTACTTCTATTCTCCTCTTTTATCCGAAGGGGACATGTAATACTCCCTACATCCTAAATGATTTTGGAGGGATATGACATATTTTAGTACAACATACTTTAGTACAATGAATCTGAATAGGCTCTATGTCCGAATTCATCGTATTAGAATATATCACATCCCTCCAAAGTCCCTTATATTATGGGACGGAGGAAGTAACTTTTTAAATGATTGAGAGGCCATTTGATCAAAAACTTTTTAAGTACGTGACTATGTAAAGAGAGGAAAAAAACGTCATTCAAAAAGCAAGATTACAACGATAGCGCTATATGAGGTAGTAAAAGAATGGCTAGCAATATATAATATAATAATATAACCATTGTACATTTATGGATCATACAACAGCCATGAGGCCCCCACAGGGAATGCGGAGCATAGCGGCACGGGCAAACAGAGTACAGTGGAGCTAAGCCAGGAGAGGACTGAAGAACGCAAAAGATCATAGTGCTGGTCCCTCGCATGTGTCCGAAAGTTTTATCTGCCTTCTCCCCAACATTACAAGATGCGACCATATGATGCCCGCTATTTGCTCCCATCAAGCCCCATAATGGCAGCAAAGATTGGTCATGCCTGGTTGTTGTCCGATGTGGAAACTTCCGCGCTGCACATCGGGCAAACCTGCACATCAAGGATATTTCGTCACCAACTGATAACTACACACCGGTATCGTGTTTATAAAATTTAAACGTTCAATACTAATGTTAACATTGTAAACAACTCGAAACTAGAGAAAGCTACATGTTAATAATCCATATACTGTACTTCGTAAGACAATAACTAACATGATGCACCTGGGTAGTGGGTAGAGAAATATGAATGAAATCACAGTATATACAGCTATACCTAGCTAATCAATGTGCGCAGGCAGTAAAGCAACCAAAAACGAGAGGCAAGTTCACATGATCAAATCGTTGGCTTAAACTTATCAGAATTTAAATTGCATAACACAAATGACCAAAATATCCGCAGTGCTATTAGTGTTACCCAAACATCTTTTAGCCAAAACTAATAAAAGGGCGTGAATGCTTTGGCAGATTGGATTTATTTTGTAAGACTGCATTATCACCCAAGAGGAATGAACTTTCAAATGCAACAAAACTATTTCCCTAGTTATGCACTGATGCACGTGAGTTTTCCATGTTTGGTGATTTGCTAAACCTTTCAAATATAATGGCCTAACTTTTGTACCAAAAATGAATGTCACTAGTACTTAGTAGGTCTACCAAAGTGATCCTTTATTCTTCCTGAAGGTGAAACAAAGGTACAAGGCAACAACTATACCTATACAGCAAGAATAACAAAAATTCTATCCAGACATAAACCATGAACCTAACATATGGCCTGCTAGTAAATTATAACTAATATCACATTTTCTTAGCCCTTAAACCCACATGACAGACTCATTTCCTATAAAAAAGACTTCCCACTAATGTGGCGAATAAATTTGGAGACAATCTTGGGTTGCCACACTTTGACACAAAACTTAGCAACATATGCAGCCTGGCAGTCAAATAAAGCCCTCTGTCCAAGCACAAGTATGCGCAACAAGATAGCTTCATAGACATTAATCACAGCATGAAAAGAAAGCGGCCTACATGGATGGAGGATGGCAGTAGTTTGTATAGATCTGGAAATGATATTTACCTTATTTATTTGAAGCCATTGGTTTATGCACTCAGGATGGTATGAATGCTTGCAGGGGAGTGCAATCAAAGATTCACCATCCTCAAATTCCACACGACAAATAACACATCTAACAACAATAGATACATTAGGACTTAATATGTGATTAATGTAAGATAGTAAGGTTATGACTTATGAGACAAATTATTCACACATACTGCTCTGTGTTGCCATCTTGGACACCTTCTGCCTTGTAAGTTACTGAAGGTAGAGAAGCAAGTGTAGCAGCAGAGAGGCCTCTGTGTCCTGTACCAACCGCTTCTCCCAATGCAACTAATTCCTGAAGTCATATAGAGAGAACCATTAATATTGCATCTTAAAGCTTCTGATGCAGTGCCAGGTGCCAGAAGGCTAACATATAACAATGAAACTTGCCTCATAAGAATACTCATCTGGGTCAACCTCTTGCCACGCATCCTGGGTTTAGGTAAAAATATATCAATGTGTTAAATGACGTTTTTCCAGTTCATAAAAGCTGATTATCAATGAGTAATGGAGTAAGGAAAAAATGAAAAGACATTTTCCCAAGTTCAAGTATGCAGCTTCCATTGGAGATAATATAGCATGCCAAAATCCATGGAGTAAACAGGACAGCATGCAAATTTGACAAGCCACAGCATGAACCACATACCACCTCTGGTCTTACTATTGCTCAACTAATGGACAGTACAAGCTCTACTAAAGTACAAACGATTAAAAATCCACCTGATGTAAACAACCAACACTTCTTATAGAAGTCATGATCTGTAAATGTGATAAAAAGTACATAAAAACCTTGGATGCTCATGAGTTTATAACTCAAATATGAAACTGAAGGTGAGCAAGAAAAAGAATTCCAGGTTCAACTGAAAATAAGATGGATTTTGGATGCTGGAAGGTACCCAAAAAATGAATTTGGGGGCAGTCTTATCGTTTATCAACAGTGCGTGGAAACAAGGAAAGTTGCAAGGCACATTCATCACTTCAAGTGTAAATTCCATATGATTTCGGTTGTCATACATAATGTAGGTGTAAATTTTATTGCAACAACAACGAATTAAGGAGACTATATCATCATTTATGTTATTACTCCAAGATCATTTCATCCAACTCTAGGATTCCCACATATCAGAACAAACACAATTTGTCCAACTAACAAGAAAAATAGACCATTACCTGTGGATCATTAGCATGCTCCTCTACAGGCTCCACAGGTCTCCCTACAAAGCAATATCAAATTGAAATTATCGACAGCAATAACTGAAACATGTGAAATGAACTGAAGAAACAGCACTCCTTTTCTACTCACAATCGCTGATCCCCGCGAGAGCCATAAGTCGCGCGGCTACTTCGCGCTCCTCGGCGTCCTGCAGAGCTCGTGCATAAGCCTCATCGTCCTCGTACTCCGCGGGGTCTAGCTCTGGCTCGACTTCCTCCTCATCATACTCCTCGTCGAACCCCTCCTCCTCCAACTCGCTTCCCTCAGCCCCCTCCCCATCTCGCTCTCCCTCGCCACGACCCTCCCCAACGGCGTGCTCGTGGTGGTGGACGCGGAGGTGGTGCTCCAGCTCCTCCTCGTAGTCCTCCTCGGCCTCGTCGTCGTACTCGTAGCTCCCGGCATCCGAGCTCCCGTAATCGCTGCCCTCGCCGACGCCTCCGCCCATGCGAAGCATCATGTACGCCCGCTCCTGCAGCCGATCCAAACAACAACCATGTCAAATTGTCAATCGAGAGGTCCCGGAACCCTAGCAACAACACCCGACCGCGAGATCTCCCCCACATATACCTGCTCCTGGAGCACGCGGGCCAGGGCGAGGTCGGCGTCGACCTGGCTGAGCGCCGTGAACGGCCGCCGCGCCTCCGCGGCCGCGGCCACGTCGTCGTCCCCTCCGGCGTCCGCGGCCGCAGCGGCGACGGCCACGGCGGCAGCTGGCGGGGCCGGATTCGTGGCGGGGCTCGCGTCGGCGCCGGGCTTGTCGCCGGCGGCGCCGCCGCTCCCCTTCGAATCCGCCATCGCCTTGGCGGAGATTAGAGAGAGAGAGGGGGCGAGGATTAACGAACAAAAAAACAACTCGAGTTTAAACCCACTCGCGTTTATGAGGACGGAAGGCGGTGCGGGGGGCGTGTTGGGTTGGAGAATAGTAATTGCTGTGTGTGTGTTTTTCTTTTGTCTGCATAAATCTCTGATTTAACTGCGGGATTTCGATTTAAAAAGCGGTCGGGTTAAGCTAGCGATGCAACTCCTCCGACTCGACCTCGTTCAGACAGACTAGTCTGAAGTCGAGACCGAGTCTGAGAAGCCGATGAAAATAAAGGCTGAATTTGTTTTTCTTTTTTTTTTTGAGAACACTGTATTTTTTTTCTAGCTTCTCAATAATACTCCCTCCGTTCTGAAGTAGTTTTGACCTTATTAAAGCTATTTTTTAAAAATATTAACTAAATTTATAGAAAATTATTGTAATATTTATAGTATCAATTTATTTTATTAAATTGGATATTAATATTTTTATAATTTTTTGTAAAAATATTACTTTTTTATAAATTTGATTAGAACTAAAAAGATTAAAACGACTGAAGTGGAGATAGTGATATTAATTTGCTTTTTGGATTTTATAACTACGGATTTTTTATAAACGGGATGAAAGGTATTTTTGGCTGACACGTCGGGGTAAGTACTCTCTTCATATTTTAATATATAACACCATTGATTTTTCAACCAACGTTTAACCATTCGTTTTGTTTAAATTTTTTATGTAAATATAAAAATATTTATATCATATTTTAAAAATATTTAATGACGAATTAAGTCACAATAAAATAAATGATAATTACATAAATATTTTAAATAAGACGAATGGTCAAACGTTAGACAACGGCGTTATATATTAAAATATAGAGGTAGTATTACACTAGACTCCACTTGTCAGTGTCATGTGATACGCGCATTTTCTCCTCTACCCGTACGTGTGCAACTCTGCGAGGGCCTCGCTGGTCCCCACGGAGAGTGAGTGGTCACGTCACGTCACGTCACGTCACGAAGTGTGGGCCCCAGTTACATGGGCCTACAGTCAGTGGAGCGGAGGAGGGAAGCTAAGGCCGTGTTTAGATTTTTTTTAAAAAAAACTTCTAATTTTTCCGTCGCATCAAATATTTGAACACATACATGAGCAATATGAACGGAAAAAACCAATTATACAGTTTACATGTAAATCACAAGAAAAATCTTTTGAGCCTAATTACATCATGATTGACAAGTGGTGCTACAGCAAACATTTGCTAATAATGAATTAATTAGAATTAATAAATTTGTCTTGCAGTTTACAAACGGAATCAGTAATTTATTTTATTATTAATTTACGTTCGATTTAATATGTGTCCGTATACTTTAAAAAATATTTTGGACCAGGAACTAAACAAAGCATAAGAGAGATTCTGGAACATTCCTTGTGGAGTGTTGCTTGGGCTGTCGCGGTCGGGCCGGCCCAGGAAATACCAGGCGACGTGGCGGAGGCCACGGCCCTGGGCGCCCTATCCGTGGGCCGATAAGGCGCGCGTGGGCGCGCGGCCATACAAAGCCGCGTGGCCCTCCACCCCCGCACGGGTCGCTCTCCCCTCTCTTCCCCCTTCCTCCGCGGTTGGTGGTGGCTGCGCCGCTGCCCGCATCATCACCACCTCACCTCACCTCAGCTCGCGAGCTCCGCTCTCACCAACCGCAGCGCGCGACGAAGGGGATTGGATTGGGTTGGGTTGGATTGGAGAGAGAAAATGGCGGCGCCGTCGTCCCTCGCGTCCTCCCACCTCTCCCGCCTCGCCGACCTCCGCCGCGCAGGCGTCGCCGCCGCCGCCCCGGCGCATCCGCAGCAGCTCCGCCTCGGGTGCTCCCGCCGCCGCGCCCAGCGCGTCGTCGCCATGGCCGGATCCGGCAAGGTTGCCATCCATCCTCCTTCCTGCTATCGTTTAATTACACTTCCCGTCGTTGTCCTTTGTGCTCGTGGCTGACGACTAGCTGCTTCTTTCTTTCTGCTGCTGCTGCTGTCCTTGCAGTTCTTCGTTGGAGGCAACTGGAAGTGCGTAAGTATCCGCTCCTCCTCATCAATCAACTTTTGCACACGCACGGGGTACCTATGAGCAGAGCGATGATGGATGGAGATTCTGCTGCTGCTGCACCTTCGTGATCTTGAGTCGTTGGCGCCTTGTGGTTGCCGCCTAGGACATTCCAAAGATGAGCGGAATGAATGGGATTTTTTGTCGTCATCAATACATCGTGATCTACACCACACCTGGTCGTGTTTGCTAGATATGGAGTCGCTTTTGGTGCCACAAGATGTAGTCGTTTTTGGCTTAAGCAGTTCTCTTGGGGAATATGCATCTTATATGCAAAAATGTATAATTTTTTTCAGACTTCATCTTCTGAGTCCCTGGCTTTCTCATTTGCCCAAATTTCATGGAGTCGAGCAACTACTGTTATGTAGACAGGGATTGGTTCTAGTGCTCCAAGGATAAGAAAGTGTGTGCATCAGTATCTTGTCCAAAATAAATTAGTTCTAGTGGTCCGAGGGTAAGAAAGTGTGCATCAGTATCTTGTCCAAAAATAAAGATAGTAGCATCTTCTTTAGGCCATCCTTAGGACGAGCTGATTCAGTTGCTCATTTTTCCTTTTGGAGAATCATCTCGGTATTATATGTTGCTTCACTTTTTATCGAGAGCTTATGCTAACTATATCAAGACATGTTTCCCGACTTTTTGGTCAGATATGTTACTATCAGTATGATTGGTTCTGATGATATAATTTCTTGTCCCTCAATTTAGAATGGAACGAAGGACTCTGTCAGCAAGCTTGTGACTGAATTGAATGCTGCTACACTTGAACCTGATGTTGGTAAGCACGTTTTATTCATCTATGCATGATTCTCTTCCTCTCTATACACACTGTGTTAGATGTGTGTATTTGATTGGTTCTGTCATGCCTTCTTTTTCATCCAAATCCATCCTCCGGAATTATTTTTAGCTTCCACTGTCTATCTTTTTCTACCTTCAATTAACTTGCTGTGGCAATACTGCAGATGTTGTGGTTGCACCACCATTCATTTATATTGATCAGGTTAAGAACTCACTAACTGATCGTATTGAGGTATCTGCTCAGAATGTTTGGATTGGAAAAGGAGGAGCATACACTGGAGAGATCAGGTAAAGCTAAAAACATGTTGCAATTTTCTTTTCTTTAGTATAATGCATTACATGGCGTCAGAACCATGTGTAAATTGATGATAAATGGTGGCGGTCTGTTCGATGTTTTTTACGGGATTATGGTAGCTTTGAATTTTAAGCAAGCGCAAAAAGATAATTTTTTGTTTCTTGTTTTCACACTGGAGTTTTTATATGTTTCACCTAAAATGTCTATAGTGCGGAGCAATTGGTGGACATTGGCTGCCAATGGGTTATTCTTGGGCATTCAGAGCGTAGACATGTCATTGGTGAAGATGATCAGGTAAGCGCTATATACACAGATGCTACTGGATTGGTAGTTCTCTCACTTGTCCATGCTGTTAGCCTGTAACATTCTGAAGGCACCTTTGAGATGCATGATTGCTGTTGACATGCAGTAGTTCTGATTGGGATTGTGACATACCATGTTTATAAATGCAGTTTATTGGGAAGAAGGCTGCATATGCCTTGAGTCAAAATGTAAAGGTTATTGCCTGCATAGGGGAGCTGTTGGAAGAGAGAGAAGCAGGGAAAACTTTTGACGTCTGTTTTAAGCAGATGAAGGCTTTTGCAGGTGACAATTCTTCATCTTGAGTTAAATTAATAATGGTTGATGAGCCTACATCATCTGAAGACAAGATTCATGTATCAACATGTTGCTTTCAGACAGTATTACAAACTGGGCGGATGTAGTAATTGCATATGAGCCTGTTTGGGCTATTGGAACCGGGAAAGTTGCTACTCCTGAGCAAGCTCAGGAAGTTCATGCTGCTGTTCGTGATTGGTTGAAAACCAACGTGTCACCTGAGGTTGCTTCCGGCATTCGAATTATCTATGGAGGTCGGTTTCTTATCACTTGGATGAGTTTCACTGTGTTTCTCCTCTCTTCACCCCATGAAATTGATTATTGGAAGGCAGAATTTAGGAACATTGATATATTATGAATGTTATGAATGTCCTTAACAACAGCATCTAACAAAATGCATTTTTCTATTTTTCTCTTATATAAGCAATTGAAAGCCTGGTTATTCCTTGAAATATGTTGTTTGTGGTAAATATCTAGAAGCCCGATCTAGTGGTATCAGTACCTGCTAAGGCTTGTGACTTCAGAGAATATTTGCACCATTATTAATTTGATGCCAGCTAGGATGTGGCAATATGCCTCACTGATTTTATGATTCGTTCTGGTACAGGTTCTGTAAATGCAGCCAATTGTGCCGAGCTAGCAAAGAAAGAAGATATTGACGGCTTCCTTGTTGGTGGTGCCTCTTTGAAGGTATGATAAATTAACATCATATCCTGAAATACAGCCTGTTGATTGCCGTGTTCTTAAACCAATGAACCCGCTATTGTGTAATTGTGTATTGTATTTCATTACGCAACATTCCGTTTTGCAGGGTCCGGATTTTGCCACTATTATCAACTCGGTGACTTCCAAGAAAGTTGCAGCCTGATGTAACCCTTCTGTAGAAATAAATGACCCAGAGGCAGCGAGACGGCTACCACACCATATTGCTTGATAGAGATACTTCGTGTTCAATCACCGTGCTTGTTTTGACACACGAGGGAATAATGCAAGATGCCACTGTGTTGTTTTTTCTCATAGACCTGGCTGGCGTTACGAGAGCCTATTATTTGTTAGTGAGTGAGTGACCAATAACACGTCAAAAATTGCTGCTATATGTGGTGTTACCCGACATCTGTGGAAGGCAAGGAATGTTGTGGTGTTGAGCATAATAATCGATGTTGCCGTAGGATCGTTGATCCTCCACACCTTACTGGCCCTGCAAGAAAGCCTGAACAGTGTTCACACAGCAAAATACCAGTTTTCAATATTTACACAATAAAAACAACCCAGTAACTAAACTACTTATGGTGGAAAAACCAGATCCAGTCAGCTAAGTTTTAGATGATTGATTTCTAAGCGTAGGCACAAGACACCCGTTTGAATTGGGGGCAATTGCGTGTTTGGTGTGTATCAACTGTTTTTTTAGAGGTGTTAACCGTTGACCGCTCTTAGGGCCCTTCTTCTTTTTCTACAGATTATATATATTATCACGGTAAAAAAATTATCGGTATTTCTTAGAAAGCTTTTTTATCTAAAAAGAACTTATCAACCATTCAATATTTTATTCATTCATTTGAGTCTCGAATGATATTTTCAAACGAACCATCACTGTACATCAACATTTGTCAATACTCCACCCTCTCCGGTCGACAACTCGACACCATCTATCAAAATCTAAACAAGGTGCAAGTCAGCAAGTTGGGAGGGAAGGAAAGATACGGCGACCGCGTCGGCGTCAAACGGGTGGACGCCCGCGCCATGGGCGGCATTGCCAAATCCCACCGCCCGCGCTCGACGGCGGCCGTGGTGCGCCACTGCACTCTGTGCGTCGCAGCTGGTCGATCGCCGCGCGCGCGCCGCTGGGCGGCTGGCACAACGAGCGCGTCCTCCGCACCTCGCAGCATTTCTGCATTTGGAGAATTGGTGGCTGACAAGACAAGAAAAAGGCTCCGCTGCTTCAGCACAGGAGCTACCAAGTGCCAACCAGAGGGAAGGGATCTCCATTTTTCCCTTGTATGCATCGATCATGCGGCACGATCCTCAGCAGTATGCAACGAGCCTTGGCAGTATGGCATGAACTGCAAAGCTCTTTCAAGATTCACTTCCCTTTTGTTTTTCCCTACAAGATCTGCAGTTCCGATAAAAAATATATACGAATACACCACTACTGGCAATTCATGAACATGATACCACTTGCAAAATTTTATATATGTTGCGTGCAGATCATTTTAGTTTGTGAAACTTATCGCTCCTCCGTAGGTTTTGGTCGTTATCAATCAACAATTTAAAAAGTTGCTCACAAGGTAATGCATGAAATTTTGCCATTCCTAAATAAGCTTTGCATATAACTTAGCTTCGATTCGAGATAACTTTGTTCTAACAGGTCCATGCACATAAAATTAGGTGCAGTGATACATGGGCCAGTAAAACTCACATCCAAGGACAACATTACTCCTCTCTGGCAAATCTAATTTCCATGTTATGTGACAAAAAAGAAAAGAAAAAAATTTCCTATGGTGTGCACAGATTCTTCAGGTCTTCCTCCTTGGCATAGGTGTTTGGGATGAGCCTTGAAGCATAGGGATACAGATCCTTGTATGAATTTCTGATGGTACCTTCTGCCACACCAGTAGCCAAGGATATGTCTGCAACATTTTCATGGTGTTATTAACGAGTTAAACAGTTGCAAGTTAAATATGGAATGGGTCTGTGTTCCAAACCTTTCAGAGGCTTCTTATCATCTGAGAGTTGGGTTATCATGTAAATGACAGCAGCCGCAATGGAAATAGGACTCCTCCTGCACAGCATAGGTTTGCCCGGAGGTGTGAATATAATAAGTCATGATGCACACTTGGAATTTGACTAATAAGGAAAGTTTGTGTCTAATAGTCAAAAACTAGCTCTCCTGCAGCCCTGCCCCTTCCCAATACATAAATGGGGATAATGAGGTTGCATGTATGGACTGTACAGGATATGTATGCTACTTGCTTTAAGAATATAGATTTGCTGATAGCTGTATTTGCAACTCGTTTATCTGATTAGTTCCTCTAGTCAATGCATTGATCTAAGCATCAGTGATTTAGAGGTGATAAACACTGAAGCTAAAACGGATAAAATAACTTCCATGACAAAGGATCTATTGATCATCAGAATGGTTCATAATGAATCCAAAATGTCAAACCTTATATCAAGTTCCTCTGAACGCTGAACTGCTTCCTGGGCTGCTTTAACAGCTTGATTGTTCATCCCAAGAGTTGAACAGAAACGCCTCTGCAGGTTTTATCAGTTTATTCAAGAGTTCACTCAATCAATTCAGACAAGGACTCATTAGAATACATGGCAAACTACAGACCAGGAAATCTCCAGCATGGATGGTTCCCATCTCCATAGATTGACCCATTTCAACTTCCAGTTGCTTCACGATAAATTCCTTTGCTCGGCCTATCTCTTTCTTTGTTGCTCCATTAGCGACCGAACATATTTCTGCGACAAGCCATCACATCAAACAAGAACGCATCAGATAAATGCATTCAGAACGCATTCAGATAAATGCATTCAGCAAAGAACAAACTGTACCTTTTACAGTTCTAGGCCGATCCTCTTGTCTACAAGCAATATACAAACAGGCAGCTAATATAGCATCTTGATTTCTTCCCCTGATAGACTTGAGATCTTCCACCTTCTTATATATTTCATTGGCTCGGTCCTTCAGAAAGAAAAGACAACACAGTCATTATACAGCTACAAGCAACCAGCATCGTGTTACTGTTCGTAGCAAATGAAATATGTCCAAAGAAGCAGCGGTTAATATTTCCAAAAGCTGACTATAGAGTAAACAAGTCATGCCACATAACATGGAATCGTGCAGCATGGAAGCAGCCTGATGAATTTTATATAAACTTTCAAGTCTGTTGTGTGCATGCAGGCATTATACTATCAAGTATGTACACTGCCAAGCAAGCGCAACTTTGAAAAAATAGGGGTAGTTCACCCAATATATCATGGAAAGTAACAGTCAGAATGTTTACCTTGATTGTAGCCACAAGACCTAACCTGGAGATGAGATTAGAGATATCATGTCAGAGTATTGCAGAAATCCTGTGATAAGAAAAATATCTAAACTGCCATAGCAGTAAATCATCGTGTTTCTGCATCTCCTTCAATCAAACCAAATAAACCTAACATCGTTTTTCTTCATCGAAGTTTCCCTTCCTATAGATCCACTAGTAGAAGAGGCTATTGCAATTGCACATGCCTCATGCCAAAAAGTAACATTTCACTAGTTCTAGCTTGCTAGGAAGCTAAATGGCTACCTCACATGCCTCAAGCAACTGGTGCTACACACCTTTTGTAGTAGATTTATCATTGTTCCCAAGGTACATAATACTAATACAACTACATGAGATGAGCATTTGGTGGTGCACAAAGTTAATTATACGCCCCAAAATTCCTTTTACACTTTTTACAATCTGATGATATTTATCGCATTATCCCAAATTCAGAAATCTATCAACGAAGAGTCCTTCCCCACACATAGATCCCAAGCGTAACCAGAGATGCATCAGTAAATCTACTGGATATATGAACCGCTCTAGAACTTCACACGAGAATCACACGTTCCAAACCTACAAACATGGCAGGCATAGCTGCAAAAGAAAGATCCCCATTACTCCAAAAGCCCCATCACACTCCTCAACTCCTAAATCCGCTCCCCCGCAAACCCAAATCAGGGCAGGGGCTCCGCACGATCAAGTGATTCATTTCAACATACGAGATAAATCAAGGGCAAGCCGCAGGCGCATCCTCATGTCTCGATCGAATCGAGCCCGTAAAAAACTAAGCCGTGATGGTGGCGGAAGGGGAGAAGATTGGAGAAAGAGGAGGGACCTGTCGGCCATGTTGGCGATGGTGCGGAAGGCGAGGATGAGGGAGCGGTCGGGGTTGGAGCCGCGGTTCTGCCACCTGCCGAGGGAGGAGGAGAGGAACTCCCCCTGGGCGCCGTTGGGCTTGGCGATGACGGTGGAGAGGCCGCCGTCGGTGAGGAGCGGGTTGGTCGGGCCGCCGACACGGACGGGGTCGTTGTCGCTGGACTCATTGGCGAACGTCCGCCACTCGGAGGTCTCGTCGACGGAGTGCGCCTCCAGGACGAGGCCGCACTCCGTGCACACCGTGTCCCCCGCCGAGTGGTCGAACGCCACCTCCGTGTGCTTCTTGCAGTCCGGGCAGAACGAGTCGCTCATCTCGCCCCCGCCGCCGCCGCCGCCTCTCTCCTGCCCTCGCCGCCGCGCCGCTCGTCGAGGCGATTTGGGGGTGGAGGAGGAGGAGGAGGAAGAGAAGGAAGGAAGGGGAATGCGAGAGGTGGAGGTGGGCGATTTTATGTTGGGTTGGGTTTGCCCTTTTTTTTTCTCGGTTTCGGTTCGGGTCGGCTCGGTCGCGTCGCGGCAAGGCGAGAGGGGGTCCGTCCGACTGGGCTGACTGGTCCGGGTCGCCTACCGCGTCTGGTTTTTTCAGCTACGGTTTGGATGGCTGAAGAAACGTGCGGGTAGGCTCTCCCTGTCGCGTCTCGCTTCGTTGTCGTAGGTGATCTCGATACGGTGTTTGCAGTGGTGATATGGTCGACGTATTCATGTTGTTCTGCAGGAGATGGACGTGTCGAGTTAAACGATTAGTATTACCGAAATACCCCTATTTCATAAATCTTAATGTAATTGTTTTTCACTTTATCTATTCTCAATGTAATTATTTTATACTAGTACTTTCATAAATTTTGATATAATGATTACTTAAAAATGGATTTATTTTAGGACAAATAGAAGAAGCTAAAAATGAACTTACTGTGAGATGAGATGAAGAAGGTTGTGATTTCTGCTTTAGCAAGAGATTCTAAGAAACCGCTATTTATTCTCATAAATTAGATGAGAATTTAGATTATTTGGGGATCAGATATTATAAAAGTTGTTTATAACAGTAGTGTAACTCCACAAGCTTCTAAAATAGATCCTCGTTACCTCAACAGAGCATTCTTGCTGCAGCAAAGAAGGCAAAGTTTAACAATGGGGACCAAACCTGTTCAAGTAAGAGGGTTCTTAGCCCTTTGGCTATTTGTACTTTTTCTCCTTCTATCAATATAACGCCAGTCAATTCTGACCGGCCGTTCGAAAAAACAATGGGGACCAAACAATGCAAGCGTGTTTGATGAATTTTAATCTCAGTCAGCTTTTCCAAACCAACTGACAACGCAAGCAGGGAGTCATCGTCAACTTTTCCTTTCGCTAGTTCCCTGGGCCGGGCTTTATTCTGGTTGGTCAACAAACCCAAACATTTGCACACGAGACTGATGTGAGATGCAAGCTACATGGCATGAGACAACCGCTAACCTCCCTACAATTCAACCAGATAATGTAGATTATGCGCATAACCAGTCAGTAAACCAGCGCGAACAGTATGTTAAATGGACTAGCACCTGGCGTTTGACGACCCCCAAATGCCCAATGTTACGAGAACACGACTAGCCGATCTTCATGACACTTCCCTGCAACAAAAATAAATAATGTAATTCCTGCAAAATTATTGTACTCCCTTCTTCCCTAAATGTTTGACACCGTGGACTTTTTTAAACATATTTGACTATTCGTCTTATTCAAAAACTTTTGTGAAATATGTAAAACTATATATATACATAAAAGTATATTTAGGAATGGAGGGAGTATTTCATAATGAGGCCTGAAGATATAGGCACATTTTATCATGACTGGAATATCACATCGCAACCGCAAACATAATCAAAAGACAGCATCATCAGTTCACCGCCAACTTTCCATTGTAAAATCACGACCACCATATACTCAGAAACTAAATTGAAACAAAGTATCAGCACATTCGCAACTATAAACAGTCACATCAACGACCTGATCTATGTTTAAGAAGACTCTAGTGCATTTTTGTCATTAATAGTTATACCTCAAAATATCAAGTAAAAAGAGCTCCGTCGAGACGCCGAAAGGAATTCTTATTCAGAGTATATAAAAATGGTGAAGCTGATAAAGTTCACTATCAAATTACATATCTACACTAGTGACCCTAAATGTAATAGCAGAAATCAGCAAGGATGAATGTATGAACGATTTCGTAATGTGCAGTGTGCTCCCAGTAAATTAAAGTGTAAACAAAGAGAACTAAAAAGAATAGTCACTCCAAAGGACATAGATGATTCTACGTCAGTGGGACGTCGTTCAACTCACGATCTCCGTCGACCGTCGCTTGCACATCGGACGGACTTTGTCGATCTTGCCATGGCCGGAGGCCGATAGTCCCAGTGAGCTCAGTAAGGCTCCTACTTGCTTACTCTCACCCAACACCTCCTGATTCCAGTGAATCCACAGCATATGCAGTTGACGGCGGCTACGTACTTCTTTGAATGAAAGATTGTCTCCAGTGGGTGGTACTCTCCGACGAAATGCATCCATGTCAGTCAAACGACCGACGACGAACCGTCAAGAGAGAGATGGACTCGGATTCAAGGTACGTAGAACTGTACTTCGTTTCTTTTTAGTTGTAACTATTCCGAATTGGATATGGCAGCACTTAGTTTTTAATTTGCCTGGAAGGGAAGGAAAGAAGACAACTGATCGATACAAGTAGCCACCAGATATCATCATCCATTCATCATCTCTGCAATTCAGTTCAGCGGCATCGATCACCATGAGCAGCAGCAGCAGCAGCATCAAGGATGAGATCGACACTGCGTTCGCGGCGGGAGCAATGCCGCCGGAGTGGCGGCCGAGGCTGCTGGCGTCGCCGCGGCTGGGCGAGCGCGACGTCGACAGGATCGCGGCGTCCATCGCCGAGATCCATTGGAACCTGCAGCTCGACGGGTCGACCCAGCTGTCCGTCGCTTGTGTGGCGTTCTGGTTCGTCGTCGGCGTGCTGGTCTTATGCGTGGCTGGCCTTTTCTTCCTCGAAAACGACTACATGAGTGGAGCGTTCGCCGTGGTTGGGGCCGTGCCCTGCGTAGTGATCACTCCTATAGTAACCGTGGCTTATGAGCGCCGTCGACGGAGGGCTAAGATGCTCATGGTGCGAACGCGAACTGTCCTCGAGCACTTTCTGCTTCCACCTATTTAATCTGTACTGGTCTAGCTTACTATTGTATTGATGATGATGTCTTTTCATGTAAAAGAAAAAAGAAACTATATACGAGCTTGTTTGGATTGAAACTAATTTTTATATCGATAAATGTTTGGTATGCTACTAGTTTTTGCCTATAATAATTAAAACTAGTCACATAGTCACACTTTGCTAGACTTTTGATCCCACGAAAAAACTTCTATATATAATTTATTAGTTTAGTTAGCTTCTAAGAAGGTTTTGACGTAAGTTCATTTATCTAGTAAGTATAAATTGTCTAGCCAATTATAGATTTAGCTAAATTATACTAGAGTACACTCCCTCCGTAAAGAAAAACAACATAGTATGTGAGAATTTGATACCACTTAGGAAAATGAATCTAGGCATGATGAATCACTAGAAGGCTCCTGTTTTTTCATCGTAATTGCCCCTCTCTTTCTTTGTTCATGAGTTTAAGAGGTGGCACTAGAAACCTCCAGAAATTTTCATATATTTAGCTCATTTGTGTTTTTCTTTAAATGCATATACTTTTTTATCTAATGGCCATTGTTTATTCAAACTTTTTATCCGACGGTCAATACGTTTTTGATGATGTGCCGTATTCTTGTGTAGGAAAGCTTGTTACTTTTACTTGGTAGCGCCAACAATTGCAAGGTTTTAGTACTACCAAAATTTTGTTAGGCCAAAATTTAGCTTTGAACCTAACAAACCCTTACCTCTTTTTTACCTCTCTTACGTATCGCCATTAGACTTCCTCCATGATTGCTCGTCTTGAGTCCAACATGCATTCGAGGATGCACTGGTCTTGGCCTGTTTGACCCAATAATATTTAGCCATGGAAGCCTCGTTAATTAGTACGAAAATGCAAGAGGTAAAACACCGATTGGCATCACTAGATGTCTAGATGTAAGGGGAAGGGGACGTATGGTGGATTGGTGGTACGCATGGATGTAGGACTGTGGATAAACCAAAGGAGTGCGGCGGCCTCGACATTTAGAATCTGGAATAGAACAAGGAGAAAACGGTTATTTAGGTTATGTAAATGGAGTAGTATGGCAAGATTTTCTTATGAAAAAGTACTCACACTTCTGATAAGGGTTGATGGGTGTTAAGGCTGATATCTTAAAGTTTGGGACTTTTGATATACAGAACAGCACTCAGCTGAGATTTTGATAACAACACTCAGTTGAGAGGATCGTAGGATAGAAAACTCCTCTTTTGTTAAGTTGTCTGTAGAATACCGCTACAGAGCGTTCCTGCTGATGGGGACCAAATCATGCAAGCGTGTTTGATGAACCTTAATCCTAGTCAGCTTTTCAAAATGAAATGGCAACAAACAAAAGGATTTGCACACCAAACTGATGCGAGATGCAAGCTACTAGGCATGAGGCAACTGATAACCTCCCTAAATTCAACCAGATAATGTAGAGTATGCACATAACCATTCAACCAGATAATGTAGAGTATGCACATAACCAGTCAGTAAACCAGTGCGTACAATATGTTGAGTGGACTAGCACGGGGCGGCTTTGACGATTCAATGTAACACGACTAGGCGATCTTTATGACACTTCTCTGCAAACAGAAATTCGTACCACAAGAATCTCTCCGTAGCTTTGCCCGGTAAACAATATAATTCCTACTACAAAATTGTTGTATTTCAAAATGGGGCCTGAAGACCAAGGCTCATTTTACCAGGACTGGAATATCACATTGCAAACACGAACATAATCAAAAGACACCATCATCAGTTCACGCGCCAACTTCCCATTGTAAAATCACGACCACCATGTACCCAGAAGCTAAATTGAACCAAAGTATCAGCACATTCGCAACTATAAACAGTAATTCAAGGACCTATGTTTAAGAAGACTCTAGTGCACTTCTGTCATTAATAGTTATACCTCAAAATATCAAGTAAAAAAAAGGCTCCGGTCTCGGTCTTGGTAAGAGATACAGAAGGTCGAACACTAGAACATAACTGAATGAGTACATAAAAAATGGGTGAAGCTGGAAGTTTTGTATCCTTCTACAACTCTTACACCACCCCAGATGGAAGTCGTAGAACCAGCTGCCCACCAACCAAACTCAGCACAACCGGCGGCTCAGGTGGGTAGGCCGGCGGCCGGCAAAGAGGTGAGCTCTCTCCACAGCCTTGTCCAGAGACGGTGTCGACTTGTGTCCACCAGGCACTAGCCGACTCACGCGGCAGAGAAGTTTTGCAGGGTAAGCAACCTGAAGCTGCTTTCATGCAGCCTTGCAGATGTAATGACAGAAACATACATAATACATGCAAAATCATGATATGTAATGCTACAGGAGAATCGAATAAGGTTGGCGCTTGGAAAGAACAACATTTTTCATTGTTGGTAAACTCCGGTTACATTTTTACAGCAAGTGTATTTGGGGAAAAAAAAAGGGGGAACAAAATGTCTGTCCTGCAGTCCTGGACTACCGCAGACTCAGAACATCATAATGTCCATTACCATCAAAAAGAACCTGTATTGCATTCCGTCCATACTCCTTTCCGTATTTGGTGAATACCCTCAAACCTCCAGTTTTTTCCACCACGAACACGGTGATGGGCATCCTAGCATAGTAAAAGTGAATCCATCAAGCCCAATGTACATGCATAAGCATTCCAATAGGATAGGATACTGCACTAATATGTACTGCATCTGAAATATGGATAATTTAAAAAGTATCAAAAATCATGGCTAGTACTCACTTTAAAACATGTGACGCCATAGAGATTTCTATCTCACCTCCCCACACATGAGGTTTCCTCATCTCTTTGATATAGGAATGGCAGTCACCCTCAACAAGCCTGCAAATTGATGTCTCATAAAGAAGCATAAGAATGCATAACTCAACAATATTTCAATATTTAGAAGCAGAGAAACCAAGGACAGGTAGAACTAACCAGGGTTTGTCAGCACATTCCTTCTCCAACGCATCACAAACCTAACAATGGCACCATTTAAACAGATCTTTTAAATGATAAATTGACAGAGAAATGGCTGTGTTGCTTCCAGTATTTAAGAAACAGTATAGATTCACATTGCAAGTAAATCTGAACATTACAAGCATACCTTTTTTCTTAAGTCATCAGCCATATCTTTCTCAAGATTATCATCAGGTGGAATCATCATTAGTTTAATATAAGCACCATGTACTATAGATCGGAATAGGCATCTTCCATCTCCACAGATTCCTGTAGGTTATTATGTCAGCAAAACACGAATGATCAGACGATGCATGCTTCATATTGTAATTTTTTTATTAAAAAAAATCCTCTCACCGGTAACAGAAAATTTAGTATTAACTTCTCTCTCTTCACTGCTTTGGAGCCTGATAGCATTCTCTAGCATTCTCCTTCACAGGAAGGGTATCAACCTTTTGCTTTGGGGCACATTTGTTCACTTGGGATTTGTTAGGTAGCTCGTCCATGATGGCATTCTCCTTCATGATCCTCTCCATGTTAGCAACCCAGCTGTACTCGCCAGTGACTGGACAGCAGGGAGAGTCCACCACACGGTCAGAAAAAACATCCCTCTCCACTGTGTCAACGAGCACCTCCTTCATCACTATGCTCAAATTGTCAAACTTCTCATCAAGCTTCAGTCCTTTGGTGGCAGAGATGAGCTTCTTGCCCTCAAACTCCATGAGCTGACCGACAGCGTACTCATCAATGGCATCAACCATGTACAGGACCTCATAGTCCTTCAGCTTCTCAAGGAAGGGGGAGTTCTCAACAGCCTTCTTGCTCTCACCAGTGATGTAATAGATATCACGCTGGCCCTCCTTCATCCGGGCTACATAGTCCTTGAGGCTGGTCAACTCATCACCACTCTTGGTGGAGTGGTACCTCAGGAGCTCAGCAATCTTCGTCCTGTTGGTAGAGTCCTCATGGATGCCAAGCTTGAGATTCTTGGAGAAGGCCTTGTAGAATTTGTTGTAGTCTTCCTTGTTCTCAGCAATCTCAAAGAACAGCTCGACGCACTTCTTCACAAGGTTCTTGCGGATCACCTTCAGGATCTTGTTCTGCTGCAGCAGCTCAAATGAGATATTTAGGGGAAGGTCTTCATAATCAACAACGCCCTCGACAAAGCTGAGCCACTCAGGGATCAACTCCTCACAGTTGTCCATGATAAACACCCGGCGTACGTACAGCTTGATGTTGTTAAGCTTCTTTCTGGTGTCAAAGAGGTCAAATGGTGCTCCCTTGGGTACAAACAGGATGGCCTTGAACTCAAGCTGACCCTCCACAGAGAAGTGCTTGACAGCCAGATGTTCCTCCCAGTCGTTTGTCAAGCTCTTGTAGAAGGCTGCTTCCTTGGTGATCACCTCTGATTTCCTCATCCAGATGGCTTCCTGCTTGTTGATCAAGTTGCACTCATGACAGACTTCCTTGATCTTCTTCCCTTGTTTTTTCTTCTCTTCCTTCTCCTCATCAACATCCTCAACCTTTCCCTCTTTAGCTTCCTCGTTCTCACTAGTAATCTCCTTTGAATCTGAGAGAGGTTTCTGCTTGTTCGAGGAATGCCACTCATGAGAGACTTCCTTGATCTTCTCCCCTTTCTTTTCCTTCTCCTCATCAACATCCTCAACCTTTCCCTCTTCAGCATCGACTTCCTCATCATCACAGATTTCCTTCTCAATCTTTTTCTCATTCAGGGAGATAGGGTAGCTGATGAACTCAGAGTTCTTCACCAGATCCTTGAGGCGATGCTCCTCAACATATTCAGGCTGTAAGTAAATAGCAGTTGTGAACAAACAGCATAGGGTGCAAATACCAACAACATACATCGCAGCAAATAAAATCATATAATACATCACTAATAGCTGGAACATGGTTCACACAAGTAAAAGTAAAAACGTGTTGTTTCATTTCAGCGTTGACGGAAATCACAATATATTTACACAACAACAACACAACATTAATAATTGGAACAAGACCTTAAGCAAATAATTTCACTTATATATGCACATTGAATAATACTTTAATCCTAATTGCAGAAAACCACAAATAAAGAAAACTATATGCTCACTCATATAGATAAATCGAATGGTGTTCAAAGGAAAAACTAGTGAACCAAGGTTTTACCTCATAACTGTCTTCAGATAGTGAATCCATTTGGAGTTGCAAGGTCCTAGTGGGGGGAGATCCTCTTTTGATAGATCTTGAATAAATATGACTTCTCATCCTCTTTGAAAAATGAATTTCCTTGTCCTAGAGAAAAGTGGAGTAAGGTCAGAAAGCAGGAAGAACAATATTGTAAAACAAAATAGAATGGGAAATACCCTCAGCTCTATCCATCGTCGCTTTCTTTGTAAGATTGTTATTCTTCTTCTTTTGGTTGAAGCAGTATCCTACGGAAAAGTGCACAGTGAGCAAGAAAATACAAACAAAACATGTAAAACAGAATGCAGGTGAACTATACGTTGTCGCTGTGTTTTCTTTTTCCTTGGCCAAAGAGCCCAGGCGGCGCAGGAAGCAAATAAACTTCCGTGAAGGTCGTTTTCTTCTCTGCCCTGTCCTCTTGACGCTCATTGTGATGTTTCTTTTGCCCATCAATCTTTACAATTGCTTGATTCTCGATATCGATTGCTTCATTGTCAGAATCTGGATTATCTGCAAATTATTGTGTTCAATAAGTGCAAACCACAAGGAGAAAAAACAAGTGAAGAGTTTTAATAGAGCCCTGTATACTTGAGATTGAGAGTTACTTGTAATCATTGCGCGAATCATGACAGGGAGCTCAATCACATAGAAGATTGTGTTCAAAATGTATGAGAGCTAAAAGGAGAAAAAAAAAACAAATTAACAACATGGCTGATATCACAGACTGTTAAAGATGATGGTTATCCTGTCATGGCCTCAGGTCGTGACACTTACCTGGACATAAATTTTCATGCTGTACTGCTTGTAGACAATCAAAACCAATTCACTGGCAGCAAATAGTATATTTGGTACATAGAACAGTATGAAAACGTGAATTTCTAGTGACAGAGTTGAGTACCACTGCAAATTCAAATGAGACAATAATTAGGAAACTAGTATACTCTTTGATTGAAAGAATTCAATAAGTCACTTACCAAGTTATTGATCTGAACTAGATGGCACAAAACAATCATAACATTTCCCAGTGATCCAAATAAATGCTCCAGCAGTCTCAATATGTCGTCTCCCACATTTGTTTCCAGCAAAACCAGGATTACCAGAAAACTGATGCATATAAAACTTACAAGACAAATTGTCTTGTAGAACAAAATAGGTTAGAACGTGAATGCTCTAATAACAAAGGGAAAAAATATTTGAAAAGATACTTACTTTTTTCCTTTCCTTGTTGTGTCTATAAATAGACAGCAAGTGGTAGATGTTCAGTCCACAAGCGACTGAATTAGTCATTAACATTGACAGCTCAACTCCCTTATTGACGGCAGAATAGATCATCCACGTCGTGTTTCCCACCAAGTTAATGATCGTAATGCTAGCATTCCAAAGCTCTAGTGTCAGCAAGTATCTACCCTTCAAGGCACCGTAAATTTTTGGGATTGCTGCCTGAAATATTGATATGGTTCCTCCAAAGATTGAACCATATTGTTGGATAAAAGTGGCCGTGGCCTTAAACAACAAAATAGAGACAAATTAACTTTCACATGTTATATTGTCATCATAACTACTAATATGGAGCATTTGATAATACAAATCAAACAAATAATTTACAATTTCTTTTACCAAATTTTACAATTTGTCCTGTGACAATAATTTAACAAATAAAAGTTGTGGTGACGTTTTACAACTCAAACTACTTATCTGTAATAAATGTTGAAATATGAGTGAATTGTGCGGTAGGACGACAAAGGGCATGTTCAGTGTGCTAGCATTTTCTTTTTCCAGAGAAAAGTTTGGTACCATTCAAGTTCAACCATACCAGGAACAAAAGTAATCCTAAGATAACTATGAAAACAAAAGCAATCCTAAGAAAACTAACAAAAGCCCTGCCGACTGCCACGGTAGCTGCTACCACACACACGTTCTCAGGCGTCGCCCTGTGCCCTCCCCTCCGAACGTACCTGGTGGGCTGGTGGCCCGGCTGCTGGCCGCGCTGCCGTCGGCCGCACCTCCACCGTCAAGCGCCATGCTCCCCTCGGCGACCAGTTGCGCCTCCCCGCCGGCCACCGCCGCCGCTCGATCCGCACCACCGCGGCTCCGGCTCCGGCTCCGCCGCTCAATCCGCACCACCGCGGCTCCGCTCGCCTCCGCCGCCGCAACCTGCTCGTAGTGGTAGGCCGCGCTCGGTTTTCCAGTCTGGGCCATGTCCAAATTGGGCCGGCCGGCCCATCAACCCTTCCTCCTCTTGCCTCGTGACTAGCTTTTTCTCGCCATCCATGGCGGCGAAGAGGACGCAGTGCAGTTCTACGACTAGGGAGTACCCACTCATCAGCCGGACGAAGAGGAGAGCAGCTAACCTAGCACAAGCACGAGGAGTCCCCATTCCTTATCGAATCACCATTTCTGATCCCCTTCCTCATCTGGGGTGCGGAACAAGCACGATGTACGACTACGAGTCCCCCATTCCAACGCGAATCACCATTTCCTCGATCGATCGCCTCCCTCATCCGGAGGCCAGAACAAGCACCCTCATCCGGAGGCCAGAACAAGCACGACTAGTCCCGAGTCCTACGCGAATCACCATTCCTCTCGACCCCCTTCCGCATCTGGAGGCCGGACTGGTCACCGAGCTAGCTTAGCGCCCAACGCGTCCTCACCGAGTTTTCGGCTAGGCCCGCCGCTTCCGCAAGTATGTCGTAACGCACGCCGTCCCCTTCACCTACACGCACCTACTCCGTCGATCACCTGCGCTCTACTCCGTCGATCACCTACGGCCCGGCCGACTCATCAGTCCATCTATCACCCTTGCGTGAACGTACCTCATTCATGACTGCGTACATCCTTAGCGACGAAGGTGACGGCAAAGGTGCTCCCGGGACGCCGGGTGATGGCCCAGTCCTCGGCATGCCGCCGAAAATCCGACGAGACGCCCGAGCTGGAGTAGGCAATGAAGCGATCCAGGGGGACGAAGAAGCGAATGTCGTAGAGAACGCCGGTGTAGTAGAAGGCGACGCCACCGCCGTCCATGGTGAGGAGGAGGACGCCGCCGCCGCCGCCGCCACCGACCGCATCGCCTTCCTCGCCGTCCTCGCCGCCGATGCAGAGAGAGATGAGAATATTTTGAGTCGAACCATTCTGGAGGAGGAGGGGGCGAGGGGCGAACTAGTTGTGAGTTGTAACTGGGAGATCTATCTGGTTTAGCTTTTATACCCACAGCCTCTCCCTCCACGCCGGCCGGGTCCGGACCCCTCCACGCAATTGTCTCCAAATTTCAAATTTTGAAATTGCGTCCACCGTGTAAGAATTTCATCGACGCCTGGCTGCATTATGTGTACTCCTGTAAAAAGTTATGATGGTGATTAATGGTAAATAACACTCCCACCACAACTCTATACTTTTTTTTAAAAAAAAAAGAGAATAATATATAACACATAAATTGGAGGGTCCACATGTCAACCATCTCATCACCAACTCCTACATTTTATAAAAAGAAAAAAGAACTGTGAGGCCAATATATAAATATATACTCCCTCCTTCCCCAAATGTTTGACGCCGTTGACTTTTCTAAACACCGTTCGTCTTATTTAAAAACTTTTGTGAAATGTGTAAAACTATATGTATACATAATAGCATATTTAATAATAAATCAAATGATATGAAAAGAATTAATAATTACTTAATTTTTTTAATAAGATGAACGGTCAAACATTTAAAAAAAAGTCAACGGCGTCAAATATTTTGGGATGGAGGGAATATATATTAGTAACAACTATATTATATATAAATTAAGCGTAGAAAATGAGGGTAATAATAGGTTAATTTTTATTTTTGTAAATTGAAATACCGTTGTACCGCATGGACAATAATAAGTTTTCTAGTTAATTAGATGGAGTAATTAATATAATGTTGTTGGCATTCGGGCAGCAAGCCGATTGCGCCGTGCAGAACGTGTCCCTCGACACGCTGTTCCTCCTCGTCATCCAGGCCGCCGCTGTGTCATCGTGCTCCGCAAGTTCATCTACCTCACGCTCCTGCGCCACGCAGCCCACGCCATCTTCTTCTCGGAATCTGTCCGTACTCCATCTGATTAGAAATGGGCGGGCGAGATTAACTTGGTCGTTCTTGCGGCAGGCGGGGATATCATGCATGGGGGGTATAGCTAGCCTCCCTCCTGCACGAGACATGATTTGTTCATGTCGACGTCGACGTCCAGAGCGTAGAGGGTGCAGATGGTACATCTCCGAGACGATCGAGGCGCGCGCATCTCTTCTACATGTTCCAGATCGATCTGGAACGACATGCACCGGTGCACCACGATCACGTACGCGCGATCGATCGAGCGTCGCCACCTGCCTTGATCTCGTCGCGGGCCACGGATATCGGCCGGCTCGGTCGCCGTACGTCTCCACGGCGATCGCGACCAACATCATCGGGGACGGGCGTGCTTGCGCTGACGTGGGTCCCCCACCTTCTTCTGGTCGCCTTGCATTGGTTCCTCGGGTTCAAGGTGGGGCGGGTTGTGCCGCTAACCCGCTTGGTTGGCCCGCCCCACTAGCCCACTACCCACATCCGCTAACCCGCTTCCAAAATCCAAAGAGGCGGATTGATGCATGCAGGCGACCCGCTTTGCCCAGGAGCGCCATTGCATCCTCCTTCCTGTTCCTCTTCCTCGTAGCTACCGTGCCAGTGGTGCCACCCGTCCTCGTTGGCTTTTACTCGCTCCGTTTCAAAATATTTGGCACCATTGATTTTTTATACGTGTTTGACCATTTGTCTTATTCAAAAAATTTAAGTAATTATTTATTCTTTTCATATTATTTGATTCATTGTTAAATATACTTTCATGTACACATATAGTTTTACATATTTCACAATTTTTTTAATAAGACGAACGGTCAAATATGTGCTAAAAAATCAACGGTGTCAAATATTTTGAAACGGAGGGAGTACAGCATACTTACATCGCTATAAGCTTTGAGATCTGTGGCGCTGTGCAGTTTGAAACGACAGCCGCATCAACCTAGCTATGCCATGGCGGCCAGCCATATAGCAGCTTAAGAAGAAACGACGCGACATCGACATTATATATGTATTTTTGCTCGATTCAGTCTGGGATTGAGGGATTTTGATCTCTTGATCATGGGACACGATATGACGCGAAGTCTGTTCGGCTAGACACGCATATATCAAGCCGATTGCGAAGAGAACATAAATCCCTAACTGGAGCATGCATGTCACCACGGAAAGCAAGAAGATGATACCAGCGGATCGGCAAAGTTTGCACAGCATTCATCAGCAATACCAAGCACAAAAATATGGAATGTATGGACAGCATGAAATGCGTTCCAGCACATGTCGTGGATGGAATCTCACTGAGGTGATGATCAAGAACTACATCGAACACTTGACAGCACTCTCCGGTTCCAGCGGACGGAGTGACGGTAGAGCTATTGACCTCTTGTGCATTCACGGACGGCATACAGAGAAACAAGTTGCAATTGACGCAGCGGATTTCGTTTTAAGTGGTATCGTGCTGTGTGTGGCACAGTGTCGATAGTGCGGCTGCTCCGCTACTGGGTGTTATGCAATACGCATGCCAACTAATGCTGTGATATTTAGTTGGTAAAATTTGCTACGGGACACTTAAGTTCATGGTCTTTGCTGAAGTATATCAAAAAAACACATATTTGCTATAGGTCACCGTAAAAACATGCATGGTGATTAGCTGTTTGAATACTAGACGCATTATTTTATTATATTTAGTACAAACGTAGAGAGAAACAGTGTGGAATGCACCAATTTGCCCCCGTGTCCATAGGTTGTAAGGTGATTGGATCCGATGCAAACCTGACCCAGACCATTCTCACTCCTCTGACCCGGTCTATTTTTACTCCCCTAGTATGGGTCCAGTTAGAACTAGACCTGAATGGGTTTAAAACAAACATGCCCCATGGACAAAATTGTCTTTTCTTAAAGTTTCTCTCTCCATTTGCACCGGATAAAATAAAATAATTTGTTCGGTGTTCAACAGCTAATTTACATGTTTTTACGGTGTCTTGTAGCAAATACACGTTCTTTGGATGTCTTGTAGCATAGACCATAAACTATGAGTGTCATGTAGCAAATTTTGCCAATTTAGACATATCACCACATGCGCAATTAGCATGTCACACCCAATGCCACCGCCTTGCCGCCGTCGCTGTTGCCAGAACCCTAGGCCACCACTGTCACCGGAGTCAGAGCTCCCGTCGTTGGCGGGGGAGGAGGATGCAGCTACGGATCTCGCCGAGCATGTGCAGCATCAACATCTCGAGTAGCAACGGCGTCATCGACTCGATGAAGGTGTGGGTGGCACCGTAGCCATAACCGCCCTCGCCGCTCGCGGGGGGTGTCAGGGCCGCCGTGGTGGTGGTGGATGGGGGGCGGGGTGGTACCGGCGCGCTATGGGGCTCGGCTACATCCTTCCCTTTGTCTTCATCCTCGCCGCCGTCTCGGCGCTCGAGGCCGACGGCAACAAGTGCTCCTCCATCGGTAAGAGAGGAGGATGGAAGAATAAGATGAATATGATGGGCGGGCCTTACGTGCAGATAGGGAAGAAGATGAAAACGTGGCGGTGATGGCGGTTCTAATTTTGTAAAATTTGAGTCGCACGATTACGAATAGACAAATTGTAATGACACGCTGCCTCTCCAGAAGGACCAGAATCAGAACGGGAGGTCGGCAAAGATGCCGATGGTCCATGGGGCACGCTCGAGCACCTCGCGGTTCAGCTAGCTGGCCATCTTGCGCTGCGCTCTTTGTGGTACGGCACCAGCAGTAGGGCCGGCGGGGACGTCCTCCATGCAACGGTATACGTGGATGTTCTTCGCGTTCAAGGCGCGGCGCCGCGTGGTCGATCGGCGATGTGTCGACCTGGCGGATGGAGGTGAACACGTTGACGCCCCTAGTTCACCTGCGTGCAGGCGTCATCGATGCGGCGATCGATGTCCTTTGTCGTTGTCCTGGACCCGCTAGTGGTACCGCTTCGAGCAGTAAAATCGATTTGTTTGGTGTCAGAACTTATCTAATGGTGTTATAGTATACTATACTTAGATCATGATGTTATAACATATAGATAAACAGTTTCGCTATAGGTTTTATCATTGGTGTCGTCTGACACCGCCGGCTTTTTTACTGTAGATCTGCGCCCCTGGCTTCGAGCCGATCGACGTGCTTGCATTCGGCCGGTATCGAACAGGTTTAGGACCTGGATGGTGGCTTATGCGCGGGGCGTCGTCGCCTGGAGCTCGAGGAGGCTGAGCATTGCCAGTGTAATTAGTAGTAGGGATGCGGGGCGGCCGGACGGAAAAGCAGGTTTTTTTTAGTCCGCTTATCTCACTTCTAGTTTATTTTTTCTTCTAAATTTTATACTATTATATAGGAAATAAACTAGCAAGCGGGTTTTTATGCGGGTTACGGGACTACCCATTATCCCTACGTATTAGCTATCCAGCACCCACAACACGATTCAATAGAACACGAGATCAAGATAGTTCGATGGAGATCCAACTGAATTCGCCGTCACCAATCACAGCAAGTAACATATGTATTTTCATTTATCCAAGGAGACATTCCCTCGTTAATTTATTGCATGTTACTTAAATATAAAAAAATTATATCGCTATACGAACATGCAAGTTTAAATTTCACTTCTACCAGGTCTAAGAAAAGAAACAAATTAAATTGAATATATTCACTGTTATATCTCTTCTTTTTATATAACTTGTAACTCGAATTTAAATCTATATGATTCTGAAGTAATATACCTCAAGTTAATCAATCTTGTCATTGGAGTACGTCTCGCTCGTTTTGGCTCCAGGCCCATTGCAAATAGGACACGTATGAGCCTCGCTCGCGACTCGGCTACCAAGCCCGTCTCGGCTCATAGGCTCAGATCTCTTGATCATAATGCTGCTGCTTTCTTGCACTCAAATTATCAATAAGCATTTTCATTAAGACATACATAAATGATCAAGCTAATTGTCTCTTGCTGATTGCATTTGCAAATGGCCAAATGCTATGTACTAGTATTATATATGCATGGTTAATTATATGTTCACCAGTTGCAGGGTGTGCAGGTAGGCATCGATGCCTCCATGGCGATCGAGCTGCGAGATACGCCACCCCAACCTGCTGCCGCTGAGGGCCTATTACCTCGCGCGGGTCCTCGGCCAGTCGGTCCCAATAGCGGCAATTAAGCTGCTCGTCTTACGATATGTAGAGCTAAAGCTCAGCCAAATAGTTTCAGTTTTATCTAAAATAGGAGTGGAGCTGAGTGAAACTCTCTTACAAAATAAACTGTAGGATGGAGCTGGATTTAGTAGTTGGAGCTTTACTAAACATAACCTTAGATTTCCTGCACAACGGCAGCTTCTCCCAATTTCTCCACGGCTTGCTTCTTCCTAGCATTGTGCGGGATTACATGATTGATCAAGATTGATTTGATTAGCTAGTTCAATTTGGGCTTCTACATCTCAACTATTATACGCCCTCCGTCCAAAAAAAAACAAACCCTAGATTTACGTGTCCAACGTTTGACTGTCCGTCTTATATGAAATTTTTTGATAATTAGTATTTTTATTGTTGTTAGATAATAAAACATGATTAATACTTTATGCGTGACTTATCCTTTTAATTTTTTTCATAATTTTTTCAAATAAGACGGACGGTCAAACGTTGGACAAGAAAACCCAGGGTTTGTCTTTTCTTGGACGGAGGGAGTAGTTGTTAACTGCTACATTTCAGAAGATGCGTAGTCTGAACATTTGCAGATTCTAACAATGCTAATATTGATTTAACCTTTCATGATGTAGATTTGATACATCTAACAATTTAGGAGACTGGTATATTTTATTTAGCCATAAGAATAAACATATCCCATAGCAATTACTAAATTGAGCATATCATTTCTTCATGGTTACTTGGTCAGTGCACACATTTCAGTAATAGAGTTTCATGCTCAGTTAAAGGAATTAACGCAGTTTTTAATTAGATCAACACATGTGAAAAAATGGTAAATTAAATGGCAGACTTTTGTTTAACAGCAGTGCTTTGCTGGCATTATTATGCTTTCTGGCTCTAAACAAATTTGCTCCACACTCAAAGTACATCTCTTGGGGTTCATGCATCTATATGAACTGAAAATATGATGAATAGATGATGGATTGCTGATCGTCTACTCCGTTGGGGGCTCCCCCACCCCATCCGTTGTGTTCTATGCGACCAACATGAAGAGAATAGATCACATCTTGGTCGCTTGCCCGGAATCCCGACACCTCTGATGGTGGGTTCTTAGGGTGGTTAGTCAGTCGGCCTGCCTCCTTCCATCAATGGCTTTGCACCAGTAGGAAAGTAAGAAGAAAGTCGCGAAGGATCTCTGATGGGGATTTCATACTATTGCAACGCTGGTCACCTGGATGATCTGGAAGGAAATAAAGAGTCGGGTGTTCAATCTCCAGCAGCGGCCCTGGGCGGAAGTAGCGAAAGCTATGGCTGTAGAAGCAGAGTTATGGCGCCTGGCCAGGGTGGCAATGCTGGCGCTTGGTCTCTAGTTTCAGAAGTCCCTAGGCCGTCACCATCGTTTGTGAGATTATAGCTTCAAGTCCTTTGTTGTACCTCTCAGGTATCCCGTCCCGCTTCAAGTTTTCGTTTGTTCAGTTTGTAAATAACCTTTATTTCTCTTAATACAAAGATGTGTTTCTTGTATATTCCCAAAAAAAATTCTGCATACTTGGTCCTGTTCTTTTTTAATAAATATGTAAATTCTATCTTGGTTTTCGTTAGCACGCTTTTCAAATTACTAGAAGGCACATTTAATACGAAAACTTTCTATATAGAAGTTGCTTTAAAATACCAAATAAATCCACCTTCTTGTAATAATTAAAACTCAATTAATCATACGTTAATGGTTTATCTCGTTTTGCATGCACCCAAAAATCTAATGCCACTAACATTTTCGGATGGCAATGATAGTGCCACTAACATTTTCGGATGGCATGACGTGCAGTCTCAAGAAGGCGAGTGTGCCAAGACTGACGTTTACAGTACAGCATGGGCATCATCATCCTCAAGCTCTGAACTGGCAAATCTCCCGCTGGCAATAGCATGGGTGGTGACCTGCTGCAGTATAGTGGGTGGTGTCCATTGTCAACAAGGTGTGAACCTGAACCAACGAGAGGTGTTCGCGCTCGCCATCGCCGCCAAGCGGATGACGGACGAGAGAAGAGAAAGGCTGCAGCGGCGGACGAGACACAGTAGACGTTGACAAGAGAGGCGGCGGCTGTAGCTACGGCTACAGAGGAGAGATACCGATCAGCGATGGATTTGAGCTCGTGAGCCGAGTCAAGCGAGGCTCATACACACCGAGGTTTACAAAACCAGTGGTACCCACACGATAATCACGCCTACAAAAAATAATCACGCCTACCGTCGGGGCACAACAAAATAAAACCGTGATAACCCATTAACATCAAATAAATTTATAAACTAATTTAATTTTTTGATAAATTCTATACGGTTTGCCACGGTTATCGTGGTTACCATACGGTAACTATGCTAATCGCCAGAGTGCGGTAACTCCACCTCCGACGGTAAGAGAAACCCTACAGATCCATACTATTTGTATTGCACCGGAAGATGTAACGAGCGAGACGTCCGATCCTACGGGAGTCCACATGGCAATCATCGGGGGGTGGGGTTGCACAGGAGCTGTTTGCAGCCGGTCTCCACCAAATATTTTTCCCCATCGAACACCTGCTAGCGAGGGAGAAGGTATCAATCAGACGCTAGCATGGAGCGATGGCCTGGCTCTCGCTTCGCGTACTCGACCATGTGTAAATGGAGAGGAGGATAAAATTGCACTACGCTGTCCTTCACCTCGATATTGAAAACTCTCTTTCTTTTTCGAAACGAACAGTATAAGACAGGACAAGTTTCAAGTATTGATATAGCAAGAGAAAAATACAAGTTTATAGTCTGGAAGACTATAGTCAGGAAAAAAGAAAAAAAAACAACCGCACCACGCGTCTACAACAATACCCGCTGCAAGAGCGAAACAGGAGATCTTCAAGACGATGCCTCTAAGAAGGGAACGACAACAAGAGCGCCTCCGCTGCTTGTCCCGGGGAGCCAGGACAAGGTTCTCACCTGAAGAAAGTAATTGGGAGAGACAAGAAAATGCAGCAACACCCCAAAAGGAAAGCGGCACCCACATGCGTCGTTGTTGCCGGCCCGAAGGTAGAGCTTTCGCCCAAATTTTCACCCCTCCCAAGAACTAAACTCCTGCACACTCCGCTACCACCACCATCGAAAGCCTTCGACACACACTGTGCCGGTGTCACGCTGTCGGCCAATCATCACGGGGGAGCTCGACCCTCGACACACGCTGGCTTCATCCACGTAGTTGGGTTGGGTTTGATCCCCCGTGACAGAGTAACTGCCGACTCTGCCACGATCCCGTTGCCCGTGTCACCTCGGGCCACTAGACCGTTTCGCCATCACCTTGCCACCCTCTCATGCGCCAACTTCCTCCCTCTTTGCCATAGTGGCCACCATCCTGCTCCACCTCCGCTGGCGTGTCGACCTCGTCCACCGCCTTTGTGGCTTTGTGCCCACAACCAGCTCTGGTACCGTCACCGCCCACGCCATCATCGCCCTGGAATCTCCTGCACCTCCTCCGTCGGCGCTCCAGCCCCCGCTCCCTACTCCCCACTCCCCGTAGACGGACTAAGGGGAAGAGAAAGGGGAGAGAAAGAGAGAGGGAGAGGGGAGAGAGAGAGAGGGAGGAGGAAGAAGGGAAGGAGAATAAAATGATGACATGTGGATCTCACATGACGTCACGTTAGCAAAAATCACCCCTCAAAAACGTCTAGGAATTAAATTGCACCGTTTAATAGTTGGGGGGGTCGTGAGTATTGTGCGGTTCAAAGATATGATTCAGACTCAGCAACTAGTCAAGGGAGAACGATGGGCCCATTGCGTAAACGGCAACCGGGCTCGGATTCACGGTAGTACGTACTGTAACCTTTTTTAGTTGCAACAACTATTCCGAGTTGGATTTTTTCTTTTGCACGAATATTCCGAGTTGAATATGGCAGCACGCGTTATAAATTTGCCCTAGGCGGAGGTATCGCAACAAAATCTGCCTGGAAGGAAAGAATAGTACGCAGGGACGCAGAAAGAAGACAATCGATTGATACATGCAAAACCATCATATCCATTCATCAGCAATTCAGTTCAGCGGCATCGATCACCATGAGCAACAGCAGCAGCGGCACTAGCAACATCAAGGATGAGATCGACGCGGCGTTCGCGGCGGGAGCAATGCCGCCGGAGTGGCGGCCGAGGCTGCTGGCGTCGCAGCGACTGGGCGAGGGCGACGTCGACAGGATCGCGGCGGCCATCGCCGAGGTTCACGCGACCTACCAATACGTCGGGTCGACCAAGGGGAACATCGGTTATGTGGCGTTTTTGTTCGTCCTCGGTGTGCTGTTCTTATGCGTGGCTGGCCTTTTCTTCCGCGAAAACAACTACTTGAATGGAGCGTTAGCCGTGCTTGTGGCCGTGGCCTTCATAGTTGATCATTCCTATGATAATCTTGCTTTATGAGTTCCATCGATGGAGGGCCAATATGCTAATGGCGCAAACGCGAACTGTCCTCGAGAGCTTTCTCCTTCCACCTGTTTAACTGAACTCCATCCGTCCTATAAAAAACGAATATAGAACCAATTGTGACATATTGCAGTACTATAAATTTAAGATGTGTCATATCGGTACTAGGTTGTTTTCTATGGGGACAGAGAGAGTACTGCTCTAGCTTACTCTATTATATGATGATGATGGTCTTTTTCCATCTTTTCATGTAAAAGAAAAAATAAACTGTGAGATTATTTGGATTGAAGCTAATTTTTATATCGACAAATGTTTGGTATGCTACTAATTTTTTTCCTATAGTAATTGGAAATTCTATGCTACCAAAACTTGGTAGCGCCAACAGTTGCAAGGTAATTTTGTTAGGCCAAAAATTTTGAACCTAACAAACCCTTACCTCTTTTTTACCTCTCTTACCATTAGACTTCCTCCATGATTGCTCGTCTTAAGTCCAACATGCATTCGAGGATGCACTGGTTTGGGCCTATTTGATCTAATATTTAGCCATGGAAGCCTCGATAATTAGTACGAAAATGCAAGAGGTAAAGCGCCGATTGCCATCACTAGAGGAGAGGGGAAGGGGACATATGGTGGTACGCATGGATGTGGGACCTGTGGGTACGGGGCAAGGGGTAAACACCAATGGAGTGTTCCATGCAAGCTAAAGGAGTGCGGCGGCCTTGACATTCAGAATCTGGAATTACAGAGCAAGTGTTTGCTAAGAAAACGGTTATTTAGGTTATGTCATGAAGAAGGAGTATGGCAAGATCTTCTACTGAAAAAATTATGCCCACGGGCTCACTTGTCAATCTCTCTTTCTCTGGCTCGCCGGCATCTCTCTTTCTCTGGCTCGCCGGCTGGAACACGCCATCCTCGCCGAGCCACCGCTCCGGCCTGTACTCCAAGCAGTCCTCGCCCGATGGCGTGTGCGCTGTACGTCACGGACCAACCGGCGCGGACGAGCGTGCCGTCGGGGAGTGTGTCGTCCGCCGCGCACGACTGACGCCGGCGGGTACAACCGCATCGACTCCGTGAGTGCGGCATGGAGGTAGTGCATCTCCCAGAGCGCATCGAACCGAAACGGCTCGCCGAGGCGTGTGTCGGTCGGCTTCCTTACCGCGCGGACCTCGTCGGCGATGCGCGCCACGACGTCCGGCCGGGACGACAAGAGACAGAAGAACCAGCTCAGCCCCGACGCCGTCGTGTCACGGCCGACGATGAGGAAGCTGAGGACGATGTCGCGGAGGACCTCGTCACTGTGCTCGTCACTCGCCACAAACCTTGACAGGACGTCGTCTCTGTCTTGCACGGACGCGCTCTGGCGCCGGGCGCGGACGATGTCCATGGCGAAGGTGTGGACGTCGGCGATGGCCTTCCTCAGACGGCGTATGGTGCCGACGTTGAGCCACTTCTTGATCTTCCAGGAGACCTCGATGAGATCAAAGAAGCGTCCGACGACAAGGTTCTGCGCCTCGCCGAAGGAGTGCATGAAATCCGACCTGGCATCCTCCATGACCCCGCCGTCGGCGAGGCAGGGCAGGTCGTGCCCGAACGCCACCATACAGATGGTATGAAACCCGAATCGCTGGAGCACGTCCTGCAAGTCGAGGACGTCGACATCATCGCTATCGCTCGTCGACGGCGACTCTGACATCACCATCAACTGGTCCGGCGGCATGCACCACCCCTCCGCGGCACCCTCGATTTGAGGCACGCGCCACCGTATCCCTGCCGGACCAGTCGCCATTGTGCCGCCGCCGAGCTCCCTGAGAGCTCGGTGCCACCGTGCATCGCCATGCCGTGCGCCGGGATGCCGCCATGCGTCGTCGCCGTCGGCGGTGAACCCCGGCGATGCGCCGCCGCCCCGCCGTGGCCGAGCCGTCCCGGCTCAAGCCGGCAGCGTTGGCTGCGCGCGTCCCGCGTCTGCTCGGCTCAGTACTAAGCGCGAGGAAGAAAAAGGGGAAAAGAGAAGAAGAGAGAGCAGGGGCATTTTGGTACTTACATAACTCTTTCTCTCTCCATTTTGACTGGAAATAATAAAATAATGGGAGGAGTGTCCACTTTTTTACAGTGTCCACGAAAAGATTCACGATCTTCGAATGTCTCATAGCAAAAACCGTAATTTTTTGGTGCCCTATAGCAAATTTTGCCTTGTTGGATAGATAACTCCTTTTCTGATAAGTTGTCTGTAGAATACGGCTACAGAGCGTTCCTGCGGAAGCAAAGAAGGTAAACCTTTAACAATGGGGACCAAATAATGCAAGCGTGTTTGATGAAACTTAATCCCAGTCAGCTTTTCAAAATGAACTGGCAAGACACAAGCAGGGTCGTCGTCAACTTTTCTTTTCGCTAGTTCTCAGGCCCGGCCGTATTCTGGTTTGGTCAACAAACAAAAGGATTTGCACACGAAACTGATGTGAGATGCAAGCTACTAAGCATGAGGCAACTGATAAACTCCCTAAATTCAACCAGATAACGTAGCGTATGCACATAACCAGTCAGTAAACCAGTGCGTACAATATGTTGAGTGGACTAGCACGGGGCGGCTTTGACGATCCCCACATGTTCAATGTAACACGACTAGGCGATCTTTATGAAACTTCTCTGCAAACAAAAATTCGTACCACAAGAATCGCTCTGTAGCTTTGCCCGGTAAGCAATATAGTTCCTACTACAAAATTGTTGTAATTAAAAATGGGGCCTGAAGACCATGGCTCATTTTACCAGGACTGGAATACCACATTGCAAACACGAACATAATCAAAAGACACCATCATCAGTTCACACGCCAACTTCCCATTGTAAAATCACGACAACAATGTACCCAGAAGCTAAATTGAACCAAAGTATCAGCACATTCGCAACTATAAACAGTCATTCAACGACCTATGTTTAAGAAGACTCTAGTGCACTTCTGTCATTAATAGTTATACCTCAAAATATCAAGTAAAAAAAAGGCTCCGGTCTCAGTCTTGGTAAGAGACACAGAAGGTCGGACACTAGAACATAACTGTTATTCAGAGTACATAAAAATGGGTGAAGCTGGAAGTTTTGTATCCTTCTACAGTTCTTACACCACCCCAGATGGAAGCCGTAGCACCAGCTGCCCACCGACCAAACTGCACCCAGCAAACATGCATTAGATGAAGTTCACAATCAAATTAAATAGTTAAACTAGTGACCCTAAATGTACCTCTTCACATAGTAGTAGCAGAAATCAGCAAGGATGAATGTCTGCACGATTTCCGACAGAAGCACCATAGATGGCCACAAGCCATAGCCCAGAGCAGTCAACAATCGACCACGAGTATCCAATACCTGCAGGATGAATTTGTTGTCTTTAAATTAACATAAATTCCATGCATATATAAAGTGTCAAATTCAACATTGTGGATAGTTTTTTGTTTCTGAAAACCCATGAGTAACAACTATTGAATGAACAAGTACAGAAATTTCCCCAAGATGTCCTTAACCATTAAAAAAAGAGCTTTTAAGATGATGCAATTATACTAGAAAAAACAAATCAAGGTAAACAAGGAAGCATCATGACCAGGTTGTTCATTGATGATACCTCTAAAGTACATGAGTTGAGAAAACTAACATAATAAGGTCATTTATCAAAGTAGAACGGCTACCATAAAACAGATAAGAAATGCCAAACCTCAAAAAAAAAACATTATTGTAAATTAAGTGTTGGGATTCTGTGCGCTGGGTATGGTACAGAAGAAACAAAGAAAGTAATGACAAAATCAATAAACAGGGGAACACATATAAAAGTAAGCTTGGGGTTTGTTTAGAAGACGAACCTGAAGAACCCAGTGTGCACAGCTAAGAAACCTTGCAACTCCCAATGCAAACACATAGTGTGCTGTGAACGGCTCAACAATCTGCAAAAGATGGAAAACATATTCAGGAAACTTCGCCCCTGCAGTCAAGGAAAATGCATGCTATTTACCTTTGTGTTTTGCATCAAACGCAGCTGTGGTAGAACTGAGACAGCTTCCAAGTAAACACAAAATGCCCAGCTGATACGGTTCACAATGTTATGAGATGTTGAAGGATGAATAAGCAGTGCTAGCACAGCACAAGGTACCACCTTCAAAAAAGTAATAAATAAAAGAACCCGATAAGTAAGCATCCATTTTAACTAAGAGATTTATGAGCATTACAGCTGACTTCACAAGCAAAACAGTTTGGCACACATTATGGGTTCAGCATTTTCAGTGAGTAATAAATAAAGTGATAACACTTCTACAGACCCATTACTGACTGATATCTACATGGTTTCACATAAGTACATCACGTCTTCAGCAGTTTATGCGGCACAAGACAACCAGAGTGATACTTCCTCTTAACGTTTGTATTTTGTTGAGTCGTCAGAATGCGAAACAACAACTACTTATAGATAAATACTTAATGAGCCAATAACTACAACAAAATCAAAGTGCCAGTTAGTTTGGTAAACTCACCACATAACTCACATATCAGAAATCCTGAGAAATAGAGCTATCATTATCTAGAAAAAGCAAAAACGAAATGGTGATCTAGAAACTTATGAGAAGTTTCATATTAGTCTGTCAAACTACAATATAATTTTGTAAGACCATCACCCCGGCCAGATTATGCTTATCAACCTAAACATGTATGTTATATGTAATAGAAGTTCAGTGGTTCTTACCACATAGTACAATGCAAAATTGTCCTTGTCCACCATATAAGTTGGTCTCAATTTGAACCGGATCATGTAGATTACAAAAAGTGTAGCTGCAAGTGTAGCAGTATCTAGCACAGTATGGATGTCATACTCCATAACGAAGCTGCAGTATAGTCTAACAGCTAGAAACAACGCAGTTAAATCCTGAGACTTGAGGGATAGTCCTGCAAGAGATACGATCATAACCGAGCTTTTAATATTCTTAGTTATCCGTGCATTAATACAGAAAAAATAAATCACATAATCATGGAATGAAATCATAAAGAAGCTATAACAAACATATGCTTCTCTGTATCGTCGAGCATACAGTGGCATGCAACTCATTAGTCACTTCTCTTGTTCAAAACAAAACTATGAAACGGTACTTTGGGTTGCAACCTATTGCAACCAAGAAATGAATGGAAACATTCTGCTCCAGAAACCTTGCCCAAATATAGAAATAGCTGGTTTCTCTAATAAAAGAATGGTAACATACTAGTCCCTCCATTTCCAAATGTTTGATGTTGGTTAGTTCAATTTTGAGCTCCAACGTCAAACAAAAAGAAAAGGAGGAAGTACTATTCTATTCCAGCCAAAGCACAAAATATTGCTCCAAACAAACCAACTCAATCTTACAGTAATCAAAACAAAACTATACATCTATCTCTAAATGACTTTACCCACAACCAGTTTCTAAAACAGGACAGGACAGGGCATCAATGTTATCTGATCGCTGATCGATCCTGATCGCCAAGGGACTGATCAGGATGATTAATCGTCGATCAGCCTCGATTAATCGACCTGATCAGTACTATGTATACCAGTACTAATAAAACAATCATAGTACTAATAATTGATGGCAAGATAGTCACTTACTTGCCCTAGTATAAAGCAATCACAATATAAAGCAACCAGCAGTAGTAGCACATATTCACATGTACTAAACCCTAAGACGTTTTCAAAAAGTGATCAATAGGTGCTCTGATCGGACGATTAATCGTGCCTGATCAACGATTAATTGGACAATCAGATTTCTGATCGAACTGATCGAATGAATGTCCCTGATCGGAGTCAGGGGACCGATCAGGATGATTAATCATGATTAATCGGATGATCAGATAGCACTGAGGGCATAATCATGGAATGAAATCATAAAGAAATTTTAAAAAAAAATATGCTTATATGTATCGGTAATGATTCACACATTCAGTGGCATATGCTACTCATTGCAAAATGGTACCTGGGTTTGCAACCCGTTGCAACCAGAAATGAATGTAAAAATTCTGTTCCAGAAACCTTGCACAAATATAGGAATAGGTATAGCTGGTTTCTCTAAATGACTATACCTACAGTCTGTTTCTAAAACAGGACAGGGTAAACAATACACCGGGTTCCTTGGTTAATTCTCAACAAACTGCACCATCCTCCGCAAGAGGACTATATAGCTTATTACCCAGCCATGTGAAAGCATCGTGCAGCCAAATCTCCTAATGAATTAATCAACTATCACTGCTTCATAAGATGGCACAACCTGCAGATCAGCAATTAACTATTTCTCCCGTACCCAAAACCCTATAACATCACAGTGATACGTGTATCTCCCGCTCCATACAAATCTGCTCGCGGAAAATCACAACTAAGCGTGAACTGTCAGAAACATTTTCCGACAAAAACAGGAAGGAGCCTCAGAAATCAAACAGATCGAGTGAATTTCAGAACATGCAGAGCCCATCGCCTCCTAGATGTTCGCCTTAGCAAGACCGCCAATTCTCCCAGAAACGACTTCACGGTCGACGAGACGAAACACAAAAATCCACAAACAGATCCTACTCCGGAGCTACGCGGTTGCGGATCCGGCGATCTCGACGGATCGACGCGCGCGCGCACGCGCGCGCGACGGAACTGGCAACACCGTACACGTGAGCCGAGAGGGGGGGGGGGCGAACCGGCGCAGGTCTTCTCCTTGGTGAGCTTGTAGATGAGCACGGCGATGCCGAGCGCGTGCGCGGCCTCCGCGGCGACGAAGAGGTTGTCGTGGTCGTGGACGATGAACCGGATGAAGACGAGCGCGGCCATGCCGGTGACGACGGCCAGGAAGGCCTTCACCTTGGGCGGCTGCCGCCGCACCCACGCCATCACCGCGCCGAGCGGCCGCTTCGCCCCCCTCATCTCCGCCGCCCTCGCCTCGCCTCGCCGCCGATCGGAGAACACGGGGAGGGTTTTTTTCTCCCCTTGTTTTTTTTCTTTTTTTTTCCTCTCTCGTTTTTTTTCCCCCTCGATGCGGTGGCCCGGATAGTGTGCGGGCGCGTGTGCGTTGTTTTGTTTTTGGGATAGATCCGGATGGCTGGCTGGCTGCCCGGCTGTTTGCCGTTTTGGAGTGCGGGGGTTGCAATTAATGGGAGGCCCGTGCCAACGGGGGGAAATTCTTGGCAGAATTCTGCACAAATCTTGGCACTCTACTTCTAGCAGTCACATGTTCCATCGTTTTGTGGTGCAACTTAAAGAAACCTTATCTATAATTTTATTAGTAGCATTTTAATTTCTCTACACGTCTTCCTTTTTTTCTATCGGTTCTGGTGATACTAAATTTAGATACATAAATAAAAATAATTATATCCATGCAAAATGCATATTAACCATGTGTTAGTTTTGTGCCTTTTTTCATAGATAAATAGTTTGTCTTTTTTAAGTAGGGAAAGATAGACAGCACGAGAAGTGTGTATTGTGAGTAACATTTATATTGTTATAAACGAACAATTTAAATTGTGTTATGGTCTTGTCTAGCTTGTGTAGAAGATATAATAATTGTTTGTTGACTAAATACTCGTCTATATGCTTTTGTAGTGCAGGAGTTGGTCGGTCTTTGTAGTAGTGTTTGAATTCTCATAACTACTACAAAATTCCAAGACATGTAAGTAGTGTCTCTGTTTTTTTGTTTGATAGATTTTGTATTCTACCTTGTTTTGAGAAAAAAAAAACTACATATAACGATGTTTGCAGGCATTTCTATTTATGTAGTGTCATCATTACTAAAGTTCACATATTAATGAATTGTTGCAGTTTAGACTTTAGAGTTGTGTCGTGTTCTTTTTATCACGATGCTCGTAATATTCATAAAACGGTTAAATGACACAAGGAAAAAAGTTAGTAGCTATAACATGTTCATCAACTCATCTTGTATATGGCATGCCCTTTATATTTGCAAATTAGTAAATGGCTAATTTTGTATAGGGCATACCTCCTCCCTCTATAAACTCTCATGTAATTAAACCTCTCATGTTAATATATTTACAGTATGAGCCTCTTCTACTATTTTCCCGTAAAAGAAAATAATAAATGACTATTTACTTGCATCCCAACCAGATGTTACATATGAAAGTCATTGCTGCAAAGCTAATTGAAGCAGATATTACTACCATCGGAATAGTGGTTAGGCTCCTCAGACTTCGAAGTCACAATCTTATTATTAACATGTGGATCCATATTTTGTTGAGCCCACATATATTAAATAAAAATATCACGTCACTTCAAGTGCACATGATCATGGACCGTAAGTGCTTATTCACTTCACCATCATTTTTATATTTACCAGGTTTTACTGTTATCAAATTTTAAGAAAGTAGCAATCTAAACATGTCTTAAATATTATACCAAACCATAATAGGTTAATTTTTGTTGTATTTAATGAACACACCCTAAGAACCCACGGTCCCTAATTGGCTACTTTCTTCGTTTTACAATGTAAGTCATTCTAGCATTTCTCATATTCATATTGATGTTAATTAATCTAGACATATTCATTAATATCAATATGAATATGAGAAATGCTAGAATAACTTACACTGTGAAAGGAACGGAGGGAGTAGTTGGCTTCATCGCACAAGGCGTCCAGGCGATGAAGCCCGCTAACGTCGTTTGCAATATTGGGCCAGGCCCAAAACGCAACAAGCACGGAGTGGACGGGCTCCTTGTGTAGTAGGCCAACACCTTGGGCTCCTTACACGAGGAACGGCTGGCCCAGCGAAGGTACGGGTTGCGTTAGCGTGGCAACAAACACAACACCGGACGTGGCCACGTGGGAGGATTCATGGATCATCACGAATAACCCCCTGCATCCTCCCGAAAATTACAGATAGCACCATGCGGTTGAATTTCGTCCAAAAATTCCTGTCTTGTTATACTACCTGAAGAAATAGATGCTAAGAACAAGGGTGTAACTGAAAAATACCCCGCCCATCGTCTCTCTCTTCTCCCACCGTTCACAATTCCTCTTCCCCTTCCCACGGAATCCTCTTCCTCCCCATGCTCCGACGACGACCATCCCTCCGATTCCCCGGCCATGGAAGCAGACGAGCCGGCCGCCGCCGCCGCCTCCACCTCCCTCGACTCCGACGACTCCTTCTTCGACGCCCTCGACTCCCTCCCTTCCCCACCCTCTCCTCCTCACACCCCTTCCTCCTCCACCCTCCGCCGCCGCCGCCCGCGCCGCGGATGGAGTCTGAAGCAGCACGAGGACGACACCGCCGCATCACCTACGTTCTCTGATTCATCCACCATCACTGTCGTCGACGAGGCCGTCAAGCCCGACTCCGAGGAGACAAGCTCACACCGTCCTCCCCCGCCTCCCGAGGAGGAAGACGAGGAGGATGCGGCGGAGGCGGCGGTGGAGGGGGAGGTGGAGGCGAGGGACGCGAAGCTAAATCCGGCACCGGCACCGGCACCGACGCCGACGCCTCCGCCGCCGGGCATTCTCGAGTCCCTCGCCATGCTCGTCATCAAGGCGGTGGTGTTCCAAGTCAGCGCGCTCATCAGCTGCCTCACGTTCCCGATTCGGCTGCTGCAATGGTGGTTCCTCCTCGTGACGGACCCTCTCGGATTGGTGCGGCGAGCGAGGGGGTGGGCGCTCGAGGTGGCTGGGCACGCCACGGGCGCCGCGGCCGCGCGTCTCGGCGGCGGGGAAGGGGTGGGGCGCATGGTGGCGAGGCTGGCGTGGGGGTCGCTCTGGGCGGTGTACGTCTGCGTTGTTCTGTGCTCGATTCTGGTTATGGCGTTCCTCGGAGGAGGGCTCTTGGTGGGGAAAGTTGTGGAGGAGCCCATTCAGGTTACTGAGACCCTGAATTTTGATTACACCAAACCGAGCCCCGTGGCATTTGTTCCTGTACAGCGGTTGGTGCCGCCGAATCAGCGGATGCAGCTCGAGGTGTTCCTGACGCTGCCTGAATCGGATTACAACCGGAGGCTTGGAGTTTTCCAGGTACATTTTGCTGTTTGTCCTTGTCAGATTGATTTTGCATTGGTCATTCCTTTGATAAAAGGGAAAATGATATTCGATTGAAGCAGTGTCGAGTAAATGTTGTTAGAAACCCATATTAACATTCTAAACTGTAAAAATTTATGACATAGTCCCTGAGCATACTTCACAAATGAGAAGATACCAACTGTTAACTCAGTTGTGCACTGAGATGTTATATAATTTGAAGATTTGAAATGTTTAGTGAAAAGTTAGCAGGATTAAAAGGCTTATGTGTTGTTCTGTAGAATCGGTTCTCAACAGGGGACATTATGTTTTGAGTTTTCACTATTTCACTCAGCCGTAGTTTTCTTATGACAACCTAAATATTTTTAGGAACACAAAAGGACATCTATAAAGCATGATAGTTATACTGTTTTTTCCCTCAACTTATTACTGTATCAATTTAAGACATGCCAATAGAAATTTTTTTTGAGAGACCAATAGCAAAACAAATTATACACTAGAAAAGATACAATCTTACTTCTAGTATAATATGGGTCTCAAAGGAATCTGGTGGACATGTGACACCTACTCTAAAATGTTGATATCTAACACAAAAAAAACTTTGCCATACAGATGAATCTTGAGCATGATAGGTGTGGTGCATGTGGTGTCACTGCGTTATGCTGCAAATGCTAATTGTTGGGTAATTGAGTGAGCTTTATGCAGACATGTGTTACACTAGCAACATGGCTAATAAGGCATTGATAGAGGAAACTTTTCTGTCCATAAGGTTGCGTAGCGGGACAATATGGTTATCAATGAGAGAGTTATGTTAACTTTCATTCTGTAGCTCAAAGGTCCAATATCATGACGGAACATATAATTTCCCTGCTGTAGCATGTCAAGGGAGCATATACCCAGTTTAAGTTTTCTTTAATTATTTTGAGTTGAGATATTATAAATGTTTCATACGCATACTTTTTGGTCTTTCATATTAGATACCCTTTTTTTAGTAACATCGTGTTTAGCATGTCTCTATTTTCAATCTGATTTCCCTTCTTTCATTGAGTTTAGGTAAGAGCAGAATTTCTATCAGCAGACGGCAAAGTGATCTCTACCTCAAGTCAACCATGCATGCTAAAGTTTAAGAGTGCCCATATGCACTTCATAGAAACTTTTCTGCGAAGCGTGTCTCTTTTGTCTGGCTATTCCTCAGAATCTCAGGTCATAAGACTAAAAATGAGGGGCATTACAGAGGCTTCAGAACCAGTAATGGGAATAAGGATAATTCTTGAACAACGAGCTGAATTTAGTCCTGGTGCAGGCATCCCAGAGATCTATGCCGCATCACTAAAGCTTGAGGCAGAACTACCTCTGCTCAAGAGAATACTCTGGAACTGGAGATGGACCCTTTTTGTCTGGAGTAGCATGGGGTTCTTTGTTTTTGAATTATTGCTGGCCCTTATTTGCTGTAGACCCTGTATATTTCCCAGGAGTGGACATAATGCTGCAACTCCTTAGGCTAGCTCATGTAATGTACACTTCAAAATAAATGCAAAAGGGATGTTAATGTTGCACGGTATACAGCTATCGCAGTGATGCTTCTTTATTTGATTTTGACATCTGGTGGTTGCATAACAAAAGGTGCATGTTAGGCTTGATGACTAACGCTTTACTCCACACTTATTATCAGGTACGCTGTTAACTAATCAAATGTGTCCATTCATTCATGCTGAGATCATTGTATGGTTAGACTAAATTTTCACACAAGACCTTATATGTTTCTTTCTGTTGAAAACGAAGAGTACATAAAGACCTACTTTCTTAATATCCGTGTATCGAGGGAGATAAGATGTACTTCTGCACATCCTGGTTGTTGTGATATCCTGACTCTAGGATGGGAGAAAAAGAAGGGGGTGGATCCCATTGCATCCGTTAATAAATTTCTGTGGCACCAATGCAGCATTGTTTTTTGTTTACCTTACAGACATTTTACCGCATTGTGCAGAGCCCTAAAAAATGTGTTGGCGCAACATTTTCTTTTATTTACATTGCAGCTGTTATTTTACTGCATTGCACACTATTACTCTGATGTTGATGACTCCAGAAGGTTATAATATACACACTCAATGAAAATAAGCCATTCGATTGGATATCCCTATATTTGTGCTCATCTATCTCTCTGTTGTACTGTATCTAAACTGAAATGTTTTTTATTGCAGGATTTTGGAGATCAAACAACTGTGGATATGTAAAAGTTATTTTTTTGCAGATCAATTGGTCCAGTAATAGGATATCATTTCTAGGTGATGCTTTTATCGGGGGTGCTTATGCAGTTCTGACCCTTTCAGCTTCTATTTTACATCATGCATTTTAGTTTAATTACACTTTGTATAGTAATATGCTAAACACCCTTCCTTTGGACCTGACCATCGGATGAACTGTTTTACTACAGATCAACCATACGATGTCACATGCTAATATTCCTATTTTCCTACTTCTCAATTGAATGCCGACTGTTAATATTTGGATTATTTTCTCACATTGTTATTCATGTACTAGTAGTTCTTAGCTGGGTTATGGTTTTCTGGTTGCAGATTGTGGCTGAGCATTTGAGCAACTGATGCATAAATGTGTACGGATTAATCATAATGCCCTGGATCCAAGCTTGACATGCTATCCTTCTTGTTAATACGGAATGCATTTATCAACATTGTTGGTTTGGTCTTCTTTATCTAGCATCACTCTGCGTGCAACAGCCAGGAAACAACCAAATCATGGTCCGCGCCTTGGTGATGCTAAGGTGGCGTTCAGAGTCCGAACTAACTACCACAAGGTCAGTTATCACTGTCCTATTGATCCCTTTTATCTGCGTCATCAAGAACAACGAATACTACATCCCAGTCTGTTTCTGTTCAAGTTGTATTGCTATTGCAATGATTGTTTTGCACTGTGCAGGGGAAATGGGCACGGCAATATTGCATCATAAGACGGTGCTCATGGTCTTGTCGCCAGCGTCAGTGCCAACAAGAAGCAGATACGGTGGTTGCATGTACTATAATTGTGTATGGATCCAGATTATCTATTATCAGTTTCAGAACCGTGCCAAGATAATGAGCAAAGTCCCCAGATTTGTTACAAAGGCAAATGGGCCATGGACTAATCATGGTTTGCAAAGCTCCTTGTGTGAGCTGTGCTCAACTGCTGTCACTACTCACTAACTAACTCATCACCAGTATTCTGGTCGAGATGACCGTCAATATGATGCTTACGCTAAGGTGTGCTTGGATTGAGATTCCTGCCCTTCTTGCCTTGGTGTTTTTTAGCAATTTGTTTTTCTTCTCTATGCAGCATGAACGCCAAATGGTGAATAATGCTTTCTCCAGTGCTTATGACATTGTTAATACTTTAGTTACCACTAGCCTTTGCTTAATATCAGTAGTATTATCTTTGGCATCCGCTTGAGTAAAACGTTTTATGATGCTTTATATCAACGCTTTAAAAAGGGGCCGAGCTCTCCGTCATCAAAAGATTCCGACTGCAGGACACCTGGAGATCCCCAAATTCTTTGGGATCGTCTCTGGTCTTACCCAAAAATCGCATGCACATCGTTATCCACACCAATTGCGCAAATAATTCTAACTCCAGAAATTCCTTTGGGTAGTCACCAGCTGCGTTTTAATCAATCATTATCGCCAGTTCATTGCTTAGCATGCAATATTTGGGTTGGACGGCCCATGCGTGTATGATTACACCACCAGGTGTACCAATTTATCGTACTCAGTGGTCACGCCATTAAGCAACGTCGTCACAACTATCAGACGTGTGTACTCTAGATATTACATTAAACAAAATTTGTCAAATAAAGAGTTAAATTCTTCGACTCCTCATACTCTTGGCGACTAGGGCATGAAATGATAATTATAAGAGTATACAAATGACGAATTAAGTATTTGTAAAATAGGAAAAAAAATAAAATACTTATATAAGAAATTCACATATAGAAGCTTTTATTATAATATTGTACCGTTTAAGAGTTTAGGGATCGGGATCATGCCCATAATTCATTGCCAATCCATTGCCACAAAATGAACATAGGCTGTGTTTAGATCAAAAGTTTGAATTCAAACTTCAGTTCTTTTCCATCACATCAACCTGTCATACACACAAAACTTTTCAGTCACATCATCTTTAATTTCAATCAAAATCCAAACTTTGCGCTGAACTAAACACAACCATAGAATTGCACGAACATTCTGTCATGAAATGCCAGCTAGTTGTCGTACCGAAAAATATAGTCTCACCTTCCACAGAATTGCCAATTTGACGTGAAATGTTTAGATGATCTCTTGCCAGTAGACACTAGCAAAACAAAATATACGGAAATATACCCTATCCCAGTAAGGTGCACAACCACTCGTGTACGTACGTTAAGGTGCAGCACACCTAAATACAGGTCGGACACACACCCTCACAAACGATCCGTCCATCCATCCAGCGCGCGTCGGCCCGTCTATCTCCTGTCCTGTCGGTGCTCTCGACTCCTCACCTCACCCACACACCCCCACGCGCTCAGTCCTCCCCTCTCACTGCCAGCCGTGGCCCACCACGCCTCGGCCCCACCCGACAGCGACTCCCAGACTTCCACCTCACCCCTACCCCGACCGTGCACCAACCCCCCCGCGGCCGCACCACACGCGAGTACGCGACGAGCGCCACCACCACCAACCCAGCCGAAAGCCCACGCGAGCCCATCCCCTGCAGTAGAAGAGGAGGCGGCTCGCTCGCTCGCTCGCTCGCCGCCCACTCCGACGCCGAGCCGAGCAGAGCCGCGGAGGCGTCGTCGTCTCCGGTGGGTTGCAGGAGGCGAATGCGATGGGGTCCAAGACGAAGGGGTGCTGCGGGTGGCTGATCGTGGCGCTGGTGGCGTCGCTGGTGGCGACGGCGGCGGTGGTGGCCATCATGAAGAAGAAGGCCGGCGGGGGGAGCGGGCGCAAGCTCAAGCCGCTGCCGGTGCCCGGCCCGCCCGGGGCCATCGACTCCAAGTACGGCGACGCGCTCGGGGTGGCGCTCCAGTTCTTCCAGGTCCAGAAGGGTGAGTTGCCACCGCCACCACCACCACCACTCGCTCCACTTCTTCTTCTTGCCCCCGCCGCACGCACTGGTTCGCTGCTGCTCACCACCTCGCCACCGCAATGCTTCTTCCGCAATTCGGCGGATTTCGCGGCGAATGCCCTTTTCTTTCTTGGCGCCCAGCTTGGAAGCTCTTGTGTGTGTGTGTGTGTGTGTTCGTTTAGTATCTCCGCATTTGGGGTGGTAGTTGGAGAGGTTGATACGGTTGTTTCGGGTGATCTGATGGTTTCTGCTTCTGGGTGGTGAAGAATTTCACCAATCGTTACTCAGTAGGAAAGTTGACGAGTCGGTAGATTTCTCACCGATTTCAGTGGCCGTGACCTTATAGTTTTGACTTTTTTTTAGTGTGAATTTTACGCTCTTCTGCAAGAGCAGTTCCTTTCTGTGGTGATTACTATGTCGTTGGCAAATGTGTGCTCGCAGATTTCACTTAAATCTGTTAACCAAACTGTGAATTTAGCTTATTTAGCTATGGATATTGGAGTTTTGGTTGTTCCAGCCACCGATGCAGTGTTTTGGAGGCTGAATGAGCACAATCTCTAACCCTTTTCAGCTTCAGTAGCTCTAAAGAAGTACTTATTTGCTAAATTGTTGGTAATTTCTGTTGGTATTGTGCAGCGGGGAAGCTGGAGAACAACCAGATCCCGTGGAGGGGGGACTCGGCGCTGGATGATGGGAAACCAGCGGGACTGGATCTTTCCAAGGGAATGTATGATGCTGGTGATCATATCAAGTTTAGTTTCCCGATGGCCTTCACGGCAACGGTGCTCTCGTGGTCCATACTTGAGTATGGAGATCAGATGAGCGCCGCGAAGCAGCTGGACCCTGCGCTTGATGCGCTCCGATGGATCACTGATTTCCTCGTCAATGCGCATCCATCTGACAATGTGTTCTACATTCAGGTTAGAGCTGTAGCATAATTCTTTATACTATGTAAAAATTTTGAGTGATCTATGCTTGCTTTAGTTGTGGTTTATTGCGGCCTGGCGGCATTTCAGACTTTCAGTAGAGGGAAAGTTTGGTTGGTAAGAAGCAAGCCAGGTCAGATGTCGTGATCTGGACACCTAATAGTTAGGAGGTACTTCGTTTTCGGCTTGATACGTTTAAATCGGTTTAAATCAACACATTTGTTGCAAGTTCAATGTCCATGCCCTTTCCAGTTTGTCTTTATAGTTGCATTCTTTTCACACTATCAGTATAGACTTCTCCGTATGATATACCCACAATGTTCCAAGGTAGTCCTTTTTTTTCCCTTTGAAATTTGGATGGTAGTCCCATACTTAATTGAGTAAAGTTCAACACATCTCTTAATATGTAGAGTTAGCCCTTGATGGTAGGGGGATGGGTGTTTTTGAAAGTTGAAGATTAGGGGATGCCAGATGTTTTTATGAGTTGAATTTCTGTATGTGTGGAAGTTTTATCACTCAATGCTTGCGTTAACATGTTTAGTCATGCTTACTTGGGTAGGTTGTACAGCACATTCAATACCTGATGAATAGAATACAATGTACATAAGATGATGAAATCAGATATAACTTATAAGCTAGTTTATTGTTCATGTTAATTGCCTTAAGTCCATCTAACAAAGAACACATTATATATTTCTTTGAACAGATCAGTACAATAGATGCAGCAACCTCACCTTGTTGAACGTCTTGATATTAATCAACTAACGTGTATAACTGTTACCTTGTAGGTTGGTGATCCTGATCTAGATCACAACTGCTGGGAAAGGCCGGAGACTATGTCTGAGAAAAGACCACTCACACAGATTAACACAAAGTCTCCTGGATCAGATGTTGCTGCTGAGGCAGCAGCAGCTATGGCATCAGCATCAATTGTTTTCAAATCCAGAGACACTACATATTCTGATTCACTTCTTCAACATGCTCAGAAGTTGTTTACTTTTGCTGATACTTATAAAGGCCTCGCCAGTGACACCTATCCAAAGCTCCAAAACTACTATAATTCTACTGGTTATCAAGACGAACTCCTGTGGGCAGCGAGTTGGCTCTATCATGCTACAGGAGACCAAACATACCTCAGTTATGTGACTGTAGAGAATGGAAAAGCTTTTGCTGATTGGGGAAGGCCAACATGGTTCAGTTGGGATGACAAACTTGCAGGGACACAGGTTTGCAATTTTGCATGAACATTTAAGAAGCAACTTTGTTATTCGGGAACTAGGAATGAAGCTACGCCTTTTATCTTCCTTTAATAACGTTAGTTCACTCTTCAGCCAAAGAATATAACTTTCAATGCATTTTGTCTATTATGTGCAGGTGCTCTTGTCAAGATTAAATTTCTTTGGATCCAAACAGACATCTAATGCTGAAAACATGGGACTCAAAATGTACAGAGACACTGCTGAAGCCGTCATTTGTGGGCTCCTACCAGATTCTCCATCAGCTACTGCCAGTAGGACTGGTGGTATGTTGAAATTCTTCCACTGTTTGATCTTATATTATGGGTCAATACATGGAGAATTTATGCATAGGCTTTTGTTGTTCACTTTTTTTTTTTACATTAAATAGTATTTTCTGGGGTTAGACAGAATATGTGCAAACTGTATTTTGTTTGCCTGTGGTTTCATTATATGATGGTGATTTTTGTGCAGGGGGATTGGTGTGGATAAGTGGATGGAATTCTCTCCAGCATGCCACAAATGCAGCATTCCTTGCTGTTGTTTACAGTGACTACATGCTCACATCGCAAACAGCAGCAGTGCAATGCAGTGGAAAGTACTACAGTCCTACAGATATACGCAATTTTGCTATATCACAGGTGAACTACAGAAAACCTTGCAAGATACTGAAATTCCAGTTTGCCATGTTGAAGTTCAACAAGAAACACCATAAAACATTCCTTGTATTTACATGCCTACCTTTTTTTGTCACGAGCCATCGGCACATTGTGACACACTGCTTGCCTTTGTGGCTTAACTACATTCTATGATAACTTTGGCTGTCATGACTCATGACCTACACACTATTTCTGCTCTGCTGTGTTGGTAGCATCTGACCAGGAAGGTGTTGTGCAGTAAGTTTCTAACATATATTCTGTTGCATGTCAGGCTAATTACATCTTGGGAGACAACCCAATGAAGCTTAGCTACCTGGTTGGATATGGGAGCAGCTACCCACAGCAGGTACACCACAGAGGGGCGTCGATCCCCGCTGATGCAAAGACAGGCTGCAAAGGATTCCAGTATCTTCATTCTACGAGCCCAAACCCAAACGTCGCCATGGGAGCCCTCGTGGGCGGGCCGTTCCAGAATGACACTTTCGTCGACTCTCGGGACAATGCTGTTCAGACAGAGTCAAGCACTTACAACAGCGGCACCCTCGTTGGTCTTCTTTCTGGTCTGGTCACAACTTCCTCTGTGGCGCAGTCGTTCACCTAGAGCTCTCTCAGAGTTTGGGCAATGGCTTTGACCAACCGGGAGGATATACATGTAGCCATGTACAATGAGAGATTTTTGGCGTGACCAAAGGCAATGTGCCATCAGCGAAACGCCTTCACGGTGTTCTTCGTTGTTCATCTTTTGGGTGATGGGTGGTTAGCAGTAGTAGTTCTTGTGCCATAGTGCTATTGTTTATACAAATACTGCTGCGTAGTTGCATCCGGTTTGCTGGTGTACTATCTGATACTACGAGTGTTGTATTTGTAGGACGGATTCCATTTGTTGATTCTAAAATGATCTCTGGTAGCTTGTATTGATGATCTGTAAAATCCCTCCCAAGATGAACATTGCACTGAACATGTGAGATCACATGGGGAGAGGGAAGTATTAATCCAGTTTGTTCAGTATGTTCATACATAAATTGGACATCTTTTCAGTATGGTTCATCATGGCCTATTAATCCATGATTGTTGGCATGTGGTTTTATAGGGTTACAGGTGATAAAGCAACATGGCCCACAACGAAGCGTAACGAGAAGACATGCTTTGCCTTTGGCTTCTGTGAATGTGTCCCAAAGAACCAAGAAATTTTAAAGAAAATTATAAAGTCAAAACAATTATACACACTGGATCAGGGAGGCTGGTATAATAATGGCCATCGTTAGTGACCACATGGTTGGTCGAAATGTCATAACTAATTGGCATTTGGGACCCTAGGACCTCTTGGAAATTTACATTCTTGGATCCCCAGAAACTATGCCCTACTCTGCCTTTCCCTCTGTACTACCTGGAAATTGTTTTTGCTGGAAACTAAAAATGCTACTCCTCTATTCAGAAATATAAGATATATTTTGACTGTCCAATTTTAAGCTTTGACAAGCGAATAATCCAAAGATATTTATTTTGGCATACAAAATGGTAATATTGGATTCATGTCCGAGAGACCGAGACTACTTTCTTATGGCTATGATTTTGTTACTGCAAGTAAAAGTAGTGTTACAGAAATTTACAGTCAAAGCTCATTTTTGGACCGTCAAAGTAAGTCTTATATTTTTGGGAGTAGTTAAAAAAACAATATACAGCTTATTTTGGGATCTGACAAACAATTTGCAGCTTATTTTGGGTAGGAGTCCAGAAGTGAAATGGCAGGGCATCACCACTAACCATGGTCAGTTAACAATCTTCAGTAAACGTGGCTTCAGCCATGAATTGTTGGCCCATCTATTTTGCCGCTTCCTCTAACCGTTTTTCTGGCGCGAAAAGAGGCGTCGGTTGGGCTATCTTCCGTATCCCATCCAGTGTTAACCGCATCCCTGCATATTTTAACCGCGCGCTCTTCTCGGTTTCAGTTCATCCCTCGCAACAAATCTATCCAAGCCATTTGATTGCAGGGTGAAAAATTCTAGGAGGTAATTTTCCATTGTGCAATGCGATCCGTATTAACTTCATTGTTGGTTGGTTTCCTTCTCGTCGATCTTTATGATTGTTTGGCCCTATTAAATTCTGACGACGTTCCCAGTATCTTCAGAATTTCGTTTGTTTTTGCAATTGCAAATCTGAATCCTGCATTGCATTGTTTAATTTTGCTTCTTTAATCACGGGCTTGATAAATCTCTGAAAAGTCCCTTTGCAGATTGTTGTGTTCTTCTTTTGTTCTGACGACTGAAGATGGCGGTGTTACTTATCACTAGACTTCTGACGTGAGTAATCTCGAAAAAATATTCAGTCCGTTTGAACAGTTCGTGGAAGAGATCAGAAAAGCCCAATTCATGTCCTCTTTGCATCTTTCTGCAACGCAGGCTGGTTTTAGGATACGCCTACCCGGCGTATGACTGCTACAAGACGCTGGAACTGAACAAACCGCAGATCGATCAGTTGCGTTTCTGGTGTCAGTACTGGTGATGAAGCATTACCCTACACAAACAAACCTGCAAAATCATGCTGCATCCTGCCTGAATTCTGAAGAATCTGAACAATTGCTTGTGCTGTTCAGGATTCTCCTCGCGTTTCTGACGACGTTGGAGACGATCACCGATTTCACGGTCTCATGGCTGCCCATGTACGGCGAGGCAAAGCTTGCGCTCGTGCTCTACCTCTGGTACCCAAAGACACGAGTAAGCACTCACCTGATTAACTCAAATGTGCTATATTTGCTTTGATGCAATGGTCTAGGTTTTGTAATGTTACTAATCCATTCGTGAATAATTGTCTGTTCCGATAATCAATTATCAGATTTAGTTTCTTGTAGTACACTCACTCGACAACCGTAAAAATTGAGGTATTTCACTAGCACTTCAACTACTTGTAGTTGCATAATTTTTTCTGGGAAAAAGGCTATACAATCACTTTTTTTTCTTATAAACACTCGAGTTTTACAAATCTGATCATATAGAACTCTAGAATTAACGTGTGCTCATCTAGTAAAAAAATTCAAACGGTTGAGAATTATGTTTGTATGGTTTTTTTTTCAGTACACTGTAGCAGTGCTCTTTTTTCTACTAATAGTAGAACCCAGGAATTAATGGTTGAGATTATTTTTACAGTAGGGCCGAGTTTAGTTTCAAAATTTTTCTTCAAACTTCCAACTTTTCGATCCATCACATTAAAACTTTCCTACACATATAAACTTTCAACTTTTCCGTCACATCGTTTCAATTTTAACCAAACTTCTAATTTTGGCGTGAACTAAACACACCCCAAGATCGAATACTAACAGTAGAGACCTACCATAAAAGTACTGCAAAAAGAAAATTAAATCTGAATTCAAACTGAAGCTGAAGTCCGAACATTCAGAAACGCTCAAGGAGACATCGTTCTCAACATTCAGAGACCCATTCCATGTCTGTTCGTTTTCAGGGCGCGAAGCACGTCTACGAGAGCTACCTGCAGCCGGTGCTGGCGAGGCACGAGGCCGACATCGACCGCGGCCTGCTGCAGCTACGCGCCAGCGCCAAGGACGCGACGGCGTCGCACCTCCAGGCCGCCGTGTCCTTGGGGCGGGCCTGCTTCGCCGAAGTCGCCGGCCGCGTCTCGTCGCAGCTGCAGGCGGCGAGAAGCAGCGGCGGCGGCGGCCGCGCCGGCCAGGTACAGTGACACTGACGCCGCGCGCGACACATTCTCTGAACTTTCGCGTTCGCTTGCAGCTACAGATTTCCACATCGCTCGCTAGCTGAACTTGACTTGGTCCTGTTCTTTTCTCCAACAATATTTGAATGAAGATTAAGATTTTCGTGGCATGCTTTTCAAACTGCTAAATGGTGCGTTTCGTGCGAAAATTTTCTATATGAAAGTTGCTCTAAAATACCATATTAATATATTTTTCAAGTTTATAATAATTAAAACTCAATCAATCATACGTTAATACCACCTTGTTTTACGTAAAAACTTAATCTTCATCTTCATCTTCATCTTCATCTTCATTTTATAATAGACTAGAAATAAGCACATATTTTCACTTCACACCATATATGCTTACCATCTGTGATATATGACATTGGTTAGTTTAAAATAGAGTAAATTTTACTTTAATAAATATTATAGTTAGATTAATATATGACATTGGTTAATTCAAAACATAAGTATTTTAAAGTTATTTAAGTAAATACTAAAGGTTAGAGTAAAAAGATTTTTTTAGTCACCACAGTAGGCTTTTTTTGTAAAAAAAAAACTCACTATGGTGGTTAAATTTTAAATTGTTTATATTCCCTTTCATAATATGTATTCAGTGCCTTAGAACCAGTATTCCAGAAACACTTATATTGTAGTATAAATTTTGAATAATAGAAAAATACTTATATTTCAAAATGGAGAAAATAGATTTGCATTTTCTGTCACTGTTGATCATCAGTTGGTCACCATTGACGCCATGATCGACACGCCCGGTCTTCACGTAGCTGAGACATGACTGCAACAACCTTAATTAAGTATAGGAATAGTAAATGCGCGTCGGAGTTGATTCTTAAACCGACGAGAGGAACAGCTCTGGATCTGTGCAACGCGGAAACCGGATTTGATAGATGGTCCTTGTTCGATGGTGATCGATGCAATGGCAATGGCCGTGCTTGTCCAGTTGATCCGATCCGTCAACGAAAACGATCAATACCTGAATGAAGGCTCAGTAGTACAGCTCTGCAAAAATGGACACTGACAGATACCGGTAGAAATCTTCGGACCATCCAAAATTCTCTAGCTGACAGTTAACCGATCACGTAAAGAAATGAAGAAAGTAAAAAGCTAGCTGGATACTACTTGTAAATACTACTATGCACTAGACAGTGAAAGAGAAATACCATGTTTGAACTAGTAAACTCTGAATTCTCTGGCCAAGACGATGGTTTCTTTTGTCGCATTTAAGAATTGCAGAAAAGGCGATTAAATCGCCAATTAACCTGCATGACATTGAGTGGTTGAAAAGATCAAAATATTCAAAACCATTGGTACTAGAAAAGACCGAAGGTAGGTGCAGCCGTGCAGTGTTTTGGGTGATGAGTTCTATCTGCAGTACTGTTTTCTAACCTGGATCACTGTTATATATTAAATCCGTTAGATATGAAGTACGTACCTACATGTTATTAGTCATTCAAAATCAAAGGGCAGATTTGTTTCAGAAAAAGGGTACGGAAAAATTGAACTGAACTAGTCTCGAGTCCTGACTCTTTTTTCTTTCTTTCTACTACCTTTTCCTGAATCCTCCTCAGTACTAGTAGTACACAGATGAGCATGCGATTCCAGTAAGGGGAGTCAACGTCCTTCGCGTCAGCTGCAACAGCAAAACTGTTTCCAGCCAAGTTCGTCTAGATCGATCGATTGACACGGCTGTCCGGACACATTCTATGCATTCAGATGTGTTCATACGACTTGCATCTCATGGATTGAATTGCTTCGCAGTTCACCGCTTAGTAATAGTTACATTCGCTAATTAACTTCTTGATCTGCATTGCTGACAGGCTGACCAATTGCAGAAGCGACAGAAGATTAATCCGGAGGAGGAAGAAGAAGATGAGGACGCGACGGTTAGCAAGACGAGGAGATGATGATGATGATGACAACGGCTGGAGTGGATGAATTGACCGGGGCGTCGTCAACCTAAGCCCTGATGACGATGCGATGAATGATGGATCGTCGAATTCTGAAGCTCACCGGGCTGACCTGACAATGTGTAGTATACCATTAATTATTCTTAATTAGATTGTAAATTTATGATCTCAGCGTGGTGTACCCGGCAGCAATGCGATTCTTGTGATCAATCACTTTTTTTTTTTTTTTGGCACGCGACTATGGCGAGATGGTGAGCTCGCAGCTGACAAGCTGGCATAGCTCCGTACGCTTTGACACTGGTAGAGGAATGTTTGAGACTCGCTCTTTCTTCTGAACTTTTAGTTAGCTCCCTGACATATGAATTATACAGTATTGTCTTTCAAATGTCCCAACTCTGAACAGCGAGGTTAAGGCTGTGTTTAGTTTACACCAAAATTAGAAGTTTTGTTAAAATTAGAACGATATAACGGAAAAGTTGAAAGTTTATGTGTGTAGAAAAATTTTGATGTAATAAAAAAGTTAGAAGTTTGAAAAAAAAACTTTGGAACTAAACACGACCTAATCCATTATTCAGAACACAAAATTTTACGTGATTCCCAAATACTCATTTCATTCCGTTCTAGAGAAAAAACAACTTTCTAATACGGAGGGAATAAACCATGTGAGTATTTCCTCCATCTAAAAAGATCTATATATAAAAAAATTACGGAGAGACTATATGACAATTCAATTTTCGCAGAAACCAAGTTAACATTGCGTGTTCCAAAGTCTAACCATGGCTGATTGGCTGTACTTTTAAGTTCACACTTGGGCTAACCGTGAAGAGACCAGGTGTTGTTGTTCATCAAGCAGCACGTCACTGCGCGACAGTCGCGTCCCGGTCAAGACGTTGACCGGGGCCCCACAGCCTGACAGCCGGGGCCCACAGCCTAACAGACGCACACGTAAGCGTTGGATTGAGCGGGTTGTTTGGTTCTCCATCATTCCAGATTTGCAGCCCGTGTGTTTGACCGGGGAGGAGAAACGACGACGAGTTCTCTTCATCAGAGGCGTCGCCGTCCTCTTCTCCTCCAGTGCTCTTCATGATGCTGCTGTTGTCTCCTCTCATCTGCACCGTTTGTACGCAGTTCACTAGAAAGCCGGTACACAAAATCTGATTTTGTTTACACAGGTCAACACACAGCACTAACTAGTCCTGTCCTTCCAAGGGGCAATTTGTTTGTTTAGGTGTTTTTTTTTTTTTCAAAGTGGGTGTCTTGCAGAAGTTCTTTGGAATAGTATGGTTTAGAGCTGAGCAATGTGATCCCTCTACAACTGGGTCAATAATAGCCCTCTTTCTTGTTCCAGTGGTGTACTATTATAGTACACAAATGGATTGTTCTATTTGTTTTTATAGCTGAATAGGGGTGTGTTTAGTTCACGTCAAAATTAGAAGTTTGGTTGAAATTGGAACGATGTGACGGAAGAGTTGGAAGTTTATGTGTGTAGCCGTGTAGAAAAGTTTTGATGTGATGAAAAAGTTAGAAGTTTAAAGAAAAAGTTTGGAACTAAACTCGGCCTAGGTGAATGATTTTGTGATCAATATTTAAATTCTTTTTTAAAAAAATTATATGTATTTTTTTTATGAAAAACACACCATTTGCATTTTTGCTTTTTTTTTTTTGGGGAGGGGGGCAGCGAGTAGAAGTGACCGGGACGACGGGTCTATCTCCACCTCCATAGTGGTGTCTCATCCTTGTTGTCGCCTCCTTATCCCCACCGCCGTCTTGTCCTCCTTCCGCTGCCACCGCTTCTCAGCGAGGTCTCCGGCGCCATGCACCCGGTCCTCCCCCGACTCACCCTCTCCCTCTCTCTCTCTCTCTCTTCATAGCCATAGCCAAGGGCATTTCGAGTATAAAAATGGTTAAAACTCCTCAAAGTAATATTTCATCTGGTAGGCAACGTATTGAGTGGTATTTTATACGATGCATTCCATTGAGTGACATTTTATTGAAATCCCATGTATATAGTGGGATATTATATGTTTTCTTTCTCTCAAACACACTATTCTAAGACTGTTTGTATTTTATTATTTTCACTTGACCAACAATTTTTTTTAGGAGTCACTTGACCAGCATTGATTAGAGTATTTGACATTGAAGGTGTCTTGAGCACTGAACTGTGAATTCACCTAACACCTCTTTCACATTTTCTTCCAAGTTTTAAACACCCAACTTGGACTATTGGAACATGCATGGAACCCATTACCCAAGAAACAATTGAAGAATCATGTACACTGTCGCGACTAGGTCTATATATGTGTCGTATTGTTTGGGCCCAACGTAACAAACACATGGCATATATGCAAGTAAACAATATCAAAAATCGTCGAACAAAACATGAATTAAGCTACGAGCCTATGAATAATATATATCACTATAATCTATGTTCCCTCTTGACTTTCGTCACAATTATTCTCGCGCTTGTGGCTATTGATCATCAAAATTATTTGGGCTGGCCGACAACTTCGATGTATACAAGGATGGAGCTAAATAGATTATGAAACTCTGTAAAACATAGTGATAATAAAGTTTGTTGTGGTCCATATCAGTATATATCTGACGAGAAGATTCAATCCACGCGGGTGAAGATATTAGAGAGAAAAAGTGCACACCCAAATACTATAAACACATGCAAAATAAGCGTAGCTTAACTGGTTGAATTGGTGAAGTCAACTCACTCAAGTTCAAATCTTAAACGTAACACGACGCCTTTACGGCTAATTAGTCTTTCAGTGGTAGTTGACGTACTTATCTGTAAGATGTATGTGGTGACTTCTTGAATTTTAAAATATGTTGATCCTAGTCTTCTGAAGGTATTCATACAAATAGATTTCACGTGCGCAGGTTATAAACATCTACGTTTATCCTATGTTTTTTCATAAAAAAGTAGGGCCATGTTTAGATTCCAACTTTTTTCTTCAAACTTTCAACTTTTCGTCACATTAAACTTTCTTATACTCACGAACTTCTAATTTTTTCGTTACATCGTTCCAATTTCTTTAAACTTTTAATTTTAACGTGGAACTAAACACAGGCTAGAACAACATATTCGTTTCCCTAAAAAATATTCTCGATTACACACTCGCATCACCATCCCACAGCTGTTGTTTTCATCACGCACGCAACTCATGCAAAGTAAATTTAAATTCCATGATTAGAAAAGGGGGCTGCGACTGCTATACAGTGATGCAACCGAACACGGCCACCTGCAGAGCCAGGGAGAGACGCGCAGGCATGCGAATTTGGCGAAGCCGACGAGGCGTTCAGATTCGTAGTTGAGACCCGTACGACGACGCGGGCAATCCACACAACAAAAACCCAACACCAAACAGAGCCGTCCCCATCCCGCCCGCCGAGCTCACACCACACCGCGTCCGCGTGCGCCAGGTGCGCCCCAGCAGCAGCAACCGATCAGCTGATCAATCAACTACCAGTCTACCACTCACCGCGCGTGCAACGGCCACCACCGGCAGCACTTAGGCCAGCCTCAATGCAATAACCAGAATAATGTACTCCTACGTAGCATTAAATAAACTATCATCTAAAATAAAAAAAATAATATGACAAGGAAATAGAGAGGAAAAAAGAAATATCCAAGACATAGTTTTTTCACAATATCCAAGATATCATATGAGATAAGTAGTACTTCATTAAATTGAAGTATGAAAAAGTAGTGTCTAATACTTACTTTCTTGATAATGTGGAGTTTATAGAAACTATATTTAATGTATTGGGCTGGGTCTGGCCTTATATAAACCGTAGTGATTTATTAACATATAGTTAATTAAGTATTCAGTGGTAGGTGACGTACCCGTCGACAGCGAGGCGCCTGTGGTGACTTCATCAGTCTCTTCCAGAATTTGCCGGCCCAGTCTTCGAAGATGCTCATAGGGGTAGGGTTTGCATGCGTGTGTTCATAGGGGTGAGTGCGCGTGCGTTGTGAGTGTCTGCGTTGTACTGTGTAATTCTAAAAAAATATATATTTGTTATTTATTTATAAATTAATATAATCTTTTAAAACAATTTTTATATAAAACTTTTTTAGAAACGAGAGGGGTGAGTTGGCAGAGCCAACCGGGCCGACGCGGCCGCTTCATCAAACGTAGTACTAACCCCGCACGTACGCGCCCCCTTCCCCTCTCCTCTCTCTCGCCTGCCGAAATAAATCTTGGCGAGCTTTCTGATTCTCCCTTTGCTATTGCTACCTTCCGCGGTTCACAGTTCACACTGCCTCTGCCTCCTCTTCTTCGCCTACAAAAGGATTTTGGACCGCACACGGTTCGCGTGCGTGCGTGCGTGCTTGCTTGCTGCAAGAAATGAGCTGCTTGGGTTGGTTCAAGAAGCGGAGGTCGTCCAAGAGCAAGGAATCGTCGGGGAGGCGGGGCTCGACGACGACGACGGTGTCGGCGGTGAGCACGAGCAGGTCGGACGACTCCGGGGCGGTGAGGCCGGCGAGCAAGTCGACGGGGTCGACGTCGTCGCACCGGAGCATCTCGTCGCTGTACGAGGAGCGCGGCCACGGCCAGCTCCGGGACTTCGACTACGACGAGCTCCAGGCCGCCACCAACGGCTTCAGCCGCGCCCAGAAGCTCGGCGAGGGCGGCTTCGGCAGCGTCTACAAGGGCTTCGTCCGCTCCTCCCCCGCCGACGGCAAGGCCGCCGATCGCCTCGCCGTCGCCGTCAAGTGCCTCAACCAGCGGGGTCTCCAGGTACTCGCTTGTTTGCGTGCTCTCCTCCTCCTCCTCCTCCTTCTCGTTCCCCTGTCTCTGTCTCTCTTTGCAGTCTGCACCCCCTCCTCTTGACTTTTCTTGGACACCATCAATCATGTCTTGTCAGTTGTCACCCGGGAACGAATCCTCCATTCCGATCTAGGAGTAGTATTCCCCCCTTTGTGATTCTGCGCGATTGATTTCCGGTTTGATAACTAGGGGTGAATAGGAATTTGGGAATAGGAGAATTGGGGAATGAGTTTTGTTAGTTTAAGGTTTGCTCTCTTATGTTCAGTATTGTCAGAAATTAGTGCTGGTAAATAAGGGAAGTGTTTTTTTAAGGGATATCCCAAATGATGCCATTTTTGTTGTTCTTGATACTTCTCTTCGCCAAGATCCTGGCATAGAATGCAGAAGAATGCTTTCAGGCAACTTAGCGAGTTTTTGTTTTTAATGTGTAGTTCTGCCAAATTTGATGAAAATCATCAGTAGTGACCACTAGATTAGATTAACGACTGTTATGGGAAGATTCATTATGGGGAGTAAAGTTAATGGATTCTGTGCTTGGTGTTAGCTGATCTTGAATTGGTCTCTGGATAAACTGACAAGTATGTTGTTCTGATCCATAGGAAGTCCATGGACACAAGTCATTTTCTAGTTTGCCGGAATATTGGAAATATTCCTGGCTTGCTAAATGTTGAAATTGGTTTGGTTATCTATTATCAGTATGTTAAAAATCTCTCTCTGTGTAGACAATCTTGACAGGAAGAGAGGATCAAAATGCAGAACTTTCAAGGATGAGATATTGCCTGTTACTGTTATTTTACAATTTTGATAGTATATTTTATGGGGTCAATCTATTGCATTGGATTACTTCAGTCCATTGTCAGTTGACTATAGAAGTTACTGGTCTGCATAAACTATTACTAGTTGAGGTGCTGGGCGTGGAGATGTGGTTAAATATAGGACCAATGGGCACACGTGGCAACTGTTTATTCATAATAAAGCAAAATGGAGGGGAAATACAGGATAGAATTTGAACGGCAATGAACTTTTCAAGTATCTAGGAACCTTACTTCCTCAAACTTGGAAGTTGAATATTCATTCATGGTCATCATAAAACAAATGGCAATCAATATTAATAGTAGACCATGTCTTCTCTGAATGCTTACAGTAGAAATATGTCTCCTAGAAAATGATGCGAACCAACCTTTCACTCTAAATCAATATTCCGTTAGCTAATTTGCTCAATCAAAGAAGACTAATGGATAGAATAGATTACGTTTCTGGGCAACCTGCACAACCATGTTGCTAGTCTTATTTGACTATTATTCACTCACTAGGAGGAAAAATTTTGGTGCGTGAACATATAGAACAAAAGTCAGCTAGAAACTTCAATTTCCATGTGCTTTGCGACTCTATATCCATTCTGAATTTATGCAAGTGATGTCTAAAGACTGACAAACCGGTAGTGAATATATCGTTTAGTGGAGTACAGGAAATAATTAATTTCAAGTCCTGAACTTAATAGAATACCCAAGCATAAGCTTCATTTTCTCTAAGTGGTGTCTGCTAAAAATATAAGGATTTTTCCAAGTTTCTGTACTCAAATTAGATGATATTTTACTGACTCAGTTATGATGTCTTTTCTTGACCAGTTGATGTATATTAGGAATTTAGGATGCACGCTAATTATAGTGATGTTATGAATAAACTACTTGTAAGGCAGCATTAGGTCTGTTGGTTTCCTATATTTGCTTTGTGCTATAATGCTACTAAAACAAATGCGGTTGATCTCCTATGCTATCCCTCTAATGAGTAATCCTGTCTTCTGTTCCTAATATTTTGCAGTTTCTTTTAATTTTGCTCCCAGGGACATAAGCAGTGGTTGGCGGAAGTACAGTTCCTTGGGGTTCTTGAGCACCCAAACCTTGTAAAGCTTCTTGGATATTGTGCCGTTGATGGTGAAAGGGGGCCACAAAGATTATTGGTGTATGAGTATATGCCTAATAAGAGCCTGGAAGATCACTTATTCGTCCGAGCTTATCCTCCTCTCTCATGGAATAGAAGGCTTCAAATAATCTTGGGTGCTGCAGAAGGATTAGCTTACCTGCATGAAGGGCAAGTTCAGGTATACTTCAGACATACATTGTCCACCTGCTTTCAACTTCTCTGAAAAGATATATCTTTATCAAATAGGTGATTTCGTTTTTTGTGGGAGAAAGTTTGGCAATAAAAATATATGATGAGAGACAGCACCAACGTTTTAATAGGTTCTTTTGACCTTGCATCCATAGTAACTAGAGGTAGTGCAATAGAGGTGCAGTGAATCCAGTATTCCAGTGTAAAGTCAATGAGAAAATAAGGACCACGAATTGATGAGCTAGATGAAAAAGAGGCAAAAGTGGTTTGTTCAATTCCATCTCCATCTCCATTACTTTCCTGTAAGATTCCAGGCACCAAATTTCATTGACACTTTCTGAAAGCATAATCAGTACTAACTACTCCTAGTTGCAACCAACGTATACGATTTGTCCTCTCTATGTTCTAGTTTAGCTGTAGAACCAAGTATTCCAATCTAGAAAACAATTAAGGACTTAGGCAAGAAGGCTCTATAGCTGGTGAGCATCAAGATATACAGGCTGTTAGGGAAGGCTAAACCTATCACATTTTTTCAGGTCATCGTCATAATTTACAGCGCTAATTGCGTACTGCTGCTTAGTATACAAAGTTACTTCAGCTTTTCTTCTTCTTTGGTTACGACATTTCCATTTTGTACAAAAGGGAAGATCCTCATCTGATTTGCTCAATTTTGATAGGTAATCTACCGGGACTTCAAAGCATCTAACATTTTGTTGGACAAAGACTTCAGAGCAAAGCTGTCGGACTTCGGGCTAGCAAGGGAGGGACCAACAGGAGCAAACACTCACGTCTCAACAGCGGTATGTCTCCATCTGAACCTGCTATTAGAATTACAAACAAAACCATAGCCTTCTCGCAACTGCATTGTCTGATCCATCAGGCACTGAAAGCAACTTATATACTACAGCCTTTAAAGCATCGTTGACTGAAGTAGGCAAGCAGTCCAGTGCACCTGTTTGATGTGTACCTGACAATCTTGACCGCAATCCAGCAAGTCAATGCCATGGACCAAGTTGCCACCACTTCCTTACATATGCACACATGCCACGCATGCATCACTCTTCTCCCCCTGAATTTTCCACCTTGTGTCAGCATTGACGCAGAACTGCTCTATGGCATACCATACCAGACCTTTGGAACATAGGAATTTTAGAAGATTTCCATGAAATTCCTGCATTGCGAAGGAGCTTTGAGCTATGTTATTATCCTTAGGAAATGGATCAATGCTATAATTGTCTGCTTATTGGCTTATTAGCCACAACAAAAAATTTGAATTCTAAAACATAATTCTAAAGTTGATTTTGGGTCTTTTCATCATAGTCTATTTAGGGGTTGTTTGGATACACTGACTAAACTTTAGTCCCTGTTACATCGGATATTTGGACACTAATTTGGAATATTAAACATAGACTACTTATAAAACTAATTACACAAATAGAGGCTAATTCGCGAGACAAATCTATTTAAGCCTAATTAATCCATGATTAGCACATATTTACTGTAGCACTATATTATCAAATCATGGACTAATTAGGCTTAATATATTCGTCTCGCAAATTAACCTCCACCGTGTAATTAGTTTTATAATTAGTTTATGTTTAATACTCTAAATTAGTGTCCAAACATCCGATGTATCAGGGACTAAAATTTAGTCAGGGTATCCAAACACCCCCTTAATAGCCTTAGCTTTAAACCACTAATAACACACACATATATAAAGGTTTTATCTATAAACTATTTGTAGTTGCTTAGTTTTAAATTGTTTTTTTTTTTGTTTTTACCTTCATGTACCCTATTTGATGTCATTTTGGCTTTTGAACGGTTCGCTAAAGACATGTCTTATCCATAAATCGGTCTTAGTTGCTTCGTTTATTTTTCTTGTCGTAGTCCAATCGATCAGAGGTTTGAATTTTTCTTTTTCATGTTCTTACTATATGATACATACATAGCTGAGCTCAAGATGGTGTATGATGATGATGATGATGATGATGATGATGTGTGGCAGGTGGTTGGGACGCACGGGTACGCGGCGCCGGACTACATAGAGACGGGGCACCTGACGGTGAAGAGCGACGTGTGGAGCTTCGGGGTGGTGCTGTACGAGATCCTGACGGGGCGGCGGACGCTGGACCGCCACCGGCCGCAGGGGGAGCAGAAGCTGCTGGAGTGGGTCGCCCAGTTCGCCCCCGACAGCCGCAACTTCCGCATGATCATGGACCCCAGGCTCCGCGGCGAGTACTCCGTCAAGGCCGCCCGCGACATCGCCAAGCTCGCCGAGTCCTGCCTCCTCAAGAACGCCAAGGAGCGCCCCACCATGTCCGAGGTCGTCGACGTCCTCCGCCGCGCCGTCCAGTCGCAGCCCGACCCTCCTCCTCCCCCCGCCGCCGCCGCCGCCGCCTCCGGCAAGGGGAAGAGGGTCGACGTCGCGCCGCAGCCGGTGAGGAGGAGGTGAGGTTGCACTCTGCTGCTATCATCGATCACGGCATGAATGAAGAAAGAAAAGTACAGAGAGAGACACAGAGACGAGTTGGTGGATTCTTGGCGTTTTTGTTTTTTGTTTTCCTTTCTATTTTTTAGGCTTATTTAGGAGGAGGATAGTAGTATGAGAATACATTTGATTTGATTGGTAGATAACTACTCCCTCCGTCCTATAATATAAGGGATTTTGAGTTTTTTGCTTGTAACATTTGACCACTCGTCTTATTTAAAATTTTATGAAATTATTATTTATTTTATTTGTGACTTACTTTATTATCTACATTACTTTAAGCATAACTTTTCGTTTTTTATATTTGAAAAAAAATTTAAATAAGACGAGTGGTCAAATGTTACAAGCAAAAACTTAAAATCTCTTATATTATAGGATGGAGGGATTAGATTTCATTGAAAGTAGGCGTGCTTAGGGCAGTGTTACGATTTCCTTTCCCTTTTTTTTTTTTCCCCTTTCTTTTGAACTCGATGCAGCATGAAGCCCACGGGCACCAGCAGCCATGAGTTGGGCCGACACGTGGGCTGTAAGCCCATAGGGCTTACCAATACTGCAGGCGGCGAAAGCTAGAAGTCGAGGGCCCAAGCTTTGGTCTGTTCGAACCGCAAGTCCGCAAGGGAGATTCAGGAGAGTTAGTGGGCTTAGAATGATGGGACTCGGTCAATTTGTCGTCGAGTTTAAAATTCGCCCCTGCATAGCAGGTATGATCTGACCCTCAACTTATAAAACCGGATCACATTTGGTCGCAAGGTAATATTGCTCCCTGACGTGGCGGCTGAGTTAACATGGGAGCCATATATCACGGCATTTCAGCTTTAAAATAAAATTAAAAATTGGTGGACCCCATGTGTCAGCGACACAAACTTCTTCTTCTCTCTCTATTTTGACATTTCTCTTGCCCTGCCGCGTGGGCCTCGTCCTCGACTGCCTGGACGCGCATGAGCATTACCTTCTCCCCTAAAGTATCGTAGCCGGAGAGTGCGGCAGTGAGGTCGTCCGACGCCTTCCTGCTCTTCTCCTTTGTCTGCACGGCCACCTGGAGGTTGGCCCTTAGCCCGTCGATCTCCCTGTCCTGTCGGCCTCGACTCCCTGTGACTTCACCCACCACGCCGCCGGTAGTCTCCGTCCCGACAACAACGGCGTCGTCGACGTTTGTCTTGCTGCTTCCGCCACACCCTCAGCAAGCTCCCATGCACACATCCTCTTTCCCATCTCTTCCCTGCCCACACGTAGTCATTGACGCTTGCAAATTCCCTACTTGCCAGCCACGCTCTCATCGCATCAACGTGGAGGTAGAGGAAGGGGAGGAGGCGATGGCGTTACAAGTGGAGGTGGAGGAAGGAGATGGTGTTGCACGGGATGATGGCGCCGCAAAGGTTAATTAACTTCGTGTCTAGAAAGATAAATCTAGAGACTAATGTATATTTTTCTAAAACTGGGTCGTCTTGAGCTATCTTATTGGACCACATGGCAGTGTTAAATTTTAAGATAAATCTAAGAAAATTTTACATAAGAAAAAATAGTTAAAAGAAAAGAAAAAAAGAGACACAAATCCAATTTCTAGACACGCCACATAGCTGTTATCAACGAGACAAAACACCTACGGCCTGAATGGGCCAAAAACAAAAGTGCACTGTCATTGGGCCGAGTCCATGACTACCCACTACCTTCTTTCTCCGATCCTCTGTCTCTCTAACGAACTACTAACTAATATCGGAGGTCAGCGAAGCATCCATGGCGGCCGCAGCTACTGCCGATTCTACTTCTATTGAGGAGGAGGAGGAGCAGAAAGAAGATAATGGTCCTTCACCGCGTCTAGCTTCTGCTCGCACTAACCGCTGCTCTCCTCCTCGATCACCCACCGCTTTTCGCATCCCGCTCTCCTCCGTGATAACCCTCACCCACCACACAGCGTGCTCTTCTAGTTATATGTTCTATGCGTCGATCACGAAAGCTCTCCTCCGTAATCGCTAATCACCTTCACCCACCACTAATCTATGCGTTGATCACGAACCCTGCTCTCCTCCGTGATCACCCTCACCCATCCCACGCAGCGCGCTCTTCTAGTTTTATGCGTCGATCACGAACACTCTCCTCCGAATCACTAATCACCTTCACCCATCGCTCTTCTATCATCGATCACGAACCGCTATCCTCCATGATCACCCTCACATTTCAAAATCGACAGCGTAGCGAATGAGACAACAACGACGAGGGGGCCTTAGCTGGACCCGGCAGCGCGCGGCGAGGGAATCGTACGTGGAGAAGGTGCTGCAACTGCAGGAGCAGAGGACGGAGCCGACAACATCCACGCCGCGGGAGCCGGGGACGGCGCCACCATCCGCCGTGAGAGTCGTGGAACGGGAGCCGCCGGCGAGAACCACGGCTTCCACAACGCGGCAATGCGGGTTAACACCGCGAGCGCCATCTCCCCTCACTTCTTTGTGTGGGGTGGGTGAGGATGATTTGATCAAATCGGTGGCTTCCGCAGCCGACGCCGATGCCGCTGCCGGCGGTGGTCGCCACCTTGAGGACCACAGGGCCCATCAGGCGGTGCTAGAGTAGCGCGCCGTAGTAGTCGGGATTGGGGACCAAGGTGGTCGGCGCCGCCGCCGCCGCCGCTCTGGAAGAAGGATAGAGAGGGGGAGACACATGAACGGTCCCATAATTTTTTTTTTGAATGATGAATGGGGCCCACATATATGTTTTTAATTCTAATGCTATCTAAGCGCCACGTCAACGCCACAGTTCAGGTCAACACTATCACGTAGATGTCACATTAGCGAAACTGCTCTTGAAAAGACCAAAATCATCAACGGCTTGTTTGGTAACTCGAGGGAAGGGGATTGGGAGTTTACACGAGGGAATTGATGATGAGATTAAGATGGAAATTTGATTTTTAATCCTAATATCTTGTTTGGTAGAGGTGATGGAAATTGACAAGGAGTTTAGTTGGAGATTAGGTCATTAATAAAAACGGATGGCTGAGATTTGCTTAGAAAAAGTAAAGGAGGAATTTCCTCCCAATTACCTACCCCTACCCAAGTATTGAAAAGGAGAGAGTTTCTTGCTTAATTCCCCATTCCCATCCCACCAAAATTTCCATGTCTCCCAACCAAACAAAACACTTAATAGCCTCATCTCTCTAAACTCTCAATCCCTCCTAAAAACTCCCTCCAACCAACCAGACAGTAAGGGAGTCAAATTGTACGGTTTTAATAATTAGGGGTCGAGATATCCGATATTACGGGCGGTTGAAGGGCACGACAAATAAGATTCTGTCAGTAGTTAAGAGAGTCAAAGTGAACTTATTCCAAATCGAGGACATTGAACCGAAGAAGAATCCTGAGCTGACTTGGGCCGGAACGCGATACGGAGCGTAACCGCTGTGATTTGGGCCCACATGCACCAGAGGGCCAACTTGTGTCTCTTCTCATAGGGCTGATCAGTGGGCCGAAAGACTATGAGGCCTACCAATCTACCGCGGCTGGTCGCTGCTGTCGTCGACGACGACGGCGGTCATCTGGGGCGCCGCCGCCGGGATCTCCGGCCTCCGTCCTCTCCGGCGGTAAGGTGCGGCCTCCCATCTCCGTCGCCTTGCTCTAACCTTACATGATCTTCCTCATTTCACAATATACCCGATACATCGTGTCGCCTCGTTCTATTCTAATTCTCTAATCCGAGGTGATGATGTTTCTTCCGGTGAATTCGTTATGGACTGGTGATCTTACTAGCGTGCTTCCAAGTGTTACGGTTCACTGACGATTTGGCAAAGACGACCTGATTCGAATTTCGTGGGCGATGTAGTTTTTTGCTTTGATGATCTTGGTATGTGATTGGCACCCCTTGAAATTTCAGTCCACAACTTCAGGGAAAAAAAAAATTCTATTTCGAGTAGCAGATGCAAATGTGAAATCTGCGATGGAAATTTGGGCCTAGGCTTAGGGCCACTACCCTTGTGGCCTAGTGCACATAGGCTGGTAACTTACTCCAACTTGATGCTGAAGGCACTCAAAAGGCCTCATTCCTGTTACAATATATAAATGCATCCTTTATCATTTATGAATGCAAGGACCATTTAGCTAGACTTAATTCACAAATTGTAGATTGGACATAGAAAGCCTAACAATCTCAGATACTCATATACAAGTTCCTTCTCATTTTGATGCATAGTAATAATCTTTTGGTATTTTCTTGCTTCAGAAAATCAGTTACAGTTCTGTATTTTTCACCTTCTCATAACGATCCTTCTCATAAAGGGACTATTGTTTGCAGGAAAAGTTTCAAAACTACCTGTCGTGTTTAGTTCTAAATTTTTTCTTCAAACTTCCAACTTTTCCATCATATCAAAACTTTCCTACACACATAAACTTACAACTTTTCCGTCACATCGTTCCAATTTCAACTAAACTTTTAATTTTGGCGTCAACTAAACACACCCTAAGCCGTGAAGGCAAGAAACTGATCAGGAATCAGGACAAGAGACCATGATGAGATGATCAATGCTGCCAATCAACCATCAAAGGGCCTACCCCTATTAGAGACAAAGATAGTATGAACACTAGTGCCATGCCTCCAAAAATGATTTTTTTTTGTTCAACGTCTTTATCAAAATAATTGTTGCTCTACTAGTCACTTCGCTGTACTGGTTGATGAACCTCGCTTTCCGATTTGGCAAGTGGTTGAAGCCAGCCATCGCCTTCACTTGCCCATTTGGATCCAGCGTTTCAGAAACGTGAATAAACAGCCACGGCGTGCGTGCATCATATTCAGCATTTCAAACAAACTTGTCTATTTTTTTTAATCCCATTCCTGAAATTTGGGTGAAATTTCCCACACCGTCGTCGTGATGACGACGGCGACATCCAGAACGATGACTTCACATCTATCTATCATTTTTGGATCTGCATTTGTTTGCATTCTGATCTTTAACTATATGTGAATTCTTTCAGGGTTTCTGGATAAGCAATGGGATGCATCTCCATCAGCCGTGGACTTGGGCTCAGGTCTTGGAGATGCTGCCGTGGAGCCATGGAGCTCGTGCTGTATATTTTAGAGCTGCCTGTCAGGTAAAGCCTTCGACGTACAGGTAGTTACCCATGTGTTGCCATCTAAACATCGAGTATCTTAATGCAATCCAGGTCTGAACCGTCGCCAAATTTCCTTGCCGTTTGCTTACCTCGGCGTGCAATCTGGTGCACTGTTTGTTTGACACATGCCGGCGGTGACCTGTGAGTATCTCGTAGACTCCCAAGTCTCCTGCTAGTTGCTTCTTTTTATCGTGGCTGATTGTTTACCTGATTAACACGATTAATTGTAATATTTTAAGAAAAAACTTTGAAATACTACCCCTGTTTCAGGTTATAAAACTTTCTAGCATTGATCACATTCATATAGATGGTAATGAATCTATTCACACATATATATTTAGATTGATTAACATATATATGAATGTGGACAATGCTAAAAAAGTCTTATAATATGAAACGGAGGAAGTAGCTTATAACAAGTGACTTAAACTCTAGAGCAGAAGACGATTTTTTTTTAACAAATCTTCTTTTTTTTTTTTTGAAAATGTGGAGCAAGTAATCCACGGTAAAAATCTAGGGAAAAACTTAAAAGAACGTGACCAAGTCTAGTTATCCGGCCTTGCACGTGGGAAGACAGTATGATCTAACGACTTTGCTTTGTACTATCTCAAATTATAAGCACTATATTTTTTATATGATCTTCTATAATATACTTTTACTGTTAATTTATTTTATGTTATGCTTCCAACAAATATAAAATTAACATCATATCAAAGTACTTTAAATATAAATATAGTGATATAACGTGTATAGTACTTAGCATATACTATATGGTTAATATGATTATTAATTAAAAAATTATCGATTTTGATCTTTTTTTTATTAAAAAAAAAGAACGTCCTATATTTTGGGATCGATGAAGTATAATTAATTCGTCAGGTCCGTATGACTCAGTTATCACTTTAGTTACTGTAGCATATATATAAATTGTTGGTGCCAGTATCAAACTCTGATCATTTTGTTACGAGGCAACTCTACTATATATTTGGGAGGTCGCTGCTTTCCTTCCACGAATCCCAGTATCCCACACATAAATCATAATCACTAAATGAGAGAAATAAAGAAATGCTAGTTGCCCTGTCTACATCATATCCTGAATGTAATAAGTGAAGTTGCTTCACGCGGTGTTTAATCGCATTGCTAAATAGTATCTTGTGCATTATGTAATTCCATTACTTTGAATTTTATATTTCAATTCAAACTCTTAGACAGTTACGTGAGCAATCAATCCTAGACTGATCAATAGTACTCCCTCCATCCCAATATAAATAGTATAGATGTAATATATGCTAAAATTACGAATATGGACAACTACCCTATATTATACTTCCTCCCTCCTATAATATAAGGATTTTTAGAGGGATGTGACACTTCCTAGTACTATAAATCTGGACAAAGTACCTGCGTACTAGAAATCATATCCCTCCAAAATCCTTTATATTTTGGGACGGAGGAAGTACTACTTAGGCCTTGATTAGTTCCAAATTTTTTTTCCCAAAAACGTCACATCGAATTTTTGACAAATACATGGAGCATTAAATATAGATAAAATGAAAAACTAATTACACAGTTTGCATGAAAATAGCGAGACAAATCTTTTGAGTCTAATTAGTCCATGATTAGCCATAAATGCTACAGTAACCCACATGTGCTAATGATGAATTAATTAGGCTTAATAAATCATCTTGTGGTTTTCAGATGATTTATGAAATTAGTTTTTTTATTCGTGTCCGAAAACCCCTTCCAATATCTAATCAAACGTCCGATGTAATATCCAAAAATTTTCTTTTCGTCAACTCAACAAGACCTTACATTATGACGAAGAGAGTACTATTGGACAAGCCTACCTACTGTAGTATATAGTACTATTGGAGTAAGCTCTGAAGTTGACTGGAAGCCTCATAAATTCGTCATGTACGGTAGAATGAGCCATGGATTTCACATGCTAATATTTCCACGTGCCTAGCTCAGCTTTTGGGAAAAGCTCAGCAAGAATTTTAGGTTATCAAATCTAGGTTTGCCAACAGACGAATAAATAAAAACGGCTGCCGACATGGCTCCACTAATCCGAGCTTTCATTTAGACCGAGTCTAGTTCCATACTTTTTCTTTAAACTTTTAATTTTTTCATCACATCAAAACTTTTTTACACACAGACTTTCAACTTTTGTATTACATCGTTTCAATTTCAACCAAACTTTTAATTTTGGTGTGAACTAAACACACCCATTATACCGGTAATGGCGGAACGCTGATTCCTTTTTTTTGATTGAACATATCATAGCAGTTGGTAGCAACAGAAATTGCAATATAATCGTAGTAGAAGAATTGCTTCTTCTGCACGGACTTAATTGATTAATAAGCGTCTCTGCTAACTTAAGTACGAGTACATCGTATCCAAATTAACACTAGTTTAATACGCGTGAGATTGCAAGAATTCTCCACCTCACAGGTCAAGTTTATGGGGTCAACTCCTTCGGAACCCTAATAAAAAATTTTATGAATTCCGATGTGCAAATCTGATTAGGAATGGTTTTTCCTTTCACATGATTTTATGGGGATTGGATAATGTCTTGTTTGGAAGCTAAGATTAGAGCTCAAGATTTCGAGGAATATGTACTACTACCTCCGTCCCAAAATAAGTACAGCCATAGTTTTCCGCGCCCAATTTTGACCATTCGTCTTATTTGAAATTTTTTTGAAAAAAATTAAAAACATAAGTCGCGAGTAAAGTATTATTCATGTTTTATCATCTTATGACAACAAAAATGCTAATTATAAAAAAATTTCAAATAAGACGGACGATCAAAGTTGGGCGCGGAAACTCATGGCTGCACTTATTTTGGGACGGAGGTAGTAGTAACTTGTAAATAGATGAGAATCTAATAAACAAGTTTTTCAACTTCTGATTTTTATATTACAATTTATTAGGATCTGAGTAAAAATGTGACGATGTAGGTAGGGTTTGCCTTTTCGTTTTCCAAAACCGATGACTTTTGGTTAACGCTGTACGAAAACCAGCTAATCACGACCGGTTTTTACAAACCGACATTTAACGGTTTCACGAAAATCAAAACCTAGGTGCAGGGAAGCTAAAGATTTTTCAAGAAACTGTAGTGACTAAAAACTCTCCAAGATAGGGCCTAGATGACTCGCTAAACCACTCCCATCCGTTGGATCCCGATCTTACGGCCGGCATGGCAGCATGGACTCGCGGAAGATCACCATCCACACCGTCCGCCATCCCATCTCGGACGGTCGACATCCCCCCACCCCGCAGCCTGAGCTCCGAAATCCGAAACAGCGGACACCGAAACCCGCCCACCCCCTGACCGCCAGCATGGCACAACAACCCGAACCCCGCAGCCAATCAGAATCAGCTTTCCTCCTTGCCCCCGCACCGGATCCCATCCCACCTCTCCCCCCCTTTCCCTTATCCCACCAGAGCGCCACGTCCACACCCACCCACACACCACTCACTGACATGCGGGCCCCACCTGCAGCAACCTTCCTTGACTTCCCCCGCTCTCTCTCTCTCTCTCTCTGTGCTCAGTTTGGCTCCGGCTCGTGTGTGCTCTCCTCCACCTCCACCCCATAAATATCCCCTTCGTCGTCTTCGTCATCGTCTCCAACCTCCGATTTCAATTCCAGCGCGGGAGCCGTAATCCCCTCCACTTCCGTACGATTCGAGCGCGGTGGGGTGGGCGAGGTGCGTGGCCATGGCGGACGCGGCGGTGGAGCTGCCTGGACGGCTCGCGATACTGCCGTTCCGCAACAAGGTGCTCCTCCCGGGGGCCATCGTGCGGATCCGCTGCACCAACCCCAGCAGGTAAGTAGTGGGGGCGGCGTCGTCGTCGGCGCCCCTCGAGCGGATTCCGCGCACCGCGAGATTGGGGGGTTTCACGGTCTCGGGTTGTGTGGGTTTTCTAGGGTGGAATTTTGGGTGGTGGCCGATGGGCTGATTGGGCGCGCGGGGGTTTGGGTGGTGGATGGATTATTAGTCCAAGTTAGGTTTAATCAGCGTGTGGTTGGTAAAATCGCAGTAGCTTAGCTTTGTTTGATGCTATTGTATTGGCTTAGTCAGCTTAGCTCATGATTCGTGAGGCCTTTTTCTTCGATTTCGTCTGTGGTTTTGTGAATTTGTGTGGAGCAAGTAGAAATTGCTTTTTCTTCTTTTTCTTTTTCTGCTTTTTTGTATTGTAGTCGTCACTTGTTGTTTTCTCGATGGGATGATCTCGTCTGTGATGTGAACAGTTAAAAAGTTTCCAGCGCAGTTTGATGAACTCGCTGAATCCAAAGTGGTTTAGAGCGGCTTTGGTTGCTTTATGGTTGACTAATTCAGCTCCTAATTATATCTGTTTGGTGTTCAAACCTTCTAGGCGTGTTGTACTTACTTGTGGTTCAGATTAGTATTGAGATTTTTCCTCTGTGTATGCGTACGATGGCTTTGCTAGTGTGTGTTGACTTGGTGGGAAGGGAAAATTCTGCCTTTTGGTTTGGATTTTGACTTCATCAATGTACTTGTTTCTCCTGCAGTGTGAAGCTTGTGGAGCAGGAACTCTGGCAACGGGAGGAGAAGGGTCTGATCGGGGTGCTCCCTGTGCATGACTCCGAAGCTGCTGGCTCATTGCTGTCTCCTGGTGAGATAAAGGCTGCTGCTGCTGCTGTTTTTTTTTTAATTTGGTTCTGTGAGCCATTTGTGGGCATTGTTGTATGGTGGTTTCTTACTGTTATTGCTGTTGCTCGCATATAGGTGTAGGCAGCGATTCAGGTGAGGGTGGGAGCAAGGCGCCTGGTGGTTCTGCAGGAGAATCAACGAAGCAGGATACTAAGAATGGGAAGGAGACCATTCACTGGCACAGCCGGTGTGTAACATTGCCATCTTTGCTAATATGTGTTTTTCCATATGGTCATATCTCTGAACAAGATTTAAAGAAGAAATTCCTTTGAATATGTCGGGAATAGTGGGAAAACAATAGCATACGATTACTAAAGGTAAACAAACTAGTGTTAGTGTGGGCACATGCTCTTATTACATTCTATGAACACTTGATAAGTTGATAGAAGCAAATAATTTTCTTTCTGTTGGGCGCACTATGTGTTGGTGTGACATTGCATTAACTTGCAGTGGGCTTAGATAAAGCAAGAGGGTTAAGATTGGTTGATAGTGGTCAACTCTTCTTTGACACAATTATTTGATTGAGAACTGTTGGAAATTAGTCAATTTTGTTGTGTTTTCCTACCTGTCTCCCTTTCTCCAAAAAAAGGTGTGTAACACTTTTTCATTCCGTCCATCTATAGGGGAGTAGCTGCTAGGGCTTTGCACCTTTCCAGAGGTGTGGAGAAACCAAGTGGAAGGGTTACATATATTGTCGTCCTTGAAGGTTTATGTAGGTTCAGTGTTCAAGAGCTCAGTGCAAGAGGTTCATATCATGTCGCTCGTGTCTCACGTCTTGATATGACAAAAACGGGTAAGATCTTGTTTGTTAAAAATATTAGTTTATTTTTGTTGCTATTTTCCTGCACTACATTGTCATAAGTCTGTTGTAGCTGTTATTTTGTACAGCTCCACCCTTTTCTTCCACTTTCCATTGTAGTTATGCCGATAGTTTGGTGGTATATTAGTTTATTCTTGTACCTTCTTTGTTAAGTGCCTTTTGAATTCACCTAATATCAAATTCTAACACTTACATTATTAATGTTTGTGCAATTTGCTAGAGTTGGAGCACGCAGAGCAGGACCCAGATCTCATTGCTCTTTCTAGGCAGTTCAAAGCTACTGCAATGGAACTAATTTCCGTTCTTGAACAGGTGAAGAAATTTAACAGAGCACTATACCCTAAATAGATATTCCCAATGTGACTATCAGATCTGCAGTCTCATCTTTCTGTTATCCATGACATTTTTCTTTCAAGGTTATGTATGACTTACGGCAATGATGTTGTTTCTAATTGCAGAAGCAGAAGACAGTTGGTAGGACTAAGGTGCTTCTTGAGACAGTTCCTGTGTACAGACTAGCTGATATTTTTGTGGCTAGCTTTGAAATAAGTTTTGAGGAGCAGTTGTCAATGCTGGATTCAGTTGACTTAAAAGTTAGACTTTCCAAGGCAACCGAACTTGTTGACAGGCACCTGCAGGTGAAGACATTTATGATTAGTGAATTAGTTTTCCGTAATTTTAATAACTTCATCATCAAAGGTTTAAACATTGGGTAGTTTTTAACTTATTTCCTTTCCTTGTGATGAACAGTCAATTCTTGTAGCTGAGAAAATAACTCAAAAGGTTGAGGGTCAGCTATCAAAGTCTCAGAAAGAGTTTTTGCTTCGCCAGCAGGTTTGTTTGCCCATCATGTTATTTTCTGTTCTTGAAGATTCAGGATTTTCGGGCTGCTGATGTTTTTGCTCTCAACAATTATGTCAGTATAAGTTACATTTAATCATACTTACATGTTTTTTGAAAGTTTGAAAGTATACATGATGAGCACAACCCTTTTTTTACGATTCACATCTTGTTGGAGTTTATTTGCTTTGTTTCCATTGCTTCTTTTGTGCCACATTGTTTTGTTTCCAATATGATATCAACCCTTTTAATGCACAGATGCGGGCTATCAAAGAGGAACTTGGCGATAATGATGATGATGAGGATGATGTAGCGGCATTGGAAAGGAAGATGCAGAATGCTGGAATGCCTGCTAATATTTGGAAGCATGCTCAAAGGGAGTTAAGGTAACTTATCATCTCATTCTCTATGTACAATTGTACAGGCATGTGGTACCGCCGGTTCCTATATCTAGTTGTTTTTTCTTGCAGGCGTCTAAGAAAGATGCAACCTCAGCAACCTGGATATAGCAGCTCTCGAACCTACTTGGAACTTCTTGCTGAACTTCCTTGGCAAAAAGTCAGTGAGGAGAGGGAGCTTGACCTTAGAGCTGCAAAGGAGAGTCTTGACCGTGATCATTATGGGCTGACCAAGGTTAAGCAACGGATTATTGAATATTTGGCTGTTCGTAAGGTTGGTACACATGCATAAATTTATGTGCTTATGATATCATGTATTTTCTCTCTCATGGGTGCACGTTAATACTGGCAGCTTAAGCCTGATGCCAGAGGTCCAGTCCTGTGTTTTGTGGGACCACCTGGTGTTGGAAAGACATCATTAGCATCGTCGATAGCAAAGGCACTAAATAGGAAGTTCATAAGAATCTCTCTTGGTGGTGTAAAGGATGAGGCTGATATTAGGGGTCACCGAAGAACATACATTGGAAGCATGCCAGGACGTCTCATTGATGGACTAAAGGTTTAATCACTTGTTTTTCTTATTTCAGGAGTAACTTATGACCTTACAATTTCTTTGACCAGACCAATCTTGTTTTACTTTTGCTTATTAATGTCATATTTCCACCTGACAAACCATTTTGTGTTTCTAATATACTTAAGTCTTGGATTAATAGTGAAATCTCTTGTGCTATATTCATATTCTGCCCATTAAAAAAATGCAGAGAGTATCGGTCAGCAACCCAGTGATGCTTCTTGATGAAATTGACAAAACTGGTTCTGATGTACGTGGGGACCCAGCATCAGCGCTGCTAGAAGTTCTTGACCCTGAGCAGAATAAAACGTTCAACGATCAGTATCCTTTCAAATTATTCAGATAATGAACAGCATTTTCTGATTAATTGGTTACTTTCTTAATGGAGTTGGGGGGGGATCAATACCTGTGGACATCTTTCTATTGTGTTTTTCATGTACCGCTCAATTTTCATATTTAGTTGGATAGTTACAGTTTATTTCCCCCATTATCTGCAATGCTATGTTCTGGGTTGCCTATAACTTGTGTACACTACACAATGCTTAGAGAAGAGATTTCTTTACTTGATATATGATCTATATTATCATACATTTAGAATTCCTTAACATGTTTTCACCAGCTATTTGAATGTTCCATTTGACCTGTCGAAGGTCATATTTGTTGCAACTGCCAACAGGATGCAACCCATCCCCCCTCCTCTGTTAGATAGGATGGAAGTTATTGAGCTACCAGGTTACACACCTGAAGAGAAGCTAAAAATAGCCATGAAACATCTCATACCAAGGGTACTGGAACAGCATGGCTTGAGCTCCACATATCTTCAGATTCCTGAGGTAAGATATGCAGTTTTCTGCTGCATCCTTTGTTGCCTATAAAGAAATTCGGCATATTGTTTGATTAAAAATAGTTTAGTTTGATCTAGGATCAATGCAAGATTAGTGAATGTGGAGAGCTGGAGATGCATACTATTTACCATGCTTTTGCACCTTTGATGAAACAGTAGGCACTGCCTGATTGTGCTCTGCTAAATAATAGAGTTGATCTCATCATTCCGATATTTTGCTAACAGCAGTACTTTGATGAACTGCTACATTTTTGGGTTAAGTTCTTGACTCCTGAGTATTTCGTCATGCTTGCCATTTCTCCAGGCTATGGTCAGACTCATCATTGAGAGATACACGCGAGAAGCTGGTGTACGTAATCTTGAGCGGAACCTAGCTGCATTGGCCCGTGCAGCTGCAGTCAAGGTTGCGGAGCAAGATAGTGCGCTTAGACTTGGCAAGGAAATACAACCAATTACTACAACTCTACTGGATTCTAGGCTTGCTGATGGTGGTGAAGTTGAAATGGAAGTTATTCCTATGGGCCAGGACATATCAAATACTTATGAGAATCCATCACCCATGATTGTTGATGAGGCTATGCTAGAAAAAGTGCTTGGGGTATGCTATTAAACATTTGAGTATTGAGTATAGCCTTATGAGAAGCTACAGAGTTCTTTCTTTTTGTTTGTCTTACTTATGGTAATATGCTATATTTGTGCTACAGCCTCCAAGATTTGATGATAGCGAAGCTGCAGATCGTGTGGCGAGCCCAGGAGTGTCAGTTGGGCTTGTTTGGACTTCATTTGGTGGGGAGGTACAATTTGTCGAGGCTACAGCGATGGTGGGTAAGGGTGATTTGCATCTGACAGGGCAACTTGGTGACGTAATTAAGGAGTCAGCACAGTTAGCTCTGACATGGGTAAGCATCTTCTTTAACTTTCACCTATCTATGCATTGGTTGCATCATGCTGCTTTGTTTATTTTCTGCTGGTTCTCTGATATCGCCCTTTGAAGTTATTTTTCTCCAATTATTGTTACTGGAATGAAACTCCAATATTACATAAGAAGAAAACACAATGTTTTGGTGCCTAGTTTTGCATAGTGGTACTCATCATTTCCTTGGTTTTGACAGGTGAGAGCAAGAGCTGCTGACCTTAATCTGTCACCTACTTCTGATATTAACTTATTGGAGAGTCGTGATATTCACATACATTTTCCTGCTGGCGCGGTGCCAAAGGATGGTCCTTCTGCTGGAGTGACATTGGTAACATCATTAGTGTCACTATTTAGCCACCGAAAAGTCAGAGCTGACACTGCTATGACGGGAGAGATGACTCTTAGGGGCCTTGTGTTGCCAGTTGGCGGTGTTAAGGATAAGGTACTGCCCTATAGGTTCCTGACATGTTATTTAATTGACTTCAGAAGGATGAAAGCTTAACCATTTTCTCTGCTCTGCTCTTTGACTAACTTGAAATGTTTTTTCTGGAATTCAGGTACTTGCAGCACATAGATATGGCATCAAGAGAGTAATATTGCCAGAAAGAAACATGAAGGACTTGGCTGAGGTTCCAGCACCCATTCTCTCTGGCTTGGAGGTATGTATTGAGAGCTTTGCTCTATGTATTTCGACAGTCAGAGATGCTCTAAGGCCCTGAGCATATAGTTGATATGTATGGTGCACAAATTGTTTCGGAGTTAAAAAATATATCATAGATAAAGTAGCATTGGAAGAAATTTCCGATACCATATAGTAGACGTATGTTTTGAATCGTAGATGACCAGTAAATAGAGTTTTCCCTTTTGGGTGCAATGTAGCTGTCTAAAAAATGTCTATTGCTGACTTTACTTCGACCTGCTACTGTAGATTCTGCTTGTGAAGCGCATCGAGGAAGTACTTGACCATGCTTTTGAAGGTGGATGCCCTCTGAGACCACACTCCAAGCTATAGCATCAACCAATCTGAAGATGGCGTTTGATCTGGTATACTTTCCTGCTGGTTATGTACCTATTTTGGAGATTCATCCATAAAACAAGGTTCAGATTTCCATGAAAGAGCAACTATTCCACGAGGTAGAATCTCACGCCAAACGCAGGCTTGCAGCGCTGCTGCCAATCCATCTCGGTTGAGCAACATTCGGAATCTGTATACGAGTTGTACAAAACAGATGTGAGTTCTGCACTTCTGTTTGTGCCTGCGTTCCCAACTGCATATATTTATAGAGGGATACTGTCTGATGTACACGCATCTGTTGTTGATTTGGCTGTATATGTAATCTATTTAGGGAAAAATCAATATGTCATATCATACCACAAGAAGGAATCATCAAAGAGCCCTCGAGGCTGTTCCTCAAAATGTCGTTGACCTATCTTGTCCCACTGGCTCACGAATAAGATTATAGTTGAATAAATGTTTTGTTTTCAGTGTATTGTGTCCACCAGTTTGGCTCTCTTTTTATTCCAGCTGCCGTTTATTTGATCCCATTGGCAAATTGCGACATTTTTACTAAAACTACAGTAACTGTTTTTACTAAAATTCACTGTTTTCTCGGTGAGAATTACAACCGCGAAAAGGGTGCATGCCGTGTCGTGTACCATGTTTTTGTTCATTTACATAAATCGAAAATTTTGTAAAACAAATTGGCAAACAGCACATCATAACGTGTAGTACGTTGCAACATTTCACTATCCCCGTCTTCCCATCTATATCACTATCTCATCTTTCCATCAGGATTCTTCTTGCGCCTTCCTGCCAAATATTCAAAATGTCAATTGGTAACTCTTTAAGATTAATTGTAGTAGTGCCGAAAACGAAAAGTAGGTCAATAAAAATTGATGGTACACAACTATGAAATATTACAATTCACTATGATTACTCAATTTTTAATCAGATATAATCATAAGCTTGAATAAGCATCATAGATTTATAGTCATGTAGAAGAATGCCATACCATTGAAGTCTAAAAACTGTTGTAGTCCTGTTCAAAAAGTAGTTTAACAAACAATGATGGTACACTACCATGAAAGACCACATCCACCAAAATTTACTCATTTTTAATCAGATATAATTATCTAGCTTGGAAAAACCATCATGGATTCACAGTCATGCAGACTCTACAGGAGAATGTCATACCATTGGAGCCTCTGTTCCAGAGGACTTCCGAGTCAATTGTGGTGAGATGTGGATCATCAAGCCTCTTCCATGTCTTGATGGACTTCACACCTCGCCACTCGCCGCCGTCCGTCTTCTCAAGCTGCACGGACACCACCCTCGCTCTCCTCGACCACCCGGCCTTCCCATACGCATGGTACCCAAATCCACCAGCATAGCACAGCTGAATGCCATTGAGCTTTCCACAGAAGTCGTTCACATGATCATGCCCTATGAAGGCGGCCTTCACATCCCCAGCCTCCACCATGCTGGCGAAGAACCCAGAGTTGATCGATGGCGAGCTGATACCCTCCTGCTTCACTCCTGTGAAATTGGATGATGTGAAGCTGCTGAACTCTGGCAATGGGATGTGGAAGTACACAAGACCAGGCGCGGCCGCCTTCTGCTTCGGTTCCTCCTTCATGTATTTTGTCTGCATTTCACAACATTGTCATTATGTCAACTTATTCCACCTGGTGATTCTTTTTTTGTGTGTGTACAATGTGCAACTTAAAGTTCACCTGGAGATTCGAAGAGGTTTGCTGGAACCAGAATTGCTGTGAAGCTTTGATCCAACCATATCCACCGATGGAAGGCACCGTAGAATAGTCACCACTGTCAAGAAAATAGAGGTTGAGCACTGATTTGTTAGCCAGCAATGTTCCTTCAACCCCACCAACTTCCAAATTGTAATTTCCGTAACCATCAATTTCTATTCCTTCTGGGTTGAAGCGAGAAAGGGTGTTCTTCATGCCCACAAGGTGACGCATCACACCCTCGCGTGACAGCGTACCTTCTTGGTCATGGTTTCCGATCACCGCAGCCCAAGGAAGGTTCATGTTAATGGCTGGGGCGATTGCTGCATCCATAGACTTGGCCGCATCGGTTGCATCAAAGCCATAGATATTATCACCTGCCAAATAGCATCACCAAATTATCAATACATAGCCTTTAAAACAGGGAAATAAAGTAACAATAATCAGTGAAGTATATGAACTATGGCCATCATCGTTCTGAATACGAGTAACTGAACAAGCCATTTTTATATGAAAAAAACGTAATTATGTAAATGCTACTAAATTGATGTATTGTCTGCACCCAAAAAGGGCAAAACAGACAAAAAAAACAGCTAGCAGTGGCTGCATCCAAACGCTGCAAAAGTAGCAGCTTTGGAACATCAACCAAGGTTACCCGTGAAACAAAGCGACGAAAACAGGACAGTGATCAAGAGCTGATCAGATCACAAGGGCTGCAACATTTGTACTGTTGTTCTTCTCTACTCCCTCTCTCCCAAAAAGACCAAATTCTTCGATTTTCGTGTCTAACGTTTGATCGTCCGTCTTATATAAATTTTTTTTATGATTACTATTTTCATTATTGTTAGATGATAAAACATGAACAATACTTTATGCATGATTTATCTTTTTAAATTTTTTCATATTTTTTTCAAATAAGACGAACGGTCAAATGTTAGACGCGAAAACTCAGGAATTGAGTTTTTTTTGGGATGGAGGGAGTACGGCTGCTAGCTCGATCAGATGGAGGTGTGCAGTAATTGTCCAAGTGTATCATGGATGTAGCCATCACGAGACCAGTTCATCCCATCGTGGTAGCGATCTAGTGGACCAATCAACAATCTAGACCTAGACCTCACTGCATGATTGGGAATGGCAACCCCCACCCTACAGATGAGAATTCTTGAAATCCAATCCAAGAATGAGCTTCAGTGGCCCGGCCCACACATCTTTATCACTTCGGAAAGGGAAACCCGTGACATTCTTGTTGTACTTTAGTACTACTAGTACGAGTACGTATCAAGTTCACAGAAACTACACTTCCTCTGCAAAAATGTCAGAGGAGGTATGAACCAGTGTACAGCAAATTCAGCTCGCTAATGACCTCACTAGCACATATAATACGAATTTATTGTACTGTCAATAAACCATTACGAGAATATTTTCAGAGAAAAAGTACTACTCGGGTAATATTTTCAGAGAAGTTGCAAACGGATTCGCCGGTTCACCAATCATTTACTGTTCGAGAATCATTAAACCTATGTTACATGCAATATTACGTACCTAAAATTACTGCTGCAAAAAAAAAAAAAACTCGTAAGATCGTTGGGTCACGCGGGTTACTTTGCTAGAGTGGCAAACAAACTGCTGAGTAATCGGTATCAGAAATGGATTTGTTAACCAAGATTCGTAGGAAAAGGCGACAAAGAAGTTAGGTGGGATATACGAAAATTGATCAGAATAAACTACTCATAGTTGAATAATTAATTAATTGATCGAAGCACTAACAAGGAATGGGTGGAGGAGGAGGAGATTGGGTGGGCGGGGCAGAGGAATCCAACCGGTGAAGACGACGAGGTCGGGGTCCTCGTCGCGGAAGAGGCGGTAGAGGAAGGCGGTGGTGTTGAGGTCGGAGCAGCCAGCGGCCTCGGAGGGGAGCACGTCGAGGCACCCCGTCCGCCGCCCGTCCGCGTAGTGCATGTCCGCCACCTGCACCACCTTGAACGTCCCGCTCCCGCCCCGGAACCGCAGCCCCCCACCGCCGCCGATACCCTTCTCCTTCCTCCCTGCTCCGGCGGCGGCCGCCTCCGCCGCCGCGGCGACGAGCAGCAGCAGGTGGAGGAGGAGGAGGAGGAGGCGCCGGTGGGCGAGGCCCATGTTGGCGCGGTCGCGGAGTGGACTGGACTCGGGAGGAATTCCGGAATGGACGGTGGTGTGGATGCGGTTTTGTTTATAGGAGGAGGGATTTTGGACGGCTCAGATTTCCCGATGCGATGCAGAGCGCTCCTTGTTTTCGGTGGGTTTGACACCGGAAAATCCATATGTATTATGTACCGACGCCATTATCTCTTCTCCTAAAGAAACAATGGGATAATTGCAGGTTAACTATACGACTTTTTAACCGACGGAGCGAGTGAAAGCCGTGGGCGCGAGTAGGGGTGGTTTTTGAAAATTTCTAAAATGCATTAGAAAATACTCCCTCCATCTACTTTTGATAGTCATATTTCATCTTGGCACACAGACCAATGATAAGTAATTGTACTTATCATCTATTTAAACATGCTACTAGTCATTCCTCGTAAACAAGTGATTTATTAATATTTATATTTCTCAATGCCCATGTAGCCAATCATGTGTGGAAGAATGGATAGTCACGCATTAAATCCAAGAAAGTTATTAAGAGGATAGGTTGTTGGATTGAAATATGCCTATCAAAAATAAATTTTTCAGATTTGGAAATATGACTATCAAAAGTAGATGGAGGGAGTAATAAATACTGAGCTATTCGGTTTCGGCCGTTTTGGTTTGATCTTCTGTCATAACTAAAATCTGAGATGGAAATAATCACACTGGTCACTAAAAAATCACAAACAAATCATAGAAATCTTTAGTTATCCCCATTCAAAAAAACTAAAAGAATTCATGGCACGTTGATCCATGAGAGCGGCAGACCGACCCGGCTCGTCGAAGGCACCTGGGCTAGTGGTCTTTATGGCGGCGTTGGATTTGCAGGCCCCAATCCTGTTGTATGTAGACGCTTCCGCTCCAAGTTGGTATCTATTGTCGCCCGTCGCTATTGGAGTGGAGGCAGCATCGCCGCCAGAAACATGCGGGCGCCTATTGCCATTGAAGTAAAGGGGGGCATGGAGTGGCGTGGTTCAACCACACAAGGAAGGAGGGGTGGCATGTGGTGTGACGAGGAGGAAGGAAAGCCAGGAAGAAGGGGTGAATTGAATGAGTTAGGATTATAGGCATGTTTGGATTGAAGCCAATTATTACCCTACCAATTATTTGGTAGTTTTGAATAGTATTTGTTAGCTATTTGGATTAAGGCCAAATCTTACTAATTCAATAGAGTTAGAAATAACACAACTTTACCAAAATTTTGGTAGTGCCAAACTTGCTCAAGATTTGGCATTACCAAAATTTTTGTAGGGCTTCAAACCAAAACAACCCTATGTTTGAAGCTGTTTTAGTCTCGATCAGTTCGGTTCGATATTTTATTTGTGGTTATTTTTGCTGTCCCTATAAGCATGCAAGCAAAAACAAGATGCTACCACGGCGATGAGCAACAGCAGCAGGAAGAGGATATGTTGGAGGGTGAGCGAGGCGCCGAGGCCATGTTGATGGGCGCTGAGTGGAGTGAGGAGGAATCCAGGAATCACTGGTGAGGTGGATGCGACTTTGTTTATAGTATAACTGGGCTTTGGACGGCTCGGATTCTCCGATGCGAAGTAGAGTGTTCCTTGTTCTCAATAGGTTTGACCCCTTGATTGCAAGTTAATGACTTAGGCTTAGTTCAAATGTGCTCGGTAGCACATAAAACGAGACAAGCCATTAGAGTATGATTAATTGAGTATTAATTATTACAAACTAAAAAAATAGATTTATTTAGATTATCTAAAGAAACTCTTATATAAAAAGTTTTTCAAATAACACCACATTTAATAATCTGGGAAGCATGCTGATAGGAAATAATAATCTTGCAACAGCAAAACAAGAAAAGAACGGGGCCTTAAATGATGAAAACGATATTATTTCTACGAAAATGATTGTGGATCGATCGGAGCTCTTTATATATTTATCAATTTAACTAGGTAGTGATGATTGCACTATAATTCCGAAAGAAATTAGAAAAATTAAGAATTTTATACAGTTAGATGGAAACGTGAAAAACGATGATGCTGCCACCGTTTTCAGCGAGAGAGGCAGAGCGCGAGCGAAAGTGCGAAACCGGTGGAAAAATCCAACGTGAGATGGTCGTCGTGCAAGGAAGCTGCGGACGCCGCGGTGGACCAGTCCACTACCCGCATCGGCCTGGCTGGGCCGCGGCCTCTCTGCCTGGCCGAGGAGCTGCACGGGTTGGGCTAGGCCCCGTGCGCCGTGGGCTGATCGGGAGCAGGAGCAAGCCATCGACAATGCTGCAGTGCATGTGAGCAGTGACGCGCACGCGCTGATGCCCTGCGTCTACCTGATCGGGTGGATGGGAGGCGTGGTTCGCGTGCGTGCGTGCGTGCTAACGTGCTCGCGCGGCGCACGACGCGCAGTCGCTCGTCCCGGCTGCCAACCGACCAACCAGTCCTGCCGTGTGGGATGAAAACTCGAAAAAGGAACGTCCTAGTAGTAGCAGCAGTAGTAAACGCGACGCAGGCACAAAAACGCTCGCTTTAATCACTCACAAGACGCGACGTTACTAACGAATGACCCAAGGATTTTTTTCTACCGATTCTTGAACGACACAAGGATTATTCGACATGATTCGAGCAACAAGGCTGTGTGACCCACCCGTGGCCGTGTATACTCATGGTCATACTCCCTCCAAATGCACCACGACATTGTTCGAAAACCAACGGCTATGCCAACGGTTACCCGTCCTGTCGTCCAGCCTCGGCAACCATAAAGCAACAGATCCACACTCTCTTTTAGATTCTCACCAACAATCTCAACGTCTCCTCCTCCTCTCCTATTCTTAGCAACATCTATATAAACAGCGACAGCGACAACCAAATCTAACGCACCATAAATAAATAAAAATAAAAACAGCAACAATAACGCAGTCTTGCGTCTTGCCTTGGCAACGTCAATTCCGATGGCGACAAGAGCAGCGTTGTGTTGGCGCCACGTCGCCGTGTTCGCCGCCGCGCTGCTCGCGGCGGCGGCCGTGGTGGTGGCCGGCGACCCGGGCAAGATCGGCATTTGCCACGGCCGCGTCGGCAGCAACCTTCCACCTCCGGCGGCCGCGGCGGCGTTGCTGAGGCAGAACGGGATCACCAAGGCGCGGCTCTTCCTCCCCGACCCGGCGGTGCTCCCGGCGTTCGCCGCCGCCGGGATCGACCTCATGGTCGGCGTGCCCAACGAGAACCTCACCTTCCTCTCCGCCGCGGGGCCCGACGGCGCGCTCCGGTGGCTGCAGTCCGCCGTGCTCGCCCACGCCCCCGCCGACCGCGTCCGCTACCTCGCCGTCGGCAACGAGGTGCTGTACAACAACCAGTTCTACGCGCCGCACCTGGTGCCCGCCATGCACAACCTGCACGCCGCGCTCGTCTCCCTCGGCCTCGGCGACAAGGTCAAGGTCTCGTCCGCGCACGCCTCGTCGGTGCTCGCCTCGTCGTACCCGCCATCCGCCGGCGCGTTCGACGCCGCCTCCCTCGACGTCCTCCGCCCCATGCTGCGCTTCATCGCCGACACCGGCGCGCCCTTCATGGTGAACACCTACCCGTTCATCAGCTACGTCAACGACCCCGTCAACGTGCAGCTCGGCTACGCGCTGTTCGGCGCGGGCGCGCCGGCGGTGAGCGACGGCGCGCTCGTCTACACCAACATGTTCGACGCGACGGTGGACGCGCTGGCGGCCGCGCTCGACAGGGAGGGGTTCGGCGCCGTGCCGATCGCGGTGACGGAGACCGGGTGGCCGACGGCGGGGCACCCGGCGGCGACACCGCAGAACGCCGCCGCCTACAACGCCAAGATCGTGGAGCGGGTGGCGCGCGGCGCCGGCACGCCGCGGCGGCCAGGCGTGCCCGTGGAGGTGTTCCTGTTCGACCTGTACGACGAGGACGGCAAGCCCGGCGCCGAGTTCGAGAGGCACTTCGGCATCTTCAGGGCGGACGGGAGCAAGGCTTATAACATCAACTTTGCTTAGAACTTGCCTGTATTTGTAATGGTGTTGATTTGCGAATCAACTTGCTATATATTGCCCCCCATTACATTTTTTTTGCCCCTTGTGTTTCTCTCTGTTATTCCTCAACATATGAAACTTCAATATTGCATCTGTTGATTGTTATTTCTCAAACTTCGAGGATGCAACTTGCAAGCATATTGAATCCATGTTCTTCCAAAGCTGAATCCTCTTGTATGCTTTCTACAAATTCTTTAAAAACCTTTATTATGTCGCTACTCCATGTTCAGAAAAATTGTTTTGATAACAATATTCACAACAAGTCAACAACACTTCTTTGATTCTTTACCATCTAAAGGAGCATTTAGTACATTGAGAGGATCTTTTAGTTCTTATATAAGAAATTTGTTCTTATGGCTTTTTGCTTGGATATGTGACACTGCTAATACCATGACCCCACTGGTTACAGATTAAGTGAGATGTACCTGCAAATTACAGTAAAATGATAAAACTGGTAAGAACAAATTATTATCTAGGTTCAGCACAAATCGAAGTCGTCATTTCAGCAAACAATTTTAGTGCCATATAAGATAAAGTGATGTGCTGACAGTGTCACAGTACCTGTTATTAGCTGCTTCTGTGCTAGAGCAAACCAAATCCACGGCACATTCTTCCGCATTGTTCAAGGAACAGGTTCAAATTTACAGATGCAGTCATATATATTTCCATTGAAAAGTTTTTCTGCCAATCTCTGATTCTTGACCATCGCCAGCTGCAAATAAAGTCATTTTGTTAACCTTGTAAAAACACACAAGATTTAAGTATGACACCACAATTCAATTATTCAAAGATTTAATGTAGCCTTCTTATCAATCCCGAACATACTGACAAGTAAGGCAATAAATTTCCAGTTGGGTTCAACCCATAGATGCCAGAACCATTACTTCAAAAAGCAACTACGCTGTTAGACCTTAAAAGTTCTGTTTTAAAATATTTTTCCTTTCCTCCTACTAAGCACTCCCCTTCCCCCATATTGTCCACTTCCGGACTTTCTTACTCTTATACCTCCACTCCCACACCATTGGTGTTGCTCCACCACCACCACTCTCTACCCAAATCTGGGCAGAGATTGGTGCTGGCATGCTGGGAGGTCGATTGAGGACTGAGGCGTGCAAGCAGGGCTCTGGCAGTGCAGTGGTCACTAGCAAAGTGTCAGCATTCAGCAACGCAGTGGCTGTTGACCAAATGGTGCATATTTCATTCAAGGTTATTGTATTTTTCCTCTGATGGTTGCATTTGAGAATTGTCTCTATCGTAAGTACATCCCTACCATGGTCACACTCAGTGGTGGATGTACCACCTGGCGACCCCAGGCAGCTGCCCAGGCTCGTCAGCGGATAATCCACTAAAATTCCATGTAATTAGGAAAAATTGAGATAGAATTTCGGTAATAAATACTAGCTATAGTGAAGTTTGCCCGGGCTCTAAAATAATTCTAGATCCGATACTGGTCACACTGTTGATTCAACATTTTTTTCCAAGATATTCAGTACAATAATTACAGCAGAGTTACTTTGTACTGGTATTTAGCCAAGGGAATGACAAGTTTGTAATTGTGCGCATCAATAAATCAGCTGTTTGCAGAAACAAGTACCTTCAGAGTATCGCACTTAAAACGGGCATTGAGGTTGGTATGCAGAGATCGCCCCATGCCCTCTAAGATTAACTGCACAACATTTAAAACAACAACTGATATATCAAACCACATAACTTTCCAATTTATTTTACATGAGAAAATGCATTCAGTTCAAAGAGCTACAGTCTATCTTACCAAATCTGCATCTTTCGCTGCAGCAGCAAGTTCTGAGCTAACCTGCCGGAAATCAATACACGGACTGCCACATCCATTCTCAACAACCATAAGGGGAACTGATACTGGTTCATCTTTCAGATCATCTTGGATGCCAGCCATGGCATCAAAGATCAATCCACCTGCCTCTGCAGCTTTCCGAAGTATACCACAATGCTGTAGTACATTACAAGCAACAACAGAACTTAAGATAACAATAGGATGGACAAGAAAATAGAATTTATATTCATTTGTACCTTCGCAGCTTCAGCCACAATTCCTGGAAGCTCATTAGCGGTAACATCATTCAAAGCAGGCAATGAATTTGCAACCAAAACCACCTACAAAATTAACATTTTGTTACCAGCTCAAGTCAACTGTATGGATATCAGATCTGATACAATTAAACTCAAATAATATTAAAATGGACTATAATAAAGGTGTGTGATTTTTTTTTACATTTAATAGTTGGATGCGTGAAAATGATATGTACATTTGTCTCGAAAACCACTTTCATAATATTACAATTTTGTTGGGTTATACAAATATACTAAAATAGAAATTAGTGGTCAACTTTGCATCTTGGAAACCATGTCAATGTCTAAAACGACATGTTTATAAACGGAAGGAATATTTCACAGGGCCGGTAAAATTTATAAGTCATCTCAATTCTAGGTTATAAAGGACAATCTCCCAATCTATCATTCACTGTACTTTGATGTGCAGGAACACAGGAATGTTAATTAAATACATTGTTAATATCCAAACTTTCCTGTTTCCATGATTAAATATCTTGAAACAGCATCATGTCTGTTACCTATAATTTGAACACAAATGTGCATAAAGATAACAAAAGGGCGACTTGTCTTTAGCTTATTGTTTTTCTTAACTTATACCTCAGTTCCATTGCGTAATAATTCCCGTGCTAAAGGAATCATTCCAAGGACCACATCAGCACCCGAGTTATCAACAAAAAGCAGTGCTCTTTTGTATGGTTGGCCCTTCTTATCAGCAAGCATTCTCTTTTTAAACATATCAAAGTCATCAATCTGAAATAAGAGACAAAAATATAAACACAGCAAAGCAATTATAAAAAAGAAGTTTGCAAGTAATTTGAAACTTTGGGTAAATCTTGCAGTACAAATATAACATTTAAAAGGTCAGAATTGGAATACTTGCCCGCCAAGGACGTTGCATCTTCTTGCGGCTCATGCGATAAATTTCTATTATAGTTCCCTTGTGATAAAGGTCCACACAAGCTCGAGAGCCCCAATCAAATATGTTTGCAGCAAGGACACCCTCGATTAGTGCAAGCAATCTAGCTTCCTGAAAACATAGTTGCACAACAACAAATATTCAGGTCAATTCTGTTGGGTGCTGAGCTAAGCAGAATGACGCCTGAATGACAAGCCCTGCTATCTCCTACCTCATTCATACTATCAAGTTCCATCAGAAGATCCGGTAAAACAGCCAGTGAAGCTTCATTTTCCCTTCACACACAATTAAAACCGTAAGATTAGATAAAAGCACATGAACACATGAACGTACACACATAAAGAGCGAGAAAGACAGGAACTAACCTTTGCTTAATGCTAACATATGCATCGACAAACTGGAATTCTCTCAGGCATTCTTCTCTCAGCTCCAACAGGTTGGCTAAACCAAACTTCCCATAAGCAGCAGGCTCCTCCATCAACCTAAACTTAACCAAAAGAGTTAGGAAGCTAAGTGACATAGTGTAATGAGTTTTACAATATCAATCCTTACAGACTAACAGATTATCAATGCTCGATTTTGAATGAAGAAAACTGAAATATACTCCGTACTAACTAATGTCATGTAATGGCAACTGCGTACCTTGCCAAATGAGCAGAAAAAGCATGTGCGAATGCGTCACCCCTCCTTTTGGCATCATCAGTCCCACCTTCACTAGCAACCGCCTACCAACAATAACATGCGCACATTAGTACAAAAAAGAACATTTTTCACACATTCACAAGAGGAATTGAGGTGGAGATTCCAACATAAAGAGTTACTTGTGTATTCATAAATTGCTAACAAATAAATTATAACGTATAATATTGATTGACCTGTTACTAGTTATAACAAATTTTCTTAATAAGAAATGTTGAGTTTGTGGGAACATTTGAGTGAGTATAATCATTCTTAGGTGTAAACCAACAAAAGCAATAAAAAAAATACTGCAAACTGGTGGCATGTTATTGGGGCTTGTATTTAGCTATAACTTATGAGGACCCAATGGGACATTGTTTTAGGAACAGGATGAGATAGGTAGCAACACACATGCACACTCATATGGAGGGAGGGGAGCATGAAAAAAATAATTATCACTAAGCCATATTGTCAAAGAAAACTCTGGTGTCTTATCTCGTAAGTTATACAAGGTTATTGCAAGAAGTACACCATACCTTGTCCACAAGGTCAGGCAAATGGTCTGACAAAATCTTGAACCAGTACCTGGCATTGTACATCTCAGATATCATCAAATGATTCAATTCCTACAAGATATCTAGAAATAGGGGAAGCAGAAATAATACTTGTACTCATTCAGGTCGAGATCAATCGTGTTTGGTTCATACCTGCAATACAGATAATATATTACAACTTACGCATGATCTAAAATTGAGCTGCACATGGCAATCGTTCCATCAGACCATCAGCAAGCTTATGCACAATAAAACCACTTGTCCTCAAGCAATTTTGGCATGTATATGTAGGATAAAAATGCTTTAAATAAGTTGATCCACAATGTCAGAAAAAAGGTATAGAACTATAGATAGACTACTATTGTTTTAATTGGTAAATACAGTAAGAGCTGCTTAGGTGATTCGGTGAAAGAGCTCATATTTCTTAACCCTGAGCTAACACAAGATGATTCTTAAGTTCAAATCAAGACCTCTGTTTGGCTGGGGTGCAGTGCAGCTTTTTATATTAAAAAAAAATGGAGACTGCAATTTCAAATATTTAGATAATATGCTAAAGTATCTCAATTACTTCTGCCTAAAAATGTTTTGAGAAGTGATGACTTTGATGCTATCTTTAGCTTTTTGAGGCAAATTACCCATTATTCACCCAACCTTTTGGACCTTTTACAGTACCAAAAGTGTGCCTCCAGCTTCCATAATGAATTTACTGCAGGTACCCTTATATTTCAAAATTGCAATAATTGTTATAGAGAACTGGATGACTGTGGCTTACATCTTTGGATCTTCTAACAGCGGAAATACATCCAATGTGGGTACAAGATGGAGAACACCAACATTCAGAGCTGCACTTGCATCTGACCGCAAAATGTCTCCCTTGGCGGTAGGCCTCTCAAAACCTCCCATACCTGTTGTCACAGGAAATCCAACAGGTACGGGTGCTGTAATCTGAGTACCCTTCTGCACAAACTTCTCCATCCATGATATCTGGGAAGAAGTACAGTTCCACATGATTATTAATCTAGCAGCCATACATGATGAATAGATCAAACAGAATAACAGGGAGCCAGAGAATGTTAACCACGAGCCAAGAGTAACAACAGGTGGAAAAGATTTCAACTCATCCCAGCAGCTGTTTATAGGGGGGAAAAAGAAGTCCAAGAGTGTGCGTTTCAGTTCATGTGTTCATTTTAGTTGGATGAGTGTGGTTTCCATTTCAATGTGGACTTCTTTCAAGCAATAAATTTGTTCTAAAACAACTAAAACCCCAATGACCAACAAAACCATTAAGGTTACCATGATCAAGAGTAGATGTACTTGCCTTCTCATTGAGATCCCCAAGAGGAGGCCCATGAATTTTTCCACCAACATATGGAGCACCCATTGGGAAGCGTTCAACCAAGTGATGTATTCTCAAGTCATCAAGACCATGCTTCTCATAACTCATAAATGCACCAAGTGCTCCTAGAAAACCCTCGTGACGCAGAAACATGGCTTTTGCCTCTCCTTTTGACCTTTACAAATATATAGCATACGTTGGTTTCTTGAACAGAACTTGTGGAGGAAACTGTTTTCAAAATAAGCTAAGCTACTGTCGAGCAACATAAAAACAAGAACCTATATGGAAGTTTTACCAAAAATTTACAGCGAAAGAAATTGTGTCCATAGTGTAGGCATGACCACGAATGAAGAATCCACCAAAAAATATCCTCTTAAGTCCATATCGGAGTGCGTTAAGATAGGAAATCTACAAACCAAAACAATTGAATTAGCTTCAATGGAAAGAGGCAAAAAAGTTGGAAAAGGCAGTAAAATAAACGAGAGAATTAACATCACAATTGATACAGCCACTGATAAAATTCAATGGGCCTGTAAATCCTTTGGCTAAATATATTTTTGAAAAATCAGTACACCATAAACTCAACCCGGAACATGGAAGACAAATTAACACCAGCTTTGAGCACATTATGCTATTAGCCTACATCCTACAATAGGTAACAACACACATTATCCTAAATCACTACCTTGAGCCATAGGAAGTGATAATAGACCCTTAACACCAAAACCCATTGTTTAGAATTGTCATCTAATATCATCTTTGGCAGTATTACTACCCAGACTCATTTTTTCCAACCCTACTGACACCTATACCACCTTTTTTTTTCCATTAAAGAACACAACATAACAAAATACAAGTAAAAAAATTATGTTCTTCTATTGATTTTCTTTTTCAGATAAGATTACTGTTGTTTGTGTGGAATTAGACTCACCGCTACAATATTTGGACCACTTTTTCAAACTTCCAAATTTATAAAAGAAATGGTAAATGTGAATCTCTATGGAAAAATTCTGATGAAGATTGGGCCACTTGTATCAAATAGTTATCATTATTTGTCATACCTGACCAATGTTATAAGAAATCATCCGCAGCAGAGAGAGTGAAATATCCTCTGGTCTATAATCTGACAGTTCCTTGTCATCTGAAATTGTCTTCCCAAAACTAGAGGCAATTGTTGATGCTGAAAGGCCAATCTGCCATAAAGAAGAAGCACACAGCAATTAGTAAGAAAGAAGAATTGGGCACTTGAAGGACCTCTATTCTGAAGTTTCTGACACATCGTGAGTTGTGCAAGTACCAAGTCTGACTAGCAGATTTTAACAATTTATAGTTTCAAATATAGGTCTACATTGTGTGATAACTTTATGGAACATGAAATGTTAACAAGACGGTTTCCATCATCGGTGCTATTACCTTGGAGTAGTCCAGGCCACCATATATATCTCCAACAAGCATGTCGATTGTGCTGTTGTCTCCACGCTGGCTCAGCTCTAGTAACTCATCGAAACTGAAAGAAAATCATACTTTTAGGAGTTCTCAAACTTCTCAGATCTCAACAGAAATGTATGATGTCCATGAGCAGAAGAAGAAATACCTCTTGCACTTTGTCATTAACCTCCCCAAACCCCAGTATGTACCACCACCAACATTTGTTCCACTTACTCGTTGAAACTTTCCATGCCCATCAACCTTCAAAAACAACGACCAACAAAATCCAGCAAACCAAAAAAAGAAGTCCAATCCAAAAAAGATATTTAAAAAAAATAACCTGCAAGGTACCTTGATTATGCTAACACCAGACCCCACATTAACAAGAAGGAATGGAAACAGATCATTCTGGTCAATCTGCACGTATTCCTTTTGGCCATCCATGTGCGTAAAGGCTTCATGGCGTATAGACTGAAAACACATAAGTCTTACTAATGTAATTTAATTTTTTGAATGTGAACAATCTTCAGATAAATTTGAAATATGACTTACTGCCTTAGTCCATTACATAGATCATATAGAATATAAAACTGAATAGTCTCAACCTAAATAGGGTAGGGTAACTCAGAGATAGAAACCTTCAGCAAAAAATTTGCTCCAGCTACAAGGCAGTCCATTTCATCTTCCTTTTCAAGACTGACTCCCAATCTCTCCTTGAAGAGATCAGCATATTTGAATGCTCCACCACCTGTTGCCTTTCCACAAAATATCATAGTCAACTAAAATATATAACTTTAATGCCATCAAGATAATGATAACTCAGTCAGTATTTTGTACATGAAAACATCAGTACGCAGTCTGTTCCTGATAAGTGGGGGAAAAAGACTTTGCTTCTATGAGATACAGTCATTATGACACAAGAGTTAATCTTGGGAAATGGGAAGGAAGACATTCTTGTCTGTTTACTACAGGTTGGTCTATAGTGTAATGACTGTTATTCACCAAAATCATAGGTGGAAACCATCTACAACAACACCTACAAGGTAGGATTGAGAATAATGGATTGCTAGCCAAATATTCAAGTGCTATACAAGAGCTAATCTTGGGGAAATGGGAAGGAAGGTATTCTTGCCATGGTTTACTACAAGTTGTTCTACAGCGTTATGATTGTTATTCACCAAAACCATAGGTTGAAATCATCTACACCAACAACACAAGGTAGATTGAGAATAATGGATTGCTATCCAAATATTCAAGTGCTAATGAACAATAACAAACATTAATCGAAACATTGACCAAACAAACTTTCATAAACCTAAAGGGTGCTGTCTCATTATTTGTCACCTTGATTACAATGTTGTCAGGCTGAGCTCCTGAGCGCCACGAAGGTGAATCAACCCCTGCAGCAAAAAAAGTTCTACTCAATGCTAAGAAAGTGCAGGCCAACGGCCTAGACTAACAAAACCTTAGGAAACCATGTGGACAAAAATGTGATGATCACAGTTTAAGTATCAAATTCAGCCAAACTCTAGCAAATTAGACAGCTGGTAAACTTCCAGAATGGACAGGACAATGAAGAATGTGAAAAAACATGAAATGAACAAACTCAAGTATGCCATCATAATAAAGATATTCAGGGCACAATTCAGCCAAACACAGAAGATAATGGCCAACTTGAAATTGCTAATATAAATGCATGTGATAAAAGTAAATTAGTAACTCTAGCAACTATCTACATATTCTCAAATCCCTGTTCATAATGTGGTAAACATCAATCTATGACCACCAAAGCAATTTGCAGTATTAAAATAACATTAGTACACAAAATTTGTGGACAATCCAAACCCCAAAACATAAATGATTTCGATTTTTAACAATACAAAGAAAGGGTTGCATACCACCACGATGTAGTTGTTTGGAAGAAATGAAGTCTAAACATTCATTTAGCTTCCCAGTCTCAAACTTGACAAAGTGGAGCCTCCCTCCAAGAACAGGATAGCTCCTCCTGCCACCATTTAACATCCCAAGTCTCCTCTTCGTAGATAGCTTACGCTTGTCCTCACTGGAGTGCTCCGCATGCCGAGAAAAATATACCAGTTTTATAAGAGAACCTAGAGAAAATATACAGTTCAGTACTTAGTAAACAAATTTGCATGAAATTTGGGAACCAAGAAGAGAATAAGAGATTGTAGCTCTCATTTTGGATTGCTAGCCAAAAATGGAGCTTCTGAACAATAAAACTAATCACCACATTCGTCATTACTAGTTCAGAAACCAACGTCACAAATCCAGAGTTTACTTAATAATCCAAAGTTATTGGTGAGATCAACTAGCAACAGCACACATAAGGTGTCCATAACGTTTAGTAGCGAGCACACACAGCATGCAAATGCAAGTACAACAGCATTACGACCAACTGCTAGCTTGTTCACACTGATATTAGAGAGAGAATCCATCAAGCATTTGATTCTAAGCTTCCATGCACTTAACTATCTCCCGTGCACTCTACACTAACTACTTCCGCCAGATGACTTGATGCTACTGAGCTGATTCGAACGAGGAACGGAAGGTGCCAACCCGAAATCAGTCGGAAACGGGGGGAGTGTGAGCTAGCTCCGCCACGAACGTACGTACCACCGATGTCGAGGGCGAGGTGGGAGATGTCGTCGGACTGGTTAGGCAGCAGGATGGTCGGGTTGCGGTCCTCCAGGTTGCCGTGGATCGCCGCGCCGCTGAGGTCCAGCTGCGGCCGCGAGCCCGATCGGGGCAGCATCGCCGCGGGCGCCTGCGTCGCCGCCGCACCACCACCACCACCCTTCCCCTCTCCCGCCTCCCCCACCGCCTCGTGCTTCACGCCCCCTCCCCCTCCCTCGTCCAGGATCGGGTCGCTATTATTGTTGGCCGCCATTTTCGGTCAAGTGAATGCGGTGGAGCCGCCACCAACCGCCCACCTGCCCGCGCCTCTGCCGCCGCGACCGCGCGCGTGGTGATGGTGGCGGGCGGCTAGGCGGCTACCGCCTCGGGGGAGATCGAAAAGCGCCAAAAACGCGAGAACAAAATCGGAATCCGGTGGCGCGCGCGGCGGAATCGTTGGGCGGATGGAGCTCGATCCCGGGGGGTGGGTGGGCGGCGGGGATGAGCCGATGAGGGGATTTGTGGCTTGTGGTTTTGGCCTTTTGGGAGGTTGGGATTTTTTTCTCTCTCTTTCGGTGCCTCTCCTCTCTCGCTGAACGGCTGGAGCCTGGAGACGATGGGTGGAAAAGTCAAATTTTGACCTTTTTGGCCTTTAGTGTATCAGGTGGGCCCCGACTGCAGTGGTTGCTCACTGTGTAGTCAAAGTCTAAGGTTCAGTTCTATACTCCAAATCTAAAATTCAATTTTGTTGTTTTCCGTTACTAAGTTTCTACAATTTTTTACAGAAAATTTGTATATAGAAGTTGTTTAAAAGAATTAAATAAATCAATTTTTCACGTTTACAATAATTAATATCTAATTAATCATATACTAATGAGCTTTTCTCGTTTCATGTGCATCGTAAATATTCTCCTCTCCTGATCCCGTAAGATCTGAATACGCGTATGCATTGAGCTTGTAATTGCTCGTGTAAGTCCCACAAAGACTTGATCTAGACCAGGATGCCCTGTAGTCAATTGTACCGCGCCTTTATCACTAATATGTGTGCTCGGATATCATTGGACCCACATGTCAGTGATAAAAGCATGATGCAGTCGACTGCATAGGATTTCAATCCACTTGATCCCTATTCATTCTAAGTTTCTAATAAAATTTATCGGTGATAAAAAAAGAACAATGTGATTCTTATTAATTGAAAAATAGTATTGTTACGTGATGAATAAGTGATACTAAATGGATAAATTTTCACGACTTGTAACCCAAGAGTAAGTAAGAGGCTAGAAATCAACTAATTTCTATAACGTTTGAATGTTATAAATCAAGATTTTTTTTATAGATATCTGATCTTCTTTGAAGAGATTATGACAGTTACCCCTTTTCTCAAAATCTTTAAGGCCCTGTTTCTTTCAGCTTAAGATTATTATAATCTAGATTATTGAGCCAGATTACTATAAACTAGATTGTTACCTAAATGAGCTTATTAGATTATAATAAGCTGGGCTTCAGATTATAATAAGCTACTTTAATAATTTGTCTGTTTCTTTCAGATTACTCCCAATAATCTAGATTATAATAATATCAAGCTGAAAGAAACAGGGCCTACCTCTCCCATACAATATATCTTTTCACCCAAATTTTGAGGTTTTGGAGAACTTTGACAATTACAGTTTCTCTACAAATCTTTAACCCTCTTAGACTGAAATTATCTAACTTCTCACCCAACTTTTGAGGTTTGGTAGTTGTGGAATCTAAATAGTGAATGGAAAGCTAGATTGCCAAAAGTTGAGAATCACAACTTTTCTAAATTTTCACCAACTGCTTTTTATAATCTCAAGCTCCCTTAAACATAGCTATATTATTTCTTTTCAGTGACCCCCAAGACCAAAGATTAAATTTTAATCCATTGCCTCCGAGAAATGAAGTCTATGGTTTAGAAAAACATTCCTGTGCAAAAGAGCAATGTCGGACCATTGATACGAGCGAGGAACAATCCATTTATGATTCTCTAGTTGAAACGGTATAGTCAGATTATCAGAGGAACATTTTAGCTTGCACTTTGCACTGATGGAACAATAATAGTTTGTCACTAAGAGCATATGACATATTTTATTTCTTACCGTTTCAAAATGTCAAGAACAAAATCAAATCACAAAGGTTATCATGTCAATTCATTTACTTAGGTGTATAGAAAGATGCATGCATTCATTTGGTTGATAGTACAAGATCGTACAACATGATTAGTGGATTAGGCTGAAGGTGATAGTACATGATCTTACAACATTATTTGTGTCGCACGGTCGTGAATTCTCTTGTCACATCCGTTCAACTAAACATAAGGCCGGTCATCCATTGAACTGAACCGAACTATCTCAACTCGTCCTACTTTAATTATCCAGATATAGATATTGACCACACAAATTAATTGCAGCTTTTGCAAAACTTAAAAATGAAGGCGCAAAGAAGATATGGGTTAAACTCAAGTATTATGTGCTTGTTTGGATCATTGCCAATCCAAACGTTACCAAATTAATTGGCAACGACAAGATCTAACATACCAAAACTTTGGCAAAGAATAGTTGTTTTGCACATTGTTATAACGTTTTAGTTATGTATATATCTTATTTGTTTTTCTCACTAACATTTTAAACATGCCAAATTTTGGGTACCAAATTAGATGAAAACTTAACACATTGGCATTGCCTCTGTTTTTATAGCTAAGAAGAACAACAAACCAAACATGCCTCGAGGGAGTTTATGTCAGCGTTGATTATAAACAAATACTTTCCCGTCCCAAAGTACAACTATTTATATTCATTTTATTTAAGAGATTAAAGTTACGATAAGAATTGTTGTGATTGATTGAGATGAGAAAATAGGATTAAGAGATGAGTGGAAAAGTAGTTGTATTTCCAGATAAGTTTGAATTATGAGTAACTCTAGTTTGGAGTGCATAGCCAAACAAAACAAATTTCAAATCATTTATCCAGACCATCGAATCCTTGCCCATCGTACGGTCCAGATTCCACAAAAGTACAAACTGCAGTTGGACCCATGGGCCAGCGCCACCGAGCCACCGCCGCCGGTCTCACCGCTCGCCGGCTCGCCGTCTCGCCTTCCAGCCATCGCCACCGCTCCGGCGACAGCCCCTTCGCCTCCGCACTCACCATTCCCGCTTCTACGGCGTGCCATAGCGCCGCCGACGCGGGGGGACTCGCGGCAGTGCCTCTCCTCCAGACGACCAGACCAAACGCGCGGCGGCGGCGCCGTGGAAGGCACGGCGGAGACGTGAGCAACAGTGCCCTCCCGTCTTCCTCCTCACTCGCCTCGCGTCCCTTGCCCCCACGGGGTCGGTGATCACAGCGCCAAGACGAGAGCAAAATTCTCATCCGGGAGGGACGCATCGGGGAGGGGACAGGTCACAGGTTGAGGTAACCTGAAGAACCCTTCCCCCGCACTCGATCCCTCGCGTTGCCTCGCGATTTCGCGATCTGGAAGGATGCATCTCACCTCACGTTCGCGGTTGGAATCACAGGTTGCAATCTGGGGGCGCTCGTGCGCGGGGCAGCATTTTGGGTTCACTGTCGCGTCCATCCCCATGCTGTTCCCCCCTTCAGGCGCAGCAGCCGCGTGGAAGGTCGCTCGCTGGTGGCCACGGGGGAATCCCCTGATGCGAGGTCGTCGTCATGGAGACATCCGCTGCTGGTCAGTTCTGTTCCTCACCAAGGTACATCTTCTCTGGCCTTGTTGTTCTTGACTTCTTTCAGATTGTGTCAGTGTTGTTGCGTCCTCTACTGTGGTTGCAAGCTTGCAACCTGCCTGACGCAGTCTGGTCTCTTGTAGGCGGAGCAAGCTGGACCAACCCGATTAATTGGCTCGTGTAGAATTAACTTGACAATTTGACTGACATGGATGATAGCCATAGTGGTGTCCCATTTAAGCCAAATTATTGGTTAGGACAGGGCCAAGTAAGGTTTTGGGTGTTTTATGAGTGAGATCTGACCTGGCTGGGTTTAGATCATCCTCTTTTAGTTCGAACGCCCAACAGGCAACAACAAAGGCGTGATGTAGCAGCATATAGGAACTACTAATAAGCAAACTAACAAATTCAGATGATAACGGCGATTGGCTAATTTTGGACCCACGGTATGTAGTCATTGCTTGAGAAATCGAACTTACTCGGCCCCAAAATCCTGGACATTAGTTTAAGATCTTATGGTCTAAGCGTCGTGGAATGACATACGATGCTTGATTGAAAAGGAAGATATGAATCCACTCGGTCTTGCTAGCTACCAATGATTTCCTAGATCCCAATATCCTGTGGCAGTGAAATTAATTGGTCATACATACATACATATATATATTTCTACTGTATCATCGTACAACTTGCAGGGGTAGTTAGAACTCGTGGTAAATTATTCCATTGTCTCATCATCGTAGCTTGTTGTTTTGAAAGAGTTAGCCTAGTTAGATTAGAACCTTTCTGGATATAACTTCTCACCATTCATGGTCATATTTCAGAATCAAACCCCATGAAGGCATAGGAGTAGTGCACCAACTTCTGTATGATTCCTGCAGAGACAAATGAATTGAATTGTTCCAATAGAATACACTCTGTCTGTCAAAGAAAAATACTCATGAATAATTTAGTAGGCACTAGAAGTTACATTTTCCTGGCAGTTCAATATTCCAGTTGATTGCTGCCTTTATAGGGATAAGTCACTAAGTCTGTGCCTTTATAGGGATGTCTTACTGAGGGAACCTGTATTCAAGATGCAAGAAGCTAGGAGTGGAGAACTAGATGAAACTTGACCTTTTCCTACCTAATCCATTATGCTATAATCAAACTCAGATTGGATTACGCGTTTTCCAGCTGCAAAGTTGATAATCCAGGTTGTTATTCAGTGGGTTTAGCTGATTGGAAATGTCGGACCTGTTTCAATTATATTTGTTGAATTTTACTAACTGATCATGAACTGAATCCGTTTGGTCCGATATTAACCTGAAGCTTTAGGAAATTGCTGTACTTAGCTGCTCGATATTGTATTTTAATGTTATTACTCTTGTTGGTAAGTACATAAGCACTAGATAGTAGTTGCTGCTATGTTATCCATATGAGCATATACATTGACTGGCAGAACCTTCTAGAGTTGTAGGGATTAAACCCCTGACAATTGAGAGCATGAACGTAATATGGTTTGAAATACAAAAGATAGGACTGAACATATTTTTATATAACATGGTTCAGGAAATTAGTTACATGAAGACACCTCGTTAAAGTACAGTTTTTCCTTTCAAATGACCGCTGAAAATAAAACAGTAAAATACCTATGTTAAAAGACATGAATATTAGGGAAGGACATAATGTCAAATAATTAGAAGAGGTGAGGCTTCGAACCCAGGTCGTCTAGCCCACTATCTTGTGAAGCTAGCCGGAAGACCCCGGGGTGTTTTTCAAAAAAAAAAAAAAAACTGTGTTAAAGTACAGTTTTTCCTGTCAAGTGACCACTGAAAATAGAACAGTATTATCAATTGATTATTGCATTTCATTCATGCAATCAACATAGATGTGGGGTTGCAAGGAATTAAACATATTTGAAATGCACACCTTGCTTGTCTATGTCTTAGATCTTGTGGTGTAAGTCTTGGAAGACAGGATGGAATTGACCTACCACCTAGAAGAATCTCATTCTTATAGTGCCATCAGTACTGAAAGTAATGTTTCCTTCTCATTATTCTTTTTTGTAAATTTGATTGTGCACCACATGTAAAAATGCATGATGATATTGGCCGGTTATTCATGCTCTTAAGTTTGTTGTCTTTACCCTTCAAAAGAGTATGCAGTAGGATCGGCAATCTTAAATTCAAAATGGAAAATCTCGTTCAGATTTCCAGTGCTTCATTATCTCTGCGAATCACTAATTTGTGTTAAAATTGCTAATTTATTATATATAATTCTATATTATTAAAGGGTGTCTCACTCTGCCACTCTCTGTTTGCTTCTTCTGTTCCTTGGGTGAAATTTTGAATTTTAGTCATTAGTCTGGACAAGTGGAAACTCTCATGTCTCTATTTTTTTTCCCACAAACACTCATCTGTCTATTTGATTTACATTTGGTATATTCATATTTTCACTATGCTCAAGTACCTTTCTCATACTAAGAGGTCCACTGTTATTCATTGACTACGGATCTTGACAAAGCAAATTTATACACTGTATAGTCTACGCAGGCTAATCCAGCAAAACCCATATTATATGGTGGCAAAATAACACTGTTTCTTTCTCACTCCAGATCAGTTCTATTAGCTGAAAGAATCTATTAAAACGTCCATCAATGCAAATAGCATTCTAGCAGTCCAGCATTTCATTGCCAAGATCAGATAGCTTATTACCATTAGTATCTAAATAGGTTCGTATCCTACACAAGATTACATATTCCTGGGATTTGCCAAGATATGATTTAGACTAGCTCATGATCTGCCACATTAGTTGACACATTTGGCACAAAATATTTGTTGAGAGTTAATTCCCACTTCAATTTTCTGAAGCGCAGAACACTGATTTGACGTTACTTTTTTTGTTACAGAGAACGGTCATTTCATTACCTTGTCGGAGAATCAGTTATATACCTGCAGATGGTTACTTTTGTCTGTTGACGTCATTCCTGAGCAGAAGTGAGTTTTAGTACCCTCGTTTATGTTGTTTGGAAACAATTTCAGAGTACAGAACTCGGAGTTCATCTCAGTGGGCAAACATGGTGCAGCTCAAAATTGTTCTAATATGTGGAACTACTGCACCTTGTTATAGACTAACGAATTATTCTGTAATGAACAATCTTTTATATTCCTTGATGGAATATTGTAGCTGAAAACTACTTATTATTGGGTACGATCTCATTTTTTTCAGGTATCGTTTCTCTCTGGGACCTAACATCATTTCTTTTTTTTGATACTGACAGATAAGCACATGGATGTTTGGCATTGGTTGGATTGCCAATTTTAGGATGTCAATTAGTACTACAGTATGCAGGTTCTATGGAGGTGTTCGCTAAGTATGGCTGATATGTCACCTTGTTTCTCCGTGGTTCTTCGCACCTTCCAACTTCGCATCAAGTAAATTTGTAAGTAGAAGCTAGTAAAAGATAATCATAAAATAGACTCCTGCCGACTTAGCAGGCATTGGTAGCACTATTTTTCAACCACACCGCACCAGTATCCGCCATGTTTATGATTCTGAAATACTGAACCTGATCATGAATGAGCTCCCTGTCTTCTTGTTTTTGGTTTGTGCCCTTAATAATGTAGTTGAATAATAAAACTGGTCTTAAGGAATTCCAGTGCTCATTATTGACAAGCAGTGCTGAAGTGCACTTAGAAACTAGATCTGTACTTGTAAATGGTGACCCGCCTTTTCAGTAGCATTAGCTGTTGCAGATGACCGGCCCATCTCTACATATTCATTCAATCATTCTTCAGTTTGCTGGAATAGCATAGCTGAAGTAGTGAAACCTAACCACCTAAGATTCATTTAACAGTTCCCTACAGTTTTACAGTATTTCATGGATCGTCTGGCTATCTTTGCACCTTATCTTACGTCGTTTCTTGATACTGACACAGGAACAACGGTTGGCCGGCTGTCTTGCCTGTTAATTACAGCAAGTCAATCAGTCAGTAACTACAGGCCAGAGGAAGGTGACACTCTGACGGATCGTATCGGTATGGCTGACACGAGACGTTGTCTGGCTGCAGCTGTGGTTCGTCGAGTCTTCTTTCCCGGGCCAGAGGTCGCCGTCGTACAAAGCATGTACCCGTTCCGGCCATCTGGACACACGGCTGAGCGAGGTTGCTTGCTCCTGGCGACCGTCTACGACGTCGACGACGATGCCACTTGCTCCGAGGAGGTTGGCTGGGCTGCATGCTGAGCGCTGCGAGTTGCAGGCTTGCATTGCATCTACCACTTTGCATGCCTGTTCTGCCGGGGCCGTGGTTTTTTGTGGCTGACGGAATGGTTGATGGGATCATTGCGTAAGGGCGCAACCACGGCAAGGTGGGCGGGCAGGCAGACATGCACCCGTGGGGAACGGAAGTGGCAAAGCCTTCAGCGACACCGGACTGTAGCTTTTGTGTGGTGGAGGTACGTTATTGCTGATGTTTACACTTACCCTCTGAAAAAGGAAATCTTAATTTGCAGCGCGCGGATGCAGCAGCTTATTGAAGCAGAGGTAAACGATTGATCTACCATCCAACATGCCTTGAGATCGATGCAAAATTAAGAAAATAAAATAATATTATCTCCGTCCCAAAATATAATAAGTTTTAACCATTTAATAGCGTAAAGGTTGTGTGGTGGTATAGCCTATAGGTCTGGATTAGTTGGACGATAATATAACTAAGGATAGTTCAGTAATAAAAATCACCTTTTACTATGTTGTTATATTTGAGAAAAAATTTCTAAGAAGTTACGGAAGGAGGATTAGTGTAATAATAATTTAATCGATCTTTCAAGGGGCATTCTCGGTAGCTTACAGATTATGGATTATTGTGAGCATGTTTACTTAGTTTACTAGTATTTCTAAACGGTATGAGTTTTATAGAAACTTTTTCCATCAATATTTCAGGGAACTATTTTTAATCAATAGTTTATTTTTTTATTATGTTGAATAATTACCATAAAAATCATTTTCATCCATCGATAACGCACCAAAGTTAACGTGCAAGCTCTGTAGCATCATCTGGAAAGTCACTTTTTCCCTTACTCAAGAGTGCGTGAGAGCTTGAGACTGTACCAATGTATCTTGACATATTGATCTCTTACTCTTTCTTTCTCATGAGAGCGTCGATCGAGGAACAGTCTCCAGGCCGGGCGGGGTGCATGCAGGTGTGCGACACAAGCCGCAAACTGCTCCTTGAGCCCTCTACACGTATCAAAATCTCTTCTTTTTTTTTTGTGTGTGTGCAGCACTGCAAGTGGTGGTGGTGTTTAGCCTTGTGGGCGCAGCTAAGTCAGCGAGCTGCCTCCGTCGCCGCCGTCGCCATCACCGGAGATTAAAAAGAGCTTGGAGCAGGAGGGCCTAGCTATATATACGCCCTTCCACCCGCACGCTCCGGTTGCAGTTGCGAGGCACTTGTCACGCCCCCACCCCCTTTGCTTTGATGCACGCCTTGCTAATCAATTAACTTAACCTGCCTCGCCTCTGCCTATTCGAAACAGCAGCGGCTCCAGCTCGCCGTGGTCGACTTTCCCGGCGGCGATCACCGGCAGCGGAGGAGGAGCAGTACGTGTGTATATATAAAGGATGGGGAGGCAGCCGTGCTGCGACAAGCTGGGGGTGAAGAGGGGGCCGTGGACGGCGGAGGAGGACAAGAAGCTGATGAGCTTCATCCTGACCAACGGCCATTGCTGCTGGCGCGCCGTGCCGAAGCTCGCCGGGCTGCTCCGCTGCGGCAAGAGCTGCCGCCTCCGGTGGACAAACTACCTCCGCCCCGACCTCAAGCGCGGCCTCCTCACCGACGCCGAGGAGCAGCTCGTCATCGACCTCCACGCCAAGCTCGGCAACAGGTACCCCCTTCTCCATGCATATACACACACCCACGTTACTTGCTCTACCTCGTCTAGCTCACACACGCAAATGCATGCATACAAACGCTAATAGATTTTTCATGCATATGCACTGTGCCATCTTAAACCATATAGGATTTTCTTTTGCCGGGTAACCATATAGGATTTTGATGTGGATAGAGCTGGATTAACTCTCTATACAAATAGGAGTAGATCATTAAAAAGCTCAGTAGTACTAGCAGTTAGATAGCGGTAATAACTAACACCGTATAGTAATTTAATAAGGTCCAAGAAATTGAGAGAACTACTACTAGTACTGTATGTTAGCTACCTGCATGCCCATTATTTGATACGAAGACGACTGACGACATGTGTGGCTGTCATCAATGTGTGAGGTCGCAAAGCCACCAAATTACAGTACTTTGACAATGAAGCTCATAGGTCGTCAATCACTCATGTGAACTAATTAAATAAGTGTATATAGCGCTTACATGTACGTGACATCACGGTCACGTAGGTACGTAAACCTTCATCACTACTACTACTGCTGTCATACGCAAGCTAGCAGACTTGTCTCCATGTGTACTACGTCGCCAAGAAAGTATCTTACCCAGTATACGATGAAGTAATTAATCCCATGGATTAGCGCGTAGGTACGTTCCTTGTCAACACACAGGATCAAACGTACGAATTACTGTCCACTGGTTGGTAAAACCATGGAAGAAAACTCCCTAATGTAACCATCACAGGTTAGCAGCCAAATTAAGGGTAGACTCTGGCCTCTAACTCGCATGCATTTCATGTCGCTGTCTAAGGTGTGGATTACTTGTTTCTTGCTTTGAAGGAGACAAAACATAGCTTGGAATATTTAGCAGTAGCACATAGTAACCCTACTTGCACGAGAAATCCATTTAAGAAACGAGACTTTCTACACTGGTGAAGGCCGGCCAGTCAGAATCTAGAACTTTCGATCGCCATGCATAGATATAACGTGGAGAAGACAGAATGGAAAACCTTATCTAGAATCACACTATTTTCTATCTATCTTTGTTTTGTATGATCCAAACCAAACACGAGGTTAGCACGTATGCATTTTCTTTATAGCAAAAGTTAATTATATGCCAGCTATCTGATAGGAAAAACTAGAAGCGTGCAAAACGACGATAATTGTAGTTGCGCACTGTTGACCTAGCTAGCTTGCTTTTGTTAATTTAAACCCAAAGAACAATATTGTAAGCCCAACAGTTAATTTAAACCCAAAGAACAATATTGTAAAGAAAATAGAAGTGATTGGCCGCTTGCAATTCATTCATTGTTTAGATTCTTTATTAGAAGAATCTGATGAGTTATATATTAGATAGTAGAAGCTATTTATTGGAGTTTGAACAGCACTTGATTCCATCATGTAATGCTCTTAAGAAAAATTAAGCACACAATTCTTCAATCAACTAAAATGGAAATTTAATAAATAATCTAATTTGGAGCAAAAAAATAATAATATAATTACTTCCAGATTTGTAAAGTTTTTTTTAAAAAAGATAGCACCACACTGGTAGGAGAAGCATATGACATGCTGGTGACCTATTGCCATAGTACGAGGAAACATCAAACAACACATGCGTGTATTAGTTTCTCAATGATGGAGGGGAGATGTACAAGATTAGCCAAGTGTGAACATGCTTAATTGTGGTCCCTGTTGTGGAGAATTAATTAAGTGCCTACTTTTACTTTTGGCAGAAGATAGCTAATTTTTGTGCAAATCACTGTCGTACCAACTGATACCGATATTTTGAAAAAAAATGTAGAAGAAACAAAAGGACTGTACTACACAATGAGATCCACAATATTTTCTTTCTCCAAATTTAATGTTACTTATTTATTGTTTTGATTTTTTTATGTCAACACTGAATTAATTATGGGTTTACACATATTAGATATGCTCCTTGTAAACTAGAGAGTAGCATAAAAGCCTTTCTATGACAGCTCTTAGACACAACCGCTGAACTCTATATCCTTAGCTGTTATATGGTGTCCAAGTGGCATACAATTTCGTAGCCATGGAAAATAGTCTCGCAGAAGAACATTGGAAATTTCTTGTTTCACTTTCTTGATGTGCATTCTAGAGCGCTGGCTCCCACTAGCTTGATTTCTGTGGCTAAGAGAACCCTACACGTTGATTCAGAAATAGAAAGCATCCTCTTAGGTCCAGTTGCCTCATTGGAAAATGGAAGCAAGCTTTTTAAAAAGTACACTACCAACCCCTTTGTTGTTTTGTCACTCTTAATTAAAAGGCTACTCCTTAGATAGCTTAAAGAAACAAATGAGATAGAGATGGGTTGTGATCTCTAGTTAATTGAGAGTTGCGCTTCAAATCAGTAAAATATTTCTATTTGCTTATGAAAGTGGTGGCATGTTTTCACGGCTATGTAAAAACTTGCATAAGAAATGCTCCTAGGCAGTAAATTATGGAGAAAGTAAAGTTTGGTCAGTCATCATACTTCCATGTCTCCCTCAAACTCTAATGATTAACAGAACAGGCATCTGCACCATTTATTCCATGGTGTAGAAATGGTAATTCCATGCGGTTTCAATGTTTCATCAGCAAGCCGGGGTACCTGCGAAAATGATTGACAAGGATGAATTGCTTTTTTTATTTCTATCTATCTTTTAGAAATATAATTAAAAGTGAATGCATAGCGCACCCGGCTGAAATCACCAACTGGTTTCTCCATCCAAATTAACTACTGTTACGAAATTGACATTATTCCTTTTTTTTCAGTCGTGTGCTACGTAAACATTCCCATCAGTAAATAATTTTCATTCTTACTTAAGCATGCACGTATGCATGATGTCTCCGTGAGAATTACTACTAGTACAAACTTAATCACTACTACTTTTCTATTGTTGATGTTAATTGTGTCTATGCAGATGGTCCAAGATTGCTGCCAAGCTACCGGGCAGGACGGACAACGAGATCAAGAACCACTGGAACACGCACATCAAGAAGAAGCTCATCAAGATGGGCATCGACCCGGTGACGCACGAGCCCCTCGACCGGAAGCAGGAGAGCCCGGCCACCACCTCGCAGTCCACCGTCACGGCGGAGTCGTCCAAGTCCGGCGAGGCGACCAGGCAGCAAAGCCGGCAGCTTGACGACGCCGTCGTCAGGGACATGTCCGTGTCTGCCGGTGGCGACAGCCCGCCGGAGTCGAGCACTAACACCGCCAGCACCGCCGGTGGCAGTAGCAGCAGCAGCAGTAGCCATCACCAGGACCCTCTGGTGAAGTGGCTGCTGGAAGAGGACCTGCTGCCCACCGGCGACGAGCCATGGCTCAATTTCACGGCCAGCAACGACGTCGACGAGTTCAGTAGCATCGCCGCCACCGGCGCCACGCCGGCGCTGCCGTGGGACGTCGGCATGACGACGGACTGGCTGCTCGACTACCAAGATTTTGGGATGGGAGACTCGAGCTTGGTGGTCGATGCCTCCATGGTCAACAGCTCAAATGGGTCCAACTTCTAGCTAGAAGATGTCAGCAGCTTACTTAATTGTGTTGCTATCAGTGTAGATAATCAAGTGAAGTGTATAATTAATAAAAGCATCAAGATTGTGAAAGCAGCTAGGCATGGCCGGCCAAGATCGGAGGGTGATAACAAGTCGAGGCCTTTGCTCTTCGGAAAACCAATCAACGGTTGGGATTGATGCATTTGAGAGAGGGTATGCGTAGATGGTGCATGTTGTTGTGTATTTTCCCCTTGAGATTGATTCGGGGGTTTGTGCCATTAACTAGAAGTGTTATTACTTCTCAAATGGAGATACTTAGATCTTTGTTTTTTTTTGGAGAGATAGAACTATTTGTTGGTGTAGTACCTATACATGTTTTCAATAAAAGATGTGGGTGGGTAATGTACAATAATATTAGCTCACTAGTTTGTGTATATATACAATGGTGTATGTGCTGCTAATGAGTTCAGATATTGTAGGGTACATTCTTATGTGCAAAGCATGCACGTGTGTTGCTTACTTTACTTAATTAGTGAATCTATTTTTTAGAACATTTCTCTGTGAAGAGTTGGTGAGGTTTTAGTAGTTATATTATAACTTGTTAATTAATCACTTGCGTGATGGTTATTTATCTGTTTCTTAATGATAGTTATTAACGATTGAGTAGGTAGCTAGGTATCCCTAATTCAACGGTGCAGTTGAGTTGGACAAATAAAGTTACATATATACTACGGCACTAGTTGATGAAGACACCATTTTTTATTCTATAGTTTTGACAAACTTGTTTGCCAGAAAAAGGAGTGAAAGGGGTAAACGAAAAGGAAAGCAAGCAACCCAAAGAACACAAAGTGAAAAGGTAAAAATAAAAGGATTTTTTTTGAACTTAAAAATAAAAGGATTTGGCTCGATGTGATATGCAAAATTTCTGAGAGATGTGCTATGGATTTTTACCGGAGATGTGAGAGCTGAAAAGATCATAGAGAAGATGCACGACAGTGAGATCGACACCCTATAGAGTCGAAGGAGACAAAAGGTATATTTGCCACTATATAAATATTTACTCCCTTTGGTCGTCAATATATTACTCACAACATTATGTTCGCTCTACGGCTTATATTGAAAAAAAATAAATGATACAACAATAAATAATTTGTGCATAAAACTAAAGCCAATACTGAAAAATAAACTATGAAAAAAAACCTAAAAATCAAATCTAAAATTAAGTTTCATAATTTAAATTTTGGCTATTGTCTGACAAAACAAGCAAACGATAGAGGGGTAGCTAGCTTCTTAACTAGCGTGATGTAGAACATTTCTCGCTAGATTTTTGACACAAAATTTAATGATAGAAAGATGCATAGACCCACAACAATTCAAGATATTTCACGTTCCAATTAAGCAAGACCAAGACTTGCCTTGAGCAGCAACTTCAGTCTTCAGAAACTGCTGAAAGATATCAATGAGAGACGATGACTGATGAACATAATATCAGCAGCAACATGTGCCCTCTAATCCTTCAGTTTACTGCATATAATATCCTATCGTCATGTCCATTTTTTGCAAGAAAGAAACAAATGTAGAAATGTTCGCTGAAAATTAGATCCACGGCATGCAATACGTGCATATGCAGCAAAACGACGTGTAATTAATCTGAAGATATGGCTGTCGTCTGTCCATCTGAAGTTGGCAATGGCAAGCCTTAATTTGCATGGAAGAAAAAAAAATGCTAATGATGACAAGTAAGCCATGTTAATTAGCTACTAGATAGCTTCTCTAATCTCTAATCCTCTCTCTTTGGAGTTGACGTCTACACAAGCTAGTTGGAGTAGATGATACGTACGTGATCTTCAATTCTTAGCAAGAAACAAACGTGTAAACTCGCTGCAAGTTTCTTTTCTGCTAATCCCAGCTGATTGATGATCCAGTGAAACAAAATTGAAACCCAATCATCTTGTGACCGATTCTTCTCTATAAGCAAAATCGTCAGTATAGTATATTATTTAAGTGATGATTGTTAGAATGTTCTGCAGAAGAAAGAAGCATATCAGTCGATGTCTTTCGTAAGCATTGTGCTTGTAACTGTAACAACCAAATAATCATCTTTAGTGTTACTACCTCTTTTTTTTAATATACGACACCGTTCGTTTTTGACAAATGTTTGACCATTCGTTTTATTTAAAATTTTTATGCAAATATAAAAAAAATAAGTCATATGTAATGAACATTTAACGATAAATCAAGGCATAATGAAATAAATGATAATTACATAATTTTTTTTAAATAAGATGAATATTCAAACTTATAAAAAATCAATGATGTTATGTATTAAAATACGGAGTAATAATTGTGAACTTTTTTTGACGGGTCTACGGCAACATTACACTAAGCATAATTTCACAATCAGTGACATTTGAAATGCTTCAGAAGGATCCAAAGTAAGATTTAATCAGTAACTTGGATGTTGCCTTAATGAATTGATGGAGAATTAACTAAGAACGAAGAGTAGAAACTTGCCAGCTCTAATAAATTATGGCGATAGTTACAACTGCAATATAAGAAGTCCTAGTATTGTACTATTTTGACAGTTTAGTCTTTTAGAAAATTTCTGAAGCTTCTCTCCATAAATACTCTACATAAATGAGACCTCAAATACAGTAGTATAGACTAAGGCCTTATTTAGATCACCTGTTAAAATTTTTCACCCAATTACATCGAATATTTGGACACATGGATGCATGGAGTATTAAATATAAACGAAAAAATGACTAATTACACAGATTGCGTATAAATTGCGAGACGAATCTTTTAAACCTAATTGCTCCATGATCTGACAATGTGGTGCTACAGTAAACATTTGCTAATGACAGATTATTAGGCTTAATAAATTTGTCTCGCAGTTTACAGGCGGATTCTGTAATTTGTTTTGTTATTAGTCTACGTTTAATACTTCAAATGTGTGTCCGTATATTCGATGTGACACACTAAAACTTTACACCCCTGCTCTAAACATAGCCTAAAAGTATGCGGATGATTTTCTTTTGTAGTAGTTAGAGACCACATAAGAACACACCAAGACCATTGACCTTTGTACGACAAGTTGCACTCATAACTAAAGTCAATTTTGTAACCAAATGACTCTTTCATGTTTTGAAGGTTCAGAACATAGTCATACGGATGGATGGACCAGTAAGCTTTGGTACTATATATTTATTACTGGCTAGATATAAAATGTTGTAACACTTTTCTTTCAGAGTTTGTTTATGGCCTTTATCTGTTTTTTTTTCTTTATGTTAGAGGATATATTCGCGGGATCATTCATTTGCCTCATCATCCGTTTAGAGGGTCGAAGAGCGGCAATTGCAGTCATACCAACTTCGCAAGTGACAGTCTCTTTTAAGTTAATCTGCAAATCCAACAGCCAGCCTGTTGATTTCCAACTAATACTGTGACATGTACTTGCTTGTATCTTCTGCAGAACAAGCCAAAAGGATATACCAAAAATGAACATTTACCTGCATCTTATCCATCTTCCCTTCTGACTTAACTAGGGCTAGTTTGGAGCAACTGTCCTTATTTTTTAAAGTCACTCTTAGAAGTCTATTAATTATTAATTTATTATGTTCAGCAAATCAGACTCGAGCTAAATAAATATATTCTAACTCATCCAACAATTGCCCTATGACATTTCAACACATGTCTTTTTTTAGAACATTCAACACATGTCTTTGAATGCAGTAATACGACCACTTCCAATTTGTTCAAGGAGAAGGCATCTACTTCCTCCATCCACGGATATATACACTTTTAGGAGTTTAAAATTAAACTTAAGGTGATATTCACTAGAAATTTACTTGATTAAAAAAGATCGTGCCTAGCAATACATCTGTAAATATAGATAATCATGAACAGTGGCCGGTTGGATTGGGAAGTAGTATGCTAGAAATAAAAACAAATGAACGAACCGTACTAGATCGTGACAATTTCATTAATTAAATATAGAGTAAATTTTACAAAACTACATATACTTTGATCAAACTGTCGTAGAACTACAGATTTAAAGATATGTATCACAAAACTACAGATTTAGCACCAAACTTATCACAAACTATAGATTTAAAACATCATATCACAAAACTATAGATTTAGTTTAGAGTTTATATCTTAGCACTATTGGTGTTACAGAAGTTGTAGTTTTTTGATAAAAGTGACGTTAAATCTGTAGTTTTTTTATATCATACCTTAAATCTGTAATTTTATATAAAAAAATTATGATAAAAAAATTATGATGTTAAATCTGTAATTTTGTGATACACGTTATTAAAAATTTGTAGTTTTGTGATAGATTGATTAAACTACTTCAAGTTTTATGAAATTTACTTTTAAATATAATAAGAGAAAAAGAAGAGTTGTATACGTGTGAAAGAGAACTATAAAAAAAGTAGAACAAAGCTAAAGAATAAGCTCCGAAACCTTTCAAAAAAAAAAAAAAGCTCCGAAGTCGTTTTGCTCATGCTAGGTCCTAGGTTATACAGTCCAATCGTTTAGCTTATTCGGTGAATAAGCCAAACGGCATATTTGCAAATGAAAAATAAGTTATGAATAAAACCTTTATATACGTGTTCTTAACTATCTAAAAAGCAAAGGCTGAAAAATAAATTTCGATGAAAAAACCCAAAATCAACTTCAAATTTAAGATTTAAATTTTAAATTTTAGTTGATAAGTATAAGCCTTAGCAAAAAGATGAGGATGTTAGTCTCCTTGATTTTGGCAACCTATTAGCTATTGCCAAGAGCCCCTTGCGTTAAAACACTCTATGTTTTTTCTCCTTCCATATTTCCTATACTGTTAGTAGGATGAGAGCGCGGACCCTTTTTTTAATATACCTTGGCCGGTAGCACCACTAGTGGACCATCATTGTTGTGTTTTCACGTTGTCGGCTTGAGTTGCTCACATGAGTTTCTCCTTGTGTATATGACGAGGTGGAAAGAATGTTTCTACTTTCCAGGGTGTATCGGCAAAGCGGGTAGCAAGGTTTCTAAATGATCATATCGTAGTTCGTGTTAATGAAGCCGAGGAACTGCGCTTTATAGGTGGATCGGTCCAGTACTCTCCGTAACTCGTGAGCTTTCAAGTGATTCCATCCATTTTGTTGGCGTTGGTGGTGAATTGTAAATTTTAAACGTTAGAAATGTTTATACCTCTACTTCTTGAAAACAAAGTCATTCTCTACTATCTCAAGGTGCTTAAGCGTCCGTACATGAAAAGTAACAACTTTTTCTCCCTAATTATGGGTCTGTTCGGCACAGCTCCAGCTCACAGTAAAACAGTTTCAGCTCTACCTAAAATGGGAGCAGAGCTAGTTGGAGCACTTCACAAAATGAAAGTGGAGCTGGGTTTACACTGCTCCATAACTTCACTCCAGATCCAACTCCCGAAGCTAAATTTAAAAGTTGGAGCTCTGCCAAACATACATTATATATGCCTGACCTTTTACAGGCAGTAACTAGTTTATGGAAGATAGAGTAGAAGAGGTACCGATATTTACCCTGAGAAATGTATGCGTCAAAAAAACTAGATTTGAAAAGATGTCCCTCCAAATATTTTTTAAAGAAGAAATTGTGAGCGCGTTGGAATTGAATATAGGACCTTGATGTTGAAACTATACACCCCTTATTGCTGCACTATCAATTGCATATCTAGCCACCGCAATATCATGAGAAACATCCGCATCAGAAGAAGCAGATGCCAAGTGTGCCCTGCAAAAAGGCCCCAGAGAGATCTCACCATCCGATCCGGCAGTGCGCTCGCCGGGATCCTTGCCTTTCGATTTGCCCGGCACACACGTCGGCGAGCGAGGCGGTAGCGTAGCAACTGCCCAAGAAATCTAGCCGGCGAGAGGGGGATCGAGTGCGTCACGAAGGAGACAGCGAGAATGCAGCAGATAGCAGAGCCAAAATCGAGCTGGTGGCCCAGGAGCAATAGCTTGTTAACATCCATCACAGCACGTGATCGGACGGCATGACAAGGGCGAAATGAAAAAAAAGAACAGAATCATTAACAAATCCGAGGAGGAGGATTGCAGAGAGAGCAAGCAACAGGGCTAGTAGTACACTAATACTACTCCTAGTGGTGGCCATTTGACAGCAACAAGTAATTAGTAGCTTGCTTTTTTCCTCTCGTGTAAATATTTTTTTTTAGAGATGGTTAATTTTTATTCGGCCTCTAATTCAACCGGATATACACAGTTATTTAAATTGAAAACTTAGCCCCTCAAACAATCCAATATGATATTTGCTCCTACCAAGATTTGAAGCTAGGGTCTTAGATTGCTACTCACTGCAATCACTAACTACATGTTCTTTCACTCCTCTTGTGTAAACGATCTCTTGAAGGGCGTTCTTAGCATAAGATGGATGATAAACTGAAATTGAGTTTATGATCATATTATTTGAGGATGCAAATGAATGAAGTAAATATTGGTTGATAAGTCGATTTGAAAAGGTTTTCTTAAAACTGTTGATGAAGAAAGTTTTTGTAAAACATATAGTACCGTTCATTAGGGGTTCGGGAAGCGTGGTGTGGTAATCCATAATACATAATCTACTGAGCATAGGACCTTAGCCTATCATTAGGGGGCAGGAAGGAAGAAGGGATGATAAGGAGTAACTTGTCAAAAGGAATTGGTGTCATCTGCAACTTGACATATTTCAGAGGCCAGGATTAATTGCTTGTGTCACTGTCAGGTTTGGTGAGACTCAAAGACAAGGCCCTGGTGAAAGAAAGCTTGTGCTTAGATAAGGTGGGTTGGTTGGGTAATCCTAATCAGAGCTTTAATTTGTTTATGGCCTCACTGATGGGAACTCTGCTTAAGCATTTTTGAGATGGCCACCAAATAAAGAATAACAAAATGTAATAATGGGCAAGAGGTACTAATACCAATGGCTGATGCTGGTTCTAAGTACTTATGCTGCTTTGTTATCATGCAAAGTCACTCAGAAGGTTGGCTCTACATACATCATCAAAGCTAAAGGATGCTAGATAAGTACATACTCCAGCATGTATGATGAGTGACTGTCATGAAAGGATGTCACTCTAGACAGAACAGGGGGGGCCAGATTGCTGTCATGGTGTGCTTAATGCTTCAGTTGCTGTCATGGAGTGCTAATGCTTCAGTTCTTTTTGAGGGGAGAAGGTGACCAAACTGACAGGGCCGTTTCATGGCCTTTCCAAAGGCTCTGGTGATTGGCAGCTTGCGTTGAATCGAACTTGTACGCAGCACTGATGTAATGCATACTCAGGATGATGAGATTAAACCATGCTATTGCTAAGGAGGATGTTTTTGTATGTGTAGCTAAAGAGGATTTCGTTTAAGTTTGACACTGTGTTGTGTGTGCATTTAGAGGCATCAATAGCACAAGAAATCTGATTACAAGGAAAAGAGATGGATTGATTTGATTCAAAGAAAAGTGAAATACATTTTTGAAAAAAAAATATATTCGGTTGCCTTCGCTATACTACAAGAAGGAAAAAAGAAAAGTAAAATACCTGAACATATTAGCTAGTAGCCCACAAGTTCCTACATTTCACAACACATTACGAGTCCAAACAGGCAGCATAATGAAAATTATGGAGTTTGTTGTAGTATACAAATTGGGAGAAGAAAGAAGCTCAAAGGAACTCGGCAATATCTCAAATCACACATCATTTTTAGCCAGAAAATTTGACATGACTAAAAAGAATAGTCAAATTATTTGCATCAAACAGAAGAACATACACCGGAATACATGCACTTTAGTTCAGAGTTTGTTGAACCCCTACTACACCCAGAAATTTAACCCAAGCGAGGCACTCAGGATTCCATGGCCTCGCCATCAAGAACAGTTCTAAATAAATTCCTTCGATGGAAAGTTATATTAATTCATTTTGCTGGAGAATAGTTTAGTACTAGGGTGTTAGCCACTGCCTTGAAAGACAATTTGGAACAGATGAAAGAACGCACCCAATTGGCATGAAATATTCGTTCATTTTGTACTTCTATCTATGTCGAGCCATATAAAACAAGGCTACAAGAGAGTTCAAATGTGGCACGATTAGACATTACTTGCACGATGGGGACAAAAGCTTGTATGATTAGATTTAAACAACTCTTGTAATGTAGGGTTCAAGGTTGATTTTGAGCTAGGTCCATAAACAAAAACAGCTTTAAGAACCACCAGAAAGTTCACCCGGAGTGCGAATTGCATCTCGTCTTCTTTGCTGGCTAAGCGCCAGTCTCTTTTGATCCATTCGCACAGCAAGGAGTCAGAAAATACCTGGACAATTAAGATTTTTCCACTAAAAGAATCTAATAAAAAATTGAGAGGAATGGAAAGATTGAAATTGAATACGCTCTCAATAACGGTTGCTGCGCCAGGATCATATGACTGAATTTGTCTGTCAAGGAAAAAGAATTGCAGGCTATACTGCATATATTGACAGTTAAGTCTATGATAAATATACTTTGTGATCTGAGGATACAGCTCTTATTATCTCATCCACAAGTGGCTTGTCAACTCGTTCAGTTCTCTGCATATGATTTTTTTTGGTATTGCTTAGTAACTATGTACTATTTCAATATTTGAGGAAGCAATAGCCACAAAATACACGTACTGTAGGATAGTATTCCTTTAGAATGCCTCCTGCTCGACCTCAAGAAGAGCAGAAGGAGGCGTGCCTGCAAACTGGAAAGCCATGAAGTCCGTCCTTCCTGTTTGTATTTTTCATTCAGTAGCATTGAGTTAATTTGTAGCGGAAGTAATATAGTTCCAGTGCTAAAAATTCGATCCTAAATAGTACGATTTATTTTTGCTGCTGTCAGATTATCATTCCACAAACACTGGTTGATATAAGCACAAAAGATATGTATCTGAAACATTAAGTTGTTAGCCTTATCTATGCTACTATTCAGAGTTTTAAATGCTTTAATAATTCCAACAAACTAGAAATAACATGCACATTGCATTTGAATGATACAACAGTTTCTACAAGAGAGGAGCTTGCGCTGGTTAGCCAAAAAGAACTGCTGAGATTTTAGTGTGCATATTTTCAATCGTCCTAAGTCTAAAGTAACACGAAAATGTATGAGAAAGAGCCCATGTGAATACAATGCCTCAGACATTTAATAAGATACAATATCTCCACTCATTTTTTTTATAACAAGCATATAGCCACTAACCAGTGCCACTGTTACTAATGCAATATTAGTAAGTCTTTGACCTATGAGTATCATTCAGATAAGATGTACTAGCTAAAATAATTCAAATGTAGAACAGTTTCAGTGAATGCTGGTCGCCTTACTTCACTTAATGGAATAAAAGAGTAACTTGGCACAACTGAACCAGCTGTATTCAAAAGGATCAGAGACCTTGCAAGAGAAGGCCATAAGCCAGCAGTAATAGAACAGATATAACCTGACAATATTATGAAGAAATGAATAAATTAAGGTTGTTTTGGGTAAACGATGTGTTGCCCATCACCCCAGAAATATCGAAAGATTTATACCTCCGATTGAGTTACCAACAAGATGAACAGGCTCCTTCACAACATCAACAATGAAGTCTCTCAGTAATTCTGACCATAGTAGTTCTGAATAGTTGATATTTGGTTTCTCTGATTTCCTGAAGCCAAGAAGGGTAATTGTCCAAACTCGGCATCCCTGATCAGCAATGGCACCTATATTATCACAAAAATGCTGTAGGGAAGCTCCAAAGCCATGCACAGGAAGAACCGAACGACCCTAATGACCAACAGAGGTATACTGCCAATATATGTTTCAAAACAATTAAATTAGGAACTTAGTTGCACAGGAAATACAGGAAGAAGAAAACAAGTACATTGAATACATGATACATTACATAAAACTAAAAAAATCAAGATAAAAACAATACGATGTCATCAGAAACAGGGATCTATACCAGCATATCATGCGTTGTGTATATTGATATTTTATAGCATTCATGCAACAGACTAACAACAAAAACTGTGTTAAATATATAGAAACACAACGCTAATACCGATATACAGTCCATACAAAGCAGAACTTTGTCAAGGCCTGGTAATCAGATAAAACCAAAACATGGGAACAGGGACATAAGATTTTATAACTTTCTACAGTAAAAAATGGGCTTGAAAGAAGAGCTGCTGCCCTGCTGGATGGAACTTTTAAATGGCTCAGCTGAAATCCTAGTTAGTTTCAGAGATGCTAATGTGGGATAGAAGAAAAGGTTTTATGCTTACCTATCAAGGGGTCTATATCAGCAACCAGAAGGTGGAAGGATCCAAGTGCAAAGATGAATAGTTCAGAGGATAATACATTGGTCCATTTTAGTGGTTGACCAAGCCATCACAATTCATTTTAACGACTAACATTGCTGATTGTAATTATATCCATTTCTAGGACTAGTTGCATTTGACATGATTCTAGTCGCTGAACTAGAGTGCATGCATTATGGTGTATGTTCTTCAGTTTTTCAAGGTGACAACACTTCAGAGCACCTCCTCAGTTCTGATATTTTTTATGCTAGCTCCTCATCAGCATATTGCTTTAGCAAATCCGTCAAACAATCAGCACAAGAGGCCTCTATGAGAATCCCCCTCTCGGCAACCTTCTTAGCCAATGCCAAGGCCTCGCCAACATGCCCTTCCACACACAGCCTAAGCAACAAACCGTTGTAGACATCAGTGTCACAGAGCACCCCGTTCTCTTCCATGACTCCTATCCAGTAGCAAGCATCCAATAGCCTATTCCTATTGCAGAGCTCTCTGACCATAACACTGGCCGCAAGAGGGCTCAGCCGCACCCCTTTCTTCATCATCCTCTGCCCAAGCCCTTCAGCTTCGCCATCCATCCCAACCCTCCATAGGCAAACAAGCAGCACATTGTAGCATTGCTCGCTCGACACACTCCCATCGCTGACCACCCGCTCCACCACAGCATAAGCGTCTGCGACCATCTCCTCTGAACAGAACCTGCCGACGAGCGTTCGCACAAACACCCGGTTGGGCATCACCCCTCTTCCTGTCATCCTATCCAGCAAGCTCAGCGCCTCCCCCATCCTCTTTTTCCCACACAGGCATTTCACCAAACACGTATACGACACCACGTTGGGCACGCACCCTGCACCCAAGCTCCCACCCTCCATCTCTTCCACCAGCCCCAACGCTGCATCCACATCCCCGAAACTGCACATACCGTCGAGCAACGCGGTGTAGACGGCCACATTGGTCACGCACCCGAACTCCGGCATTTTCTCGATCAGCTGGCGGGCGCCGACAAAGTCCCCCGCGGTTGCCAGCTTATGCACCGAGGCCACAACCAGTGGGACGCTCGGCGAGACACCGCACGCCGACATGATACCGAGAACGGCGCAGACATCGCCGGGAGAGGCGGCCGAGCGGAGGGCGGAGCGGAAGCAGGCAGCATCGGGGGCGAGGCCGAAGGAGCGCATGTGCCGCAGGAGAGCGAGGGAGGCGGGGAATAGTCCAGCGTGTGCGGAGATGGTCAGGAGGAGGGCGTAGTGCCTGAGAGGGAGAGGTTGCGGCGAGGAGGAGAGGAGGAGGGGCACGGAGGACGGGAGATCGGGGAGCGAGGCGGCGAGCGAGGAGAGGGCGTACGAGGACGGCAGAGGCGAGGAGGGGGGCAGGCGCCACAGGAGGAAGCGGAGGGGGGAGGGGAGGCGCGGGAGGAGGGAAGGGAGCTTGCCGATGAGGAAGGAGCCGGAGGGGGACGGGAAGGCACTGGAGAGGGCGCGCGGGAGCGATGCCGGCGGCGAGCGGAGGGCAGAGAGGAGGATGGCGAGGTCGCCGTCCCGGCAGCTGGAGAGGCGCGGGTGAGGCCGAGGAACGACAGCCGCGGACGCCGCCGAGGCATTGGGTGGATTCGTACGGAAAGGCAGGCACAAGGTCCCGGACGACGCGACGCGTGTGGGCTCCAGGCACAAGGCGCAGGCGGCGGCAGTGGTTGGGTTCCAGGCGGCGGCGGCGGGCGGCGGCCGGGTTCCAGGCGGTGGCGGCGGCGGCGGTAGGGTTCCTGATTCCGGTTTCTCGTTTCTGCACAAGGGCAAAAAGGTAATTTCGCCAGGCCGGTCCACGTTGGCATGCTGATGTGGCGCTCCAACTCAGTGAAAGTGGCGGGATGTAATCTTTCTCTAGTGCCAAATATGTTAAGCAAAATCTAATAGTGGCATATGGAGAGTTGCCACTCATAGGAGTGGCAAATAGTTAAATTTCCCTAGGAGGAAACGAGAACTGCAGTTTAGCTTCGGTTATGGTAACTTTCTTTCATCTAAGTTTTTAAAATCATGGTATATCTTTTCACGGTAATCACACGGTTACTACGATAGCCGTCAAACCGTGTAATGACGTATCCTATCCAATCTTTTTTTTCTCTTCTGAAATTGGCAGGAAGTTGAACTATTCCCAGGGATATTTGCATCAAAGATTTAGACATGGCCTAATCTATTAGGCGCAAATGATTCAGTACGATATGAGTAGTCCAGAGTGAATAAGCAAAAGTCAAAATGTCAATGGACAACGTATGGCATTACATAATCAGTACAATACGATTACAAGTTTGCATTTCCAATACGTGTACATAATCATTTTTTAAAATCTAAAATCTCAACAATCCACCATTTTTTTCACCTCCTGAATGAAGATGGGCTTGTTCTAAGTCTATACAAGATAGCTTTATACATAGCATGTTCACTGTTACCGGTAATCGCTGGTAATTTTGAATTCTTGAAAGGTACATCACCAGTGAAATTAGAATTACAAAAATTTATCTACTTCAGCACACAACTTTCTCTGAGGCAGTACCGCAGTACCAATGCAGTCACAGGGAGAGGATACCATACCACCAGGCACAGCAAGGACAACGAGGTCAGTGGGTGCACAAAAATGCAGCAAGCCGTGCAAGTGAACCATCCAGATCCCAGCAGCTTTGCCGAGATGTATCAGGACATCAAATAGTCAGAAAACCTTTGTCTGCACCTGCAACGATATGTATGGTGTATGCTTGTCGTGAGACGATCAGATGCACCTTGACAACAGCAGTTGGAATTCAGCCAACGTCCAGTGGGCTTCCCATATTTGCCGCGAGATGATCTCCATGCTGATCCTTCACTGAGCTGAGTTATCCTGCTGCCAAAACATTCTAGTTTCCACAAAGTACAGAGAACTGGTGTCTAACAAAATCCAGATATCATGAACCAAGGTGAACCAAAAGCTTTGGGCTTTGGCAGATTATCAGATCCGCGAATGCAGAATCTGGGTGCTGCCGTTTGCAGCTGCAGGAAAGCACAATTGAAGAGGCATAAGAAAAAGTAAATGATCAACTGGATTCAGAGTAAATGTGTTTGAAAATTCCTACTAGAACAGAGCATGGTCTTTAACTAACAAGCAGTAGAAATTCAGAATCAACCTTCAAAATATACTGCCAAAACAGTGCTAGAACTCAATATCAATAGCGCTGCATAAGCATTAGGATTTTCCTGTCCTACGAATCGCATTAATTAAGGGCGACTGCTTTTTTTTTTCTTGCAACAGAGGATAGCATATCTTAGTTGAAGTTAAAAAATATCTCCTAACCGGTTTTGACCTTTATCTGGCTGAGAGTCTTTTTAAGAATAGATCTGGCTGATGTGCTTGTGAGAGGAACCCAATTATCCTCTGACGTTCTACGCTCTTTAAGAAACCCTTTTAGCTCTTCCAGTGTGGGGAGAGAACCTGAACAGGAAATTGTCATAGTATCACAATGCACACACCAAAAATGATCAAGGATATAATCACTAACCAAAAAAAAAAAAAGAGAACTGAAATACACCTGTCTCTATCTCTATGTTCAGAGCAGGTAAAGACGGGGCAGCAAGAGGTGTGTTCATCGGTAATTTTTCCTTCAAAAATTGGTTGTGTGATGTTGACAATTCCCTCGGATTCTGGTGGAATGATTTTAGCATGCCAAACATAATTAGGTTGCTAGAGGATAGCAATAGGGAATGATAACCTGAGATACAAAATTACCTTGTAGTCATACAATGAGGCACTCCAAACCACTATCTCAGGAGGGTTTCCCGATAGGAATGATGCATTAGAGAGAGATGATTCAACACTGGCCAGAACATTGCGCACTCTGTACTCAACTTCCTCTTCTGTGAAAATGAGGCCCGCTTGTACCTGTTATGCTCCATCAATGCATGCAATCAGGAGATCTGGATATGTTAGATGGCTAGCAGTGAAGGTTTGCATAAACTCTTAAGCTCAATTCTCAACATAAACCTTGCATAGTGACCTCATTTACAAGCTTGAGAACAACATCTTCAGCATTTCCCAAGCCTATGAGAAGATCAGACTCCTGAGACTTCAAAACCATCTTAAGATCTTCCAAAGCAAAAAGTAGCAGTTCCAGCATCGTGTCTGAGTAACCTGCAAAGGATAAAAAGGCTAATGTCAATGCCAACTGTCAGTGTGATTACTTGGGATTCTTGCACTGCATAATACAGATTACAGTATAACTTTGCACGCTGTTACTTGTATATGAATGTTAACATCAGATTCTGATACCCATTTCCACAGCATGACTTGATAAAACACACCCTTGATCTCGTCCATTCCAATCAAAACCTTCATGATCTGGCACATACCAGATAGTGGAGGTGCAGGTCTCCTCAAGAAGTTGGGACTGAAAAGCAGTTGTTCTCTCCATTTACTAGCGTCTATTTTAAGGCAAACCATATGTTTCACTTTTATGCTAGGGAATTTCTGAATTAGCAGAACCAGAAAGTATCATCCCGCACTACAACCAATCCACAGCTTACACTTTGATTCGGCAGCCAAAAAACCTACGACTTCGGTTTACTGCACATTTCTACAAAACCACGAATCCTGGCATCAAAGCTTTGGGCTTTGGCAGATTATAAGATCTGAGAATGCAGAATCTGGGTGCTGCCGTTGCAGCTGCAGGAAAGCACAATTGAAGAGGCATAAGAAAAAGTAAATTATCTACTCGATTCAGAGTAAATGTATTTGAAAATTACTACTAGAACAGAGTATGGTCTCTTTAACTAACAAGCATCAGAAATTCAGAATCTACATACAAAATGTACTACCAAAACAGTGCTAGAACTCAATATCAATAGCGCTACATGCTTAATTAAGGGCAATAGCTTTTTTTTCTTGAAACAGGATAGTGTACCTTAGTTGAAGTCAAACAATATCTCCTAACCTGCATATAAACAAATAAACTCAAATATCAAATTAGCTGCATACGATGAGAAAAATGGTTGCGGTCCACATTTTGCACATCATCTACTGTTTTCTTTCAAAACTGATTGTTACAACACACCAGAAAATAGGTGTTCCTTGCATCCATGCCACATGATATCATGTCCAGGTACTCCTTGAATTTATGTTTGAGCGGTGCTTTATTCCTTTCATCACTTGCAACAAAACCACCTCGACATTATCCTCATCACTACAAACACTCCTGATCACTGAACTCCAGGTCTCAGCATGTGGAACCATCCCAAGATCAAGCATTAGAGTCATCATCCCTGCAGCCTCATTAACCTTCCCAACTGCACAGCATCCCTTAATCACTGAATGTAACACAGAGAAATGTGGTCGTAACCCTTTGCCCAACATATCATCAAGGTATGCCTCTGCCTTGTCATATAATCCATTCACACACAACCCATTCACCACCGCAGTATATGTCACCGCATTTGGCGCGCACCCACTCTCCCTCATATCTCCGAACACCTTGCAGGCATCCAGTGGCCGTCCCTCACGACACACTCCGACGATGACCGTGTTGTAATGTACAATGTCAGGTCAGACCCCACGGCCTCGCATGAGGCACAGCAAGCGGTAAGCCTCTCGAAGCTGCTTCTTACGGCAGAGCGCATTCAGCACGGTGGTGTATGCCAGTGGGTCAGCAGGGATGCCCCTGTGGAGCATTTCGTCGAGCAGGGTGGCCGCAGTGTGGACCTGGCCCCTGCGGCAGAGTGACTGGGTCAGGATGCGGTATGTCTCGGCGTTGGGAGACACATGGAGGGAGCGGAGGCGATGGAAGAGGGAGATTGACACGGCGAGGTGGCCGGAGCGGGTGGCGGCTTCGATGAGCAGGTTGTGCGAGGCGAGGACGAGCGGCTCGGGGAGGGGAAGGCGGGTGGAGACGTCGCGGAGGAGGTGTAGCGCGCACGGGAAGTAGGAAGCGGTGGAGGAGAGAACGGAGAGGAGGCGGGGGAGAAGCTCGGGGTGGAGCGGCAACGGGCTGGGGCCGGAGACGAAGAGGGAGTTGAAGGTGGAGAGGAAGAGGTGAGGCTGCCGGCGGAGGCGGAGCGCGGAGAGGAGCAGCGGGAGGAGGATCCGCGGGGAGGGCGGCGACGGGAGGCGGCGCAGGAGCGCGAGCGCGTGGGGGAGGTGTTCGCGGCGGCGGGAGAGGCGGAGCGCGAGCGCGTGGAGCGTCGACGGATGGGGCGCGGTGGTCGGCGCGGTGACGGTGACTAGCTCGAGCGCGAGGAGCGGGTCCGACTGGGAGGTCACGAGCTTGTGCAGCCGCGCCGGCGAGATCGGCGGCGGCGCCGGTGGCGACGGGAGCATCGGCGAGGCCGTGATGGCGTGGGCTCGAACTGGGAGACGGGGACCGAACGAGGAAGATGATCGTGTACTGGCGTAGGCTTTGGCCCAACAAAACATGGGCTTGGCCCCAAAGTGGAGCCTTATAGTTAGGCGGGCTACTTATTCTCTCGGGCCATTCATATGGGCTCTGGACCATGTCTTGAATTCTTTGCGGCCTCGCACTTCAACCCAACTACCCAATTAGAGCAAGTACAATAGCAGACTATCAGTCAGCTATAAATATATTTTAAAGAGATAAAAATAAGAGAGAAGAACAGCGAGCTATATATCTGAAGCCAGTTGCAGCACAGCCTTCAAGACGCAATGTGTATATGATAGGTGGGATCATGCATTAATAGTATAGTAAGCAACTATTGTATAAATTAGCTTTTAAATTGGCTATAGATGATTTGGAGCTAGCAGTTGGCTATACTATTAAACTTGCTCATGGAGAGTAGGAAGAGAGAACATGGAGTGAATAGTGATGCTGGCTTCAAATAGTTTCAACTTTCAAAACACCCATTTTACACAGAATTTATGTTTGTTCGGGAGATAGCGTACAGGTGAGAGTTCGTAATATCTTTTTCAAGACATCATATGGTATCATATGGTATCTGAATTTGATTGATCACATAAGAAAATCAGCTAGAGCGGCACATATTTTCTATTATTATATAGTTGTAATTCACTCAATATTAATTATTAAAAATGAGCTTTCATATATAAGTGGTGTGCACACGTAAAACGATAAAACCATTAACGCATGATTACTTGAGTTTTAATTATTAACTAGTAAAAATATCAAGTTTTAATTATTATATACTTAAAAATTATTTTATATTTTATAACTTTTATATAGAAAGTTTCCGTACAAAGCACATTGTTTAGTAGTTAAAAAAATGTGGTAACAAAATCTAAGGTATAATTTACATATTAGGCTTAGTTCGGCAGCCTGTATTAACACATCTTCCTCATGTTCCGCATGCACGATTTTTAAATTGTTATTTCAAAATCTATATGAAAGTTATTTAAAATATCATATTAATCGATTAATCAAACTGACAGGGCCGTTTCATGGCCTTTCCAAAGGCTCTGGTGATTGGCAGCTTGCGTTGAATCGAACTTGTACGCAGCACTGATGTAATGCATACTCAGGATGATGAGATTAAACCATGCTATTGCTAAGGAGGATGTTTTTGTATGTGTAGCTAAAGAGGATTTCGTTTAAGTTTGACACGGTGTGTTGTGTGTGCATTTAGAGGCTTCAATAGCACAAGAAATCTGATCACAAGGAAAAGAGATGGATTGATTTGATTCAAAGAAAAGTGAAATACATTTTTGAAAAAAAGATTCGGTTGCATTCGCTATACTATAAGAGGGAAAATAAAAGTAAAATACCCGAACATATTAGCTAGTAGCCCACGAGTTTTAAACTGTTCCTACAATTCCACAGCACATTACGAGTCCAAACAGGCAGTACAGTGAAAACTATGGAGTTTGTTATGGTATACAAATTGGGAGAAGAAAGAAGCTCAAAGGAACTCGGCAATATCTCAAATCACACATCATTTTTAGCCATAAAATTTGACATGACTACCCTCACAAAAAAAAAACTGAAGAACATACACCAGAATGCATGCACTCCAGTTCAGCGTTTATTGAACCCCTACTACACCCAAAAATTTAACCCAAGCGAGGCACTCAGGATTCCATGGCCTCACCATCAAGAATACATCTAAAGAAATTCCTTCGATGGAAAGTTATATTAATTCATTTTGCTGGAGAATAGTTTAGTAGGGTGTTAGCCACTGGCTTGAAAAACAATTTGGAACAGATGAAAGAATGCACCCAATTGGCATGAAATATTAGTTCATTTTGTACTTCTATCTATGTCGAGCCAAATAAAACAAGACTACAAGAGAGTACAAATGTGGCACGATTAGACATTACTTGCACGATGGGGTCAAAAGTTTGTATGATTAGATTTAGACAACTCTTGTAATGTAGGGTTCAAGGTTGATTTTGAGCTAGGTCCATAAACAAAAACAGCTTTAAGAACCACCAGAAAGTTCATCAGGAGTGCGAATTGCATCTCATCTTCTTGTGCCAACTTGCTATCAAACCTGCTCGATGCTGTTTTTCCTTTCATTCAACATATATTGCATTTCATTTTGAAATTCCAGAAAATGATATGAAGATTAAGAGTAAATAAGTAATCTACACATACAATTCTGTACAGTGTTCAATATTCATCTCCTTTTTGCCACCTAAGACATGAAGCAAAAAAAGTACAGAAGTGTCAACGGGCACATTGGGATCAAGTTCTTAGAAAAAAATGCTTCCAACGATCAAGTTAGTATAATCGAGAAGTCAGTTAATGGATAAGGTTACCAGACATCTAAGTAGGATGGAACTCCATTGCTGGCTAAGCGCCAGTCTCTTTGATCCATTCGCACAGCAAGGAGTTCACTTCATCAGGAACTTCATCATGTGGAGCATGACCTGACACATTTCAGTATGAGAAGAAAAAAACTAACATCAGTACTGGTGTAACCCCTAACCCCTGAAGACGTTCATGAATGAGAACTTGCGCACAGGAGAGAGAGAGAGAGATTCACCTGCATCTAGCTCTCTAATATGGACCTTGCTGCAATGCTCCCTAAGCATGGAAACAAATGACTCGGATTTTGTAAGTGGATCTTTCATTCCCTTGTTTCCCCAAAAAAAGCACATAAAGGTAGTATTAGCTATCCGCATGTTGCAGTAACTAAATTAGGTACCGGTATGAATCCACACCATTTTTTTATATCAGAAAATACCTGAACAATTAAGATTTTTCCACCAAAAGAATCAAATAAAAAGTTGAGAGGAATGGAAAGATTGAAACTGAATATGCTCTCAATAACGGTTGCTGCGCCAGGATCATATGACTGAATTTGTCTGTCAAGGAAAAAGAATTGCAGGCTATACTGCATATATCAACGGTTAAGTCTATGATAAATATACTTTGTGATCTGAGGATACAGCTCTTATTATCTCATCCACAAGTGGCTTGTCAACCCGTTCAGTTCTCTGCACAGGAATTTTTCGGTATTGCTTAGTAACCATGTATTATTTAAATATTTGAGGAAGCAATAACCACATCATACACGTACTGTAGGATAGTATTCCTTAAGAATGCCTCCTGCTCTTGACCTCAAGAAGAGCAGAAGGAGGCGTGCCTGCAAACTGGAAAGCCATGAAGTCCGTCCTTCCTGTTTGTATTTTTCATTCAGTAGCATTGAGTTAATTTGTAGCGGAAGTAATATAGTTCCAGTGCTAAAAATTCGATCCTAAATAGTACGATTTATTTTTGCTGCTGTCAGATTATCATTCCACAAACACTGGTTGATATAAGCACAAAAGATATGTATCTGAAACATTAAGTTGTTAGCCTTATCTATGCTACTATTCAGAGTTTTAAATGCTTTAATAATTCCAACAAACTAGAAATAACATGCACATTGCATTTGAATGATACAACAGTTTCTACAAGAGAGGAGCTTGCGCTGGTTAGCCAAAAAGAACTGCTGAGATTTTAGTGTGCATATTTTCAATCGTCCTAAGTCTAAAGTAACACGAAAATGTATGAGAAAGAGCCCATGTGAATACAATGCCTCAGACATTTAATAAGATACAATATCTCCACTCATTTTTTTTATAACAAGCATATAGCCACTAACCAGTGCCACTGTTACTAATGCAATATTAGTAAGTCTTTGACCTATGAGTATCATTCAGATAAGATGTACTAGCTAAAATAATTCAAATGTAGAACAGTTTCAGTGAATGCTGGTCGCCTTACTTCACTTAATGGAATAAAAGAGTAACTTGGCACAACTGAACCAGCTGTATTCAAAAGGATCAGAGACCTTGCAAGAGAAGGCCATAAGCTGGCAGTAATAGAACAGATATAACCTGACAATATTATGAAGAAATGAATTAATTAAGGTTGTTTTGGGTAAACGATGTGTTGCCCATCACCCCCAGAAACGTCGAAAGATTTATAAATCAAAATATACCTCCGATTGAGTTACCAACAAGATGAACAGGCTCCTTCACAACATCAACAATGAAGTCTCTCAGTAATTCCGACCATAAAAGTTCTGAATAGTTGATATTTGGTTTCTCTGATTTCCCGAAGCCAAGAAGGGTAATTGCCCAAACTTGGCATCCCTGATCAGCAATGGCACCTATATTATCACGAAAATGCTGTAGGGAAGCTCCAAATCCATGCACAAGAAGAACCGAAGGACCCTCATGACCAACAGAGGTATACTGCCAATACATGTTTCAAAACAATTAAATTAGGAACTTAGCTGCACAGGAAATACAGGAAGCGGAAAACAAGTACATTGAATACATGATGCATTACATAGAACTAAAAAAATCATAAAAACAATATGATGTCATCAGAAACAGGGGTCTATACTAGCATATTAGGTGTTGTGTATATTGATATTTGATAGCATTCATGCAATAGACTAACAACAAAAACTGTGTTAATTATATAGAAACACAACGCTAATACCGATATACAGTCCATACAAAGCAGAACTTTGTCAAGGCCTGGCAATCAAATAAAACAAAAACATGGGAACCGGGACACAAGATTTTCCAACTTTCTACAGTAAAAAATATGGGCTTGGAAGAAGAGCTGCTGCCCTGCTGGATGGAACTTTTAAATGGTTCAGCTGAAATCCTAGTTAGTTTCAGAGATACTAATATGGGATAGAAGAAAATGTTTTATGCTTACCTATCTAGGGGTCTGTATCGGCAACCAGAAGGTGGAAGGATCCAAGTGCAAAGATGAATAGTTCAGAGGATAATACATTGGTCCTTTTTAGTGGTTGACCAAGCCATCACAATTCATTTTAACGACTAACATTGCTGATTGTAATTATATCCAATTCTAGGACTACTTGCATTTGACATGATTCCTGTTACATAGATAAGTTATGGTTTCTGATGCAGTAGAGATAGAGAGTGTGGATCTTGAAGTTAACTAATAGTACCTGTATAAGATGACCTTTCCATCTCCAGATTCTGACAGGGTAATTTCCTTCAATGCATACTTGGGATTTCAAGGCCAAGAGCCAATACCACTTTCATGTTCAGAAAGATATTGTTAGAGGAAAACAAGATCACCAAAAAGAGGAGGAAAAGGTATGGACGAATGGTTTTGAGAATAGGACAGTTACAAAAGTACCTCCATTGAACAGATAGCATCTACTGCTGCTGTCACTGTAGGTGTTGAGTATCCAAATGGTGATATAAATCCAGCATTCCGGTCTCTCTCATACTGAATAGTTTCATGGTAAACTCTCCTCTTGGATATAACTCCAAGCTGAAGTGCAGGACCAAACAAAGTGCAAAACGAGGCACCATCTTTAGTTTCAGTTAACCGTACTTTATCATGCAACCTGGATATGAAATTTAAACAAAGCCTGTTATCAGAAAAATCATTGATGACTGATATGACATCATAGACTGCATTTACCTTATGAGCTAGGCAACATTTTCAAATACAAAGTTACAAACATACCAATAGTGCTGAATGTAATTAGATTTTAAAAAGAAGTCGTGCGACGTACTCTTGCCAACTAGCCTTCCCTGTTCCTTCTAGGTATTTCAGGTATGCAGCTAAAGCATCCAAAGTGATTTCCGTTCCACCTCTAACTTCTGTTGAGCTTTCTGATGCGAACATTGAATTTTGGATCTTCCTCCCTGACATAGCATAATATGCAGTGGTATCCTCTCCTCCATCGCTGCCACTTGATGCAACACCGGTTTTGACATTTATCTGGCTGAGAGTCTTTTTAAGAATAGATCTGGCTGATGTGCCCTTGAGAGGAACCCAATTATTCTCTGACGTTCTACTCTCTTTAAGAAACCCTTTTAGTTCTTCCAGTGTGGGGAGAGAACCTGAACAGGAAATTGTCATGGTATCATAATGCACACACCAAAAATGATCAAGGATATAATCACTAACCAAAAAAAAAAGAGAACTGAAATACACCTGTCTCTATCTCTATGTTCAAAGCAGGTAAAGACGGGGCAGCAAGAGGTGTGTTCATCGGTAATTTTTCCTTCAAAAATTGGTTGTGTGATGTTGACAATTCCCTCGGATTCTGGTGGAATGATTTTAGCATGCCAAACATAATTAGGTTGCTAGAGGATAGCAATAGGGAATGATAACCTGAGATACAAAATTACCTTGTAGTCATACAATGAGGCACTCCAAACCACTATCTCAGGAGGGTTTCCCGATAGGAATGATGCATTAGAGAGAGATGATTCAACACTGGCCAGAACATTGCGCACTCTGTACTCAACTTCCTCTTCTGTGAAAATGAGGCCCGCTTGTACCTGTTATGCTCCATCAATGCATGCAATCAGGAGATCTGGATATGTTAGATGGCTAGCAGTGAAGGTTTGCATAAACTCTTAAGCTCAATTCTCAACATAAACCTTGCATAGTGACCTCATTTACAAGCTTGAGAACAACATCTTCAGCATTTCCCAAGCCTATGAGAAGATCAGACTCCTGAGACTTCAAAACCATCTTAAGATCTTCCAAAGCAAAAAGTAGCAGTTCCAGCATCGTGTCTGAGTAACCTGCAAAGGATAAAAAGGCTAATGTCAATGCCAACTGTCAGTGTGATTACTTGGGATTCTTGCACTGCATAATACAGATTACAGTATAACTTTGCACGCTGTTACTTGTATATGAATGTTAACATCAGATTCTGATACCCATTTCCACAGCATGACTTGATAAAACACACCCTTGATCTCGTCCATTCCAATCAAAACCTTCATGATCTGGCACATACCAGATAGTGGAGGTGCAGGTCTCCTCAAGAAGTTGGGACTGAAAAGCAGTTGTTCTCTCCATTTACTAGCGTCTATTTTAAGGCAAACCATATGTTTCACTTTTATGCTAGGGAATTTCTGAATTAGCAGAACCAGAAAGTATCATCCCGCACTACAACCAATCCACAGCTTACACTTTGATTCGGCAGCCAAAAAACCTACGACTTCGGTTTACTGCACATTTCTACAAAACCACGAATCCTGGCATCAAAGTCAATAGATTTTGCACAAACGTAGCAAAAAAAAAAAACGTAGCCAGGTTACCGGGCACGCGAGAGACAGTACACAGTAAACACCAAAGTGCAAGCGTCCGATCAAACCACCGCGCGATCCGTAAGACATTGTGTCGAACACATCGCGCACACTTCCCACAGCCCCCGGGCATTCCAAAACCAGTGGCTCAGTGAGACATTTGCTGCAAGGGGCTAGCAAGCGCAGTAGTAGCAGCGTACCGGCGAGGATGCGGCGGTCGAAGACGTAGAGCGGCAGGACGGGCCGGCGCGGCTCGGCAGCCACCGCGGCGGCGAGGCCCGGGTGGTCGTCGACGCGGAGGTCATGCTTGAACCACACGACCGCCGCGGCCGCGGGGGCCTTCACGGCACCGGAGCTGGCGACCACGAGCCTCCGGCGGAGGAGGCGGCGGGGGTCGCGCGGGGCGGAGAGGCCGAGGTGGTGGTGGTGGTGGCCGAGGCGGAGCGCGAGGAGAGCCATGGGAGGAGTGTGGCGGCGGCAGCGGCAGCGGCAGCGGCAGCAGCAGCCATAGGTGGGGCGGGATAAGAAGCGCGGGGCTAGGGCGCCACCATGGCGAAAGTTGTGGCGGAGGACGGCTGCTCGGAGATCTCTATGGAGGTTTCTGTGGCGGCGGTGATCCCGCGCCGTGGGCCGGTGGGGCTCCCCCGCAACGAAACAGAGCCGCAGGAGGAAACGCATACAAACCGCACGGTTATCGGCCGGCTATCACGTGCACGTGCGGTAAACATTTCAGTTTTAAACCACGGTGGTTACTGTGGTAACCGTCAAATCAAGCGAGGATAGTAACCCACTGAAAACATTTCAGTTTTAAACCACGGTGGTTACTGTGATAACCGTCAAATCGAGCGAGGATAGTAACCCACTAAAAACGGTTTGGTAAACCCTATTCATGACCACTTCGGTTTGGTAAACCCTATTCATGACCACTTTTTTTTCTCTTCTGAAATTAGCAGGAATTTGTATCAAAATTTAGACATGGCCTAATCAATTAGGCGCAAATGATTCAGCACGATACGAGTAGTCCAAAGTGATTAAACAAATGTCAATGGACACCGTATGGCATTACATAATCAGTACAATACGATTACACGTTTGCATTTCCAATACGTGTACATAATCATTTTTTAAATCTAAAATCTCAAGAATCCATCATTTTTTTATCTCCTGAATGAAGGGGGGCTTGTTCTAAGTCTATACAAGATAGACTCATAGTACATAGCATGGCCACTGTTACCGGTAATCGCTGGTAATTTTGAATTCTTGAAAGGTACATCACCCAGTGAAAATAGAATTACAAAAATTTCTCTACTTCAGCACACAAAACTCTCTGAGGCAGTACCGCACTACCTATGCAGTCACAGGGAGAGGATACCACCGGGCACGGCAAGTACGACGAGGTCAGTGGGTGCACAAAAATGTAGCAAGCCGTGCGAGTGAACCATCCAGATCCCAGCAGCTTTGCTGCGTTGTATCAGGAAATCAAATAGTCGTAAAACCTTTGTCTGCACCTGCAACGATATGTATAGTGTATGCTTGTCGTGAGAAGATCAGATGCACCTTGACAACAGCAGTTGGAATTCAGCCAACGTCCAGTGAGCTTCCCATATTTGCCGTGAGATGATCTCCATGCTGAATTGCTGATCCTTCACTCAGCTGAGTCAGCTCCTGCTGCCAAAACATTATAGTTTCCACAAAGTACACAGAACTGGTGTCTAACAAAATCCAGATAACATGAACCAAGGTGAACGAAAATCTTTGGGCTTTGGCAGATTATAAGATCTGCGAATGCACACAATTGAAGAGGCATAAGAAAAAGTATAAATGATCAACTGGATTCAGAGTAGAACAAAGTATGGTCTTTAACTAACAAGCATCAGAAATTCAGAATCAACCTTCAAAATGTACTACCAAAACAATCATATGAATCACATTAATTAAGGGCGATAACTTTTTTTTTCTTGCAATAGGATAGCATACCTTAGTTGAAGTCAGACAATATCTCCTAACCTGCATATAAACAAATAAACTCAAATATCAAATTAGCTGCATACGATGAGAAAAATGGTTGTGGTCCACATTTTGCACATCATCTACTGTTTCCTTTCAAAACTGATTGTTACAACACACCATAAAATAGGTGTTCCTTGCATCCATGCCACATGATATCATGTCCAAGTACTCCTTGAATTTATGTTTGAGAGGTGCTTTATTCCTTTCATCACTTGCAACAAAACCACCTCGACATTATCCTCATCACTACAAACACTCCTGATCACTGAACTCCAGGTCTCAGCATGTGGAACCATTCCAAGATCAAGCATTCGAGTCATCATCCCTGCAGCCTCATTGACCTTCCCAACTGCACAGCATCCCTTAATCACTGAATGGAACACAGAGAAATGTGGTAGTAACCCTTTGCCCAACATATCATCAAGGTATGCCTCTGCCTTGTCATATAATCCACTCACACACAACCTATTGACCACCGCAGTATATGCCACCGCATTTGGCGCGCACCCACTCTCCCTCATATCTCTGAACACCTTGCAGGCATCCAGTGGCCGTCCCTCACGGCACATTCCGACGATGACCGTGTTGTAATGTACAATGTCAGGTGAGACCTCACGGCCTCGCATGAGGCACAGCAAGCGGTAAGCCTCTCGAAGCTGCTTCTTACGGCAGAGCGCGTTCAGCACGGTGGTGTATGCCAGGGGGTCAGCAGGGATGCCCCTGTGGAGCATTTCGTCGAGCAGGTTGGCTGCAGTGCGGACCTGGCCCCTGCGGCATAGTGACTGGGTCAGGATGCGGTATGTCTCGGCGTTGGGAGACACATGGAGGGAGCGGAGGCGATGAAAGAGGGAGATTGACACGGCGAGGTGGCCGGAGCGGGCGGCGGCTTCGATGAGCAGGTTGTGCGAGGCGAGGACGAGCGGCTCGGGGAGGGGAAGGCGGGTGGAGACGTCGCGGAGGAGGTGCAGCGCGCACGGGAAGTAGGAAGCGGTGGAAGAGAGAACGGAGAGGAGGCGGAGGAGAAGCTCGGGGTGGAGCGGCAACGGGCTGGGGCCGGAGACGAAGAGGGAGTTGAAGGTGGAGAGGAAGAGGTGAGGCTGCCGGCGGAGGCGGAGCGCGGAGAGGAGCAGCGGGAGGAGGATCCGCGGGGAGGGCGGCGACGGGAGGCGGCGCAGGAGCGCGAGCGCGTGGGGGAGGTGTTCGCGGCGGCGGGAGAGGCGGAGCGCGAGCGCGTGGAGCGTCGACGGGTGGGGCGCGGTGGTCGGCGCGGTGACGGTGACGAGCTCGAGCGCGAGGAGCGGGTCCGTCTGGGAGGTCACGAGCTTGTGCAGCCGCGCCGGCGAGATCGGCGGCGGCGCCGGTGGCGACGGGAGCATCGGCGCGGCCGTGATGGCGTGGGCTCGAACTGGGAGATGGGAACCGAACGAGGAAGATGGTGGTGTACTGGTGTAGGCTCCGGCCCAACAAAACATGGGCTTGGCCCAAAGTGGAGCCTAATAGTTAGTAGGCTACTTGTTGTCTCGGGCCATTCATATGGGCTGTGGACCATGATGTCTTGAATTCTTCCCGGCCTCACACTTCAACCCAACTTCCCAAGTATGGAGAGTAAGCCTACTAACGGACTGGGTTTAAGTGGATATAGTGGGTTGGATTTCAGTGTGGGTTAGCTTTGGGCGGGTGAAAATGGGTTGCTGCACCTGATGGACTGGACTGGTTTGGATGGAGATGGGAAATGGTTTGGATTGGTTTAGTTTTGGTTGCAAAAGTTTGGTCCCAGATTGGATTCAACCCATGGGTATCCACTGGATTGGCCCCAATCCCATCGTCTCCCTGAGAAGTCGACAACCACATCGCCGCCATCGCTAGCTCGACTTCGTCGCCGGTGGCTTGCTACCTTCCTCTCCCTCCTCTGGCAAACCTTCTCCCTTCACAAAGTCCCCAAAAAATCAACCATGGCTCCGGATCTTCTTGCTGCCTGCGGCAACAACAGCGGCATCGAAGGCCGTGGCCGTGGCTGCCATCATGGGGGAGAAGGGCGGGGCAACGTGGGGCTTGTGGCGGACAATGGCGGTGCGGTGGTGCGGACTTGGGGGAGAAGTCCTACGGCGGTGCAGCCGCGGTGGTCGCGGTTGTAGTGCTCACGAGCCTCGCAACGGTGAGTCGGTGAACGCACTCGCGGTGGTCGCGGCATCCCAGCGCTGGTGAGGCTCCTTCGCTACGGCGGCGACGACGACGTGGCGCACGGGAGCGCCAGATGCTCCCACGACCCTGTACGAGCTCTGCAAGCTGCTCATCCTCCATTGATGCCCTCTGCAAGCTGCTCATCCTCCCGGAGCTGACCGAAGGAGGGAGGAGGAAGAAGATGATGATGCCTGTTGGTGTTCAGAGTAATATTGTGGATTTCCTTTGGGTTGGAAATGGGTTGAATCCATTTGTCTGCACTTGGTTTGGATTGGTTTGGGCTTGCTCCGTAAGTGGATTGGATTGGTTTGGTTTCTGCAAACTATGAATTGAATTGGATTGGTTTAGAAGTGTACTATAGAGACAAGTGAACTGGGGCGGTTTTGGTCTGGATCTCAGTCCATTAGCAGGCTTAATGGAGAGTAGGAAGAGAGAACATGGAGTGATGCTGCTGGCTTCAAATAGTCTCAAAACACACATTTGAACAGAATTTATGTTTGTTCAGGAGATAGCGTACAGGTGAGAGTTCGTAATATCTTTTTCAAGACATCATATGGTATCTTATATCTGAATTTTATGATTGATCACATAAGAAAATCAGCTAGAGCGGCACATATTTTCTATTTTTATATAGTTGTAATTCAGTCAATATTAATTATTAAAAATGAGATTTCATATATAAGTGGTATGCAATAAGAATGAAGTTTAAGTGCACACGTAAAACGATAAAACTATTAACGCATGATTACTCGAGTTTTAATTATTATTATTAACTAGTAAAAATATCAAGTTTTAATTATTACATACTTAAAAATTATTTTATATTATATAACTTTTGTATAGAAAGTTTTTCGTACCAAGCACGTTGTTTAGCAGTTAAAAAACATGGTGACAAAATCTAAGGTATAATCTACATCTTAATGAGGGAGGAACACGGCCATATATAGTCACATCATCGAACTGTGACAGTCATTCATTGAAGTGTTTATAAGTTCTAAGTTCTAAATTCTAATAGCCCGCGGCGACACACCACTAACCTTAACTGATGAGTGATCCTGAAATGATTATATCGATCCATAACCACACGCATGTACACCCGAGTATATGTGGCCAGCAGCCAGATGGTTGCATCAGGTAGGATAATAGTAGTAGTGCTCTGCCGGATATCTAGGAAGCTGTCCCCACCCACAGAACTGTAGACCGATCGAGAAGATATTTCGAAAAAATCTAGGACTTGTCAACTGCAGCCACGCAGACCTAGCAAAGATATTTTTGCATCCTAGTTGGGTGTATACGTATCACCGGAGAAAGGAGAACGCCCGGTGCACGCGTGGAGCAACCACACCACACTTCCTCCAACAACACAGCATTCTCCGTCCTCATCACATACGTCATTCAACGTATTAGTAATAATAATAATAATAATTTAGTAGGTAAATTTTTATATATACGTACCTAGCGACTTGTATATTATTATTAAAAAATAAACCTCGATAAAAAAACTAAAATTAAGTCTAAAAAAACAAAATTTAGCAATGCTATATTAGAGAAAACGATGGGGACCTTCCTCCGTCCCCACGTTTCAATCGATCCACCCAAAGAGATCACGAAGAGAACGAGCTAGTAAAAGCTACAGCTAGTGGCCACGGCCGCTTCACTTGTCGTTCGTCTCGCCCGCGAGCTGCTCGATCGATCATCCACTTGTACAGTAGTATCTCGCCGAACCGGTCGGGCAACCACTGTGCCTGCCTAGCTATCGCTTGCTATGCTAGCTAAAGCACCTTTCGCTGATCGATCGATCGAGCGATCTCCCTCTCGTCGGTCTCATTGCGGAATGTCCGATTCTAGCACGGCACATGCCACCCTTGCAAAACCAACCAAACACAACCCATGCTGCGCGAATCGCGATCGAGGCTGTGGATGTGGACGTCCGCTGCGAGCCTGGCCATAGCGCGGAAAAAAATGGCTTTACACATACTCACTCCAAATTAACACGCGAGAGACTGAGAGACAGCCTGGAGATCGACCATAAAAAAGATCGGGGTGCGTAATCGAGATCAAGGCGAAAATATCTCTCTGCTCGCGAAGATATTTCCCGGCGATTTTCACGGGCGGTCCGTGCGCCACCATCGCGGACCGCGGCCACTAGCGGATCGTGCGGCCGTCGTCGAGCGTGTCGCACGCGCGCGTGCTTGGCCATATGTTTGGTCCATCCATCCAGCGTTCCAGCGGTCCAGCCCCCATCCACAAGGAGAAAAACTAGCCATCCAATTAATCCACCATTTTGCCCTCCCAAGTTATAGCTACAGCCACCCAACCGTCAACCAGTCATCGATCCACCGCCCGAATCGGCGACCCCAGCGACGAAAAGCAGAGGCGCACACAGTTTCAAAATATCTCTGCATCCAGTACTATCCAAGATGCATGACTTAAATCTAGCAGCAACAACAAGAAGGTCATCAAATTCGTAGACAGGTTTATGCCGAGCCATGCCGCGCCACGTGAACTCGACCCCCCATCTGTCCATTTATAACTACTGTACTGTAGCTAGTGCCCCACGAATATTGCGATATTGTTGCTTGCAACTTTGTGGCAAGTCATTTCGCTTTGTTAATAAGCCGTAATACTGTCCTTTCAAAAAAAAAGCCGTAATACTAATTAGAGATTCGAAAAACAATTTATAAATAATATCTTAATTTGAAAAATCATTATAAAAAATAACCTGTAACGAAAAAAACTTAAAAATCAATTACAAAATTAAAACTTAAAATTTAAATTTTGGCCAACAATCTGTTCAGTTGATGTCATTTTGGACCATACCATTTTTAAGATAAAATTAACAAATATACGAATGCATTTAATTTGTTACAAATATCGGCAATACTTTTTTTTGCAACAATGCATTTAGCCTATTTTTGATAGTACTAGATATTAAAAATAATTATGCCGATAACAATCTGAACATGCCCTAATAAACCAAAAAGAATAAAAGATGGTTGGTAGCAGCTAACTAGTTTGCTACTACCATGCATCCAACGGCGAGCGTTGTTAGTCCGTCAAGATATTTAGCGAGATGGCGTGCCATGTCATCCGGTCAGTTTGGTTCCCGTGAGATCGATCGATCGAGTCCTACCTTGGAGGCTCAGAAACATGGGGCGGCCGGCCACGCCAAGTGGGTTGTTTCGGAAGCGAGCGAGACCCGCCGACCCCACCACCGACGACTACCACCACACAAAACAGCCGCGACGCGAGCCGGTCTATCTGTCTCCTCCTCTCGGCAACGAGGCAGCATCATTGCAACGAAACGGCCAATGGCCCGTGGATTATCCACGGCATGCGGTCGCCGCCACTTGTCTCTAGCTCCATCGGTTAGCTCCATCGGTTAGCTCCATCGGTTATCCTAAGAGCAGGTACAATAGCACACAGGCTATAAGCCAGCTGCAAATATATTTTAAGAAAATAAGTAAGGAGAGTGAAGGGTAGTGTGCTACAGATTTATAGCCAACTGTAACATAGACTCTAAGATACAGTGTGTATATGATAGGTGAGACCATGTATTAATAGGGCAGTATGTAAGTATTATATGAATAAGCTATTAGATTGGCTATAAATGAATTGGAGCTAGTAGCTGGCTATACTATTAAACTTGCTCTAATAAATCAAAATAAAAGCTAAAATTTTAATTTTCAAACTTGATTTTAAAATATTTTCAATGTAATTTTTTAACGTTACCTTTTACGTCGTTATGAACAAATATATAAAAGTTTTAATTATACATTATTTTTTTATAGTAAATCAAAACAATTTATTAGAAAATATGGACAACCGATAAGACTCCTCATCTCTTCGTCGGTCGGAGCCTTGAAATATCTAGCGGACAGAGCCAATGTTACGTACTACTACTATATGTAGTATTACTGTACTGTTTGTGGTAATTGTAGCTTAACAATGTGTAAGTGGAGTACAGCTGCGGCATTATTCGACGTGGATCGAATCGGAGCTCGTGGCGCAGGATGTGTGTTGGCGGAATTTGGATATTCTTCGGGCGAGTGTATATTGTTCGGCTTGTTCGAAATGTTGTTTTCACTAGTGCTACTAGTGTGCTACTCCTATATGGAGTAGTACTACTAGTGTACTACCTCTTTTTTGCGCGCGTGTGTGTGGGTGTTGATGGTGCATGGAGCCATGGAGGACACAGACACACGGATGGTTGATGTAGGCCAACACTTGGTCGAATCAACCTCGTCCATTCTTTTTTGCACCCCGTCTGCCCATCTCAACAAACAACCACTCTTTAGTTTGTATTCACAATTTTCCCTAAAAAAAATAAAAAGCATGCATTCACAATATTACTACTGAGTACCGACAACTTAATATGACAAGCTACGTAATTTTGCCAATTACCACAACACTATATTAGTACTATTAATATGTGGGTGATAAGGAATCATAAAATTTAGCGAATATTTTTTGCTTTGCAACTTGTATGATCAATTATAAGGAGGAAACCTAACGCTTCCAGAATCCTCCTGATAAATATCTTCACATCCGTCACGGGCTCGCTCACGGTGTCAAAGGTTGTCAAATGAGTCAATTAGATATTTCCAACCCACACTAAACCCATTCCGTTCCACCGCCCTTAAACCATACTTAATCCACGTTAATTATCCTCCACCACGAGTCCCCACCCGCCCAGATATTATCGTGGACCGCACGAAACGCCAACCACTAGCCCACCCCCCCCAAAAAAAAAAAAAAAACTCGCACCGCTACACCCGGGCCCACCCCGCCCATCCCCAGCCGCACGATTAAACAAAGCGGAGGCCCACGCGCCCATCCCCAGCCACACGATCTCTCCCACAACCCCCTAGCCTCGCCACCCGCCACGTGTCGTCCCGCGCGGCCGCAAGATTGGTCCCCTTTTCCTCCGGGCCTACCACGTGTCCCTCCCGCGAGAGAAAATATCGGCCTCGAGAGCCCTCGGCTCCTCGTCGCGATCTCGCGGGGGAAACGGAAATATCCCAACCACTGACGCCGCGCACGCCACGTCAACGTGGGGCCCAGCCCGCGCGCGTGACGTGGCGGCCCCGCCCACCGGTCGAGTGTAGTACAGATATTTCGTGCGCGGAGCTCGCTCACGTGCTCCCACCCCCACCCGCCACCGCCTCGCCTCGCTCGCCCACTGGCGGGTGGGTCCCGCTGGTTGACTGGCCCACGTGTCGGTGACGGGGAGTTGCGTGTGTGGTGGTGTGGGGGTATATACACACGCCTCCTCCCCCCGCTTCGGCTTTGTCGTGTCGCCCACACTGGCATTTGGTTTTCGCGAACCCACGAACCAATCCATTTTCCTAGTGGCGGGCTCGAGGAGAGAGAGAGAGAGAGGAGGAAGAGAGGCGGTTGCGCCTTGCGCGGTGAAAGGGTAGTTACCGCCGCGGGCGACTCCGGCGAGGAGGGGCGAGGGGCGGAGCTAGCGGCGGGGGAATGGGGGGAGGAGTGGAGGAGAGGAAGGTGGTGGACTTGGAGGACGGGGACGGGGAGGAAGGGGAGGATGCGGCGGCGGTGGCGGCGGGGTCGAGCAGGGAGACGCGGATGCTGCCGAGGATGCCGGTGCGGGTGCTGCTCGCTGAGGGCGACGACTCCACGCGCCACATCATCTGCGCGCTGCTCCGCAAGTGCGGGTATCGAGGTGAGCGTCTGTGCCGCACAGTTTGTTTTTGATCCGGTTAAATTGGTTGACTGCTTTTGTTCATTGTTTTTTGCTCGAATTGTTGTCACGAGTGGCTAATCTCACTAGTGAAGTTGCAAAGTATATTTGATCCTTTTTTTTTCCTGAAGCAAAATGTTTACCTGTATATTTGATCCTTTTTTGGGACAGAGTTAGAGCTGAAAAATGCAGTTTCCTCTTTTAAAACAAAAAAACAAAGCAAATTTATTTTAAAGTACAGTTATTTAGGCACGTTCCTTCTTTTTTGATCTCTTGGTTTGTTCGCGTATTCTCTGGGATCTTGGTTAAATTATACTATTGTGTTTTTCGTCGATCTTATGCAACATATTTGGTCTTGCAGTTGCCGCAGCCTCTGATGGTGTGAAAGCGTGGGACATACTAAAGGAAAAATCTTTCAATATAGACCTTGTTTTAACTGAAGTTGAACTTCCCTTGATGTCTGGGTTCCTGCTGCTCTCCACGATCATGGAACATGACGCATGCAAGAATATCCCCGTCATAAGTATGTATCAAACTTGACTCTATGCCATGCCTTTCTCATATCTTTCTAATCCCATTACTCCATCTGATGCTTCATTTTTCTATTGGTCTCAGTGATGTCTTCAAATGATTCCGTTAGCATGGTTTTCAAATGCATGCTAAAGGGTGCTGCAGATTTCCTTGTTAAGCCAATACGGAAGAATGAATTAAGGAACTTATGGCAGCATGTTTGGAGAAAACAACTGGTAAGACCACATATTTGCAACGTTTTAGCATGACTACATTTGCTTTCTCGTTTTTATATATTAAAATTTGGATTCTGCATTTTTCACAAAACTAATCAACAAACTTCAATTACTCTGTTTTACAGTCCAGCGGTGTTCTTGATGTGCAGCATACTCAACAAGAAGATAATCTTACAGAAAGGCATGAGCAGAAGGCCGGAGTGACGAAAGCTGAACATGTGACTGAAAATGTTGTCCACAAGAACATGGAATGCAGTGAACAAGAAAGTGATGCTCAAGTAAGTTTTAGAATCAGTTAACATGACGTTGTCTACCTGTTCTTTCTTCTTCCTGCTCATGTTTGCCCAAAGATAGTCTTGCGTACAAAATTTCAATCATTAGCCACGTATGGGATTTGTGCTGTATCATTTTGCATTGCCCAGCTATGACCGAACTGTAACACTTCCATCACCTGATGTTTTGGCCAAAAGCAGTTTCATTACCCACACGATAAAAATGGTATTACTTCATGCAAAAGAAGTATTTAGCCCTTCAGATCTGCATCAATGTTGGTGAACTAATTTATCAATTTTTCAAGTCAGGTGGGTAATGGAACTGTGTTTTGAGTGAGAATAGTATTTTCTTGTCAGCGAAATGTCACAGTTCGGTCCTCTTGGGTATTGCAAAATGGAGTACATATGACAACAGTAAGGTAAGTTTTTTTGGCTGCTTGCAGGATCAGAATACGGTCCACACGAACAGTTTGATAAAGCCTATTACGGAATACTTGTTTGTTTCAAGTACTGGATATTTGATGTTACACACTTGAACTGAATCTGTAGCATGTTATTGTCTTCAAGACATCATACTGCATAGTCTTTATATCCTTAGCAGTAGGGACTGTCGTTATTATGCTGAGTTCAGATCTGTTCGCTGTTGTTCGTGGACTGAATTTTGGATCCCCTCTTGCAGAGTTCATGTACAAGGTCAGAACTGGAGGCTGACAGTAGGCACACCAACAATTTACTGGAATATAAGCAGCCAATGGGAAGGCATTTCTCCAAGCCTGACCACAAGAACACCGAGAAAAATGGAGGGACTAAAATTCATGGTAATAAAACATCCTTCATTCTTTTCTCTGTTATTTCCATATCATTCTTCTACACTGAAAGTGGTCATATCATCAATTATCTTTTGAATGCATTTTTTTTCCTGATATTACCTCCTCCTCGTTTTGCAGCATCTAATGATGGCAACTTGATTCCACGGAGGGAAGAGGATGCATCACCGAGGAGGATGACATGTTCAAATGATATTAATTGTGAGAAAGCTTCCAGGGATATGGAGCTGGTTCATATTATTGACAATCAGCAGAAGAATAACACACATATGGAGATGGATGTTGCGAGAGCAAATTCCCGTGGAAATGATGACAAGTGCTTTTCCATCCCAGCACACCAGTTAGAACTTTCTCTCAGAAGATCTGACTACAGTAGATTAGAGAGCCAGGAGAAAAATGAACGAAGAACACTGAACCACTCAACTTCATCTCCATTTTCCTTGTAAGTGTTTCTTACTGTAATGTTTATTCTGTCATTCCTAATTTGTGCATGGTTGTTATGTTCGCGTTGATGTATTTTTCCTACTGGTATAACAGAAAAAAAATATCGCCTTTGATATTTCATCATTTATTTACCTACCATCATGCGTAGACATATTTTACTTTGATTTGCTACAGTATGGTCTTGCAAGCATAGAATAAAACATGAAATAATATGGAAATAGCAGAAATTTTTGTATGATCTCTCTTTTTGTGCATTTAGATAATCTAACTTACTGGTTAACTTGCTCCTTTACACAGTTTTACCAAGAGCCAACATATGAGATCTCACACTTCCGATCATTTCTTGTTCATAGGTACAACTGCAGGACAGCATCATCTACCATTAATGCTGGTGATGCTCAGGCATGCAGCACCTCGGCAACACATATAGATCTTGAAAACAAAAATGGAGATTCCAAAACTCCCTCTCAAGACAAGAGGGAAACAAACCAACCTCCCATTAGAGTTGTACCATTTCCTGTTCCTGTTGGAGGACTAACATTTGATGGGCAGCCATTCTGGAACGGTGCACCTGTGGCATCCCTTTTCTATCCACAATCAGCTCCTCCCATTTGGAATAGCAAAACATCTACCTGGCAAGACGCAACCACACAAGCAATTTCTCTGCAGCAGAATGGTCCAAAAGATACGGATACTAAGCAGGTTGAAAATGTAGAGGAACAAACTGCTCGGAGTCATCTAAGTGCTAATCGGAAACATCTCCGCATTGAAATTCCTACAGATGAGCCGCGGCATGTTTCTCCAACCACCGGTGAAAGTGGGAGCAGCACTGTGCTGGACAGCGCCAGAAAAACGCTCAGTGGCAGTGTCTGTGACAGCTCTTCCAACCACATGATTGCCCCTACTGAATCATCAAATGTTGTTCCTGAAAATCCTGATGGTTTACGCCACCTGAGCCAACGAGAGGCTGCACTGAACAAGTTCCGGCTTAAGAGGAAAGACAGGTGCTTTGAGAAGAAGGTAGGTCACAAGCAACTAATCTTGCCATTTTATTCCAATCCAATTTGTTGTATTGCTGAATAGTAGAAACTGTGGTTTACATTTTTACATTGCTGTGCAGGTGCGATACCAGAGCAGGAAGCTACTAGCCGAGCAGCGACCGCGGGTTAAGGGTCAGTTTGTTCGGCAAGATCATGGTGTCCAAGGGAGCTAGGGCTGTCCAAACTTCAGGAGATTGCTGTGCCACGGTTATCCTGGTGGTCAGTGTCAGATTTTGTTTGAAGAGTGAAAGTATGATTGCCCTGGCCTACAGTCAGCAGTGTATGGTGGTGTTGCATATATATACAGGCTAACTTCGTGTGCTAGGTTAGGCCATGGACCTCGTACATTGTAGAGTTTGTTAGTAGGGATCATATTTTGCTTCAGATCTAGATAAGCTGCGTTTATCATGTAGCACACGTATTTATGTTTTCTAAATTGTATCTAGCCAACAGTTAACGTGTAAGCTGGACGTGTGTGGATGTAAGGTGTCAAGGATATCCAAAGACAAAGTTCTTTTGTACAGTTTCTTACACTGAACATCGTTGGTGTAGTTTCATACTTTCAGTAAAGCTTGTGATGCTTCCGAAGATGTGTTCTTTTGTGAAATGTGTACGTTTTAACAGGATGAAAATTGGTATTGCTCCTCATTTTGGCTCGGTTAGTGCACGTCGTTCCAAATCGTTATGGACGCCTGCTGGTCGAGAAGTTGTAAATTTAGTACTACATATTTTAAAGTTGAATTTACAAGTATTCCGGCTAGCTACTGGTAAAAAGTTCAAAATTTTCCTATGAAATTTGGTAATTGGCCAGTTCCAAATTTTACCGTGGGCAGTTAAATTTCACTGGAAGTCTGGAACACCCGGCAGAAAGGATGACGTTGAGTGTTGAATTTCCTTCCCTTTGGGATGGCAACAATAGGCCCAATAATTTGACTAGTCCAAATCTTTTGTGGGCCAAGCTTGCTTCATTTCCCGTGGACTACAGCCCATTGGCATTAACGCCACTACTTCAGTAGCATTGTCGAAATGTACAGGTGATTCCAAATCATCTATTAAAATATTTTTTTCAAACTTCTACAAATGCTACCGGCTTCCTTTTTTTTTAATCTTTTTATGACTAGCAATAGTGCCCGTGCGTTGCAACGGGAAAAACATCGTTTGATAGTGTGACACCTTGAAAACCTCAAATCTGTAAAAATCAAGTCTAATTTGGTATATTAACAAATAGGTAGAACCGAGTCTAATTTGATCAATTAGCATAGGATTTAGGATTTAGTTTTAGATTTATTTTTCGAGCCTACATAGGAGTTTATCCGACGGACTTTAATTTGAAAAATGTGAGCCACATTGTTTGATCAAATTTGCTTTCGGCCCAGGTCTTCCCAAGCTAGCCCAAACTTGGGCTTGCCCATCTTCGGCGAGTTGAGTCATCAATTCGACGGCCCGCAAGCTGAGCAGCTGAGCGTGGCCCCACATATGCGGGGACGGTCCAATGCACTTCCACGGCCCATTGGGCGCAGCGTAATCAACGGCGGCGACAGCCTGACGCTAGGCGAATCTGAGCCGTCCGATCTAATGGACGGCTCCAATCGTCCCTGCCTCGGATGAAGCACCGACCGGGAGAGAGGGGCAAAACCCTAGCTCCCAAATCGCTCTCTCCTGATCCAATTTCTCTTCGACGACGAGCCAGCGGAACGACGGCGGTCTGGCAAGCTGGTGCGTGCGTGCGGCGACGACCGCCGAGCGGCTCTTGCTTCGCCGGCTGGGGGCGCACCCGAGGGTGACGCAAAGCCATGCCACGACATCCGCGGTCTGGCTAGGTGGGCGTGCAAACGGCGACGAGCGCCGAGCAGCCTGGACCTCGTCGGCGGTAGGGGCGACGCCAAGCCGACGCTTCCCGTCTTCGGCAAAGGATGGTGGAGGGGTGCTCCAGGACAGCGCGCACAGGGAACCCGACACGACTGCGAGGAGGTGAAGGTGCGGCGGTGCCGCTTCCTGGAAAGCTCCGGTGAGCTCATGGGCTTCAAGTCCAATAAATAACCCGAACCCTTAGCTTAATTGATTTGGATTTTGACTCTTATGGTTCTTACCCGAAATTAGGGTTCTTCGAATTTAGAGAATTTTGTCGAGAAATTTAAATCTATTTTATTCCTTCTTTTCGAGTTAGGGGAGTTTCAATATCGTTTATCCTCTTTTAATTTTGGGAACATCAATCTAGTTTATCCCTTTCCTTAATTTCTTTCTTTTTTTTCCCCTCGGAAAGATTGAGATTAAGATAAGATACGATTTTTACGCATGACGGAAGTAAATTGAATCAAACTTTTTTTTGTTTTAATTTTTTTTCGCCCTTTTTTTTTGTTATTACGGACAACGGAAACGTTTTTAATTTTTTAAGTAATAGAGATAGAGAAGATAGAGATATATAGTATCGTGTCAAATATAATAGGATTCGATTTTTTTTACCGCGTCACATATAATTCCTTTTTTTAGAATCGGACATATTTGTTTTTTTTTGCTCTTTTTTTACCGCGCCAACGAAATCTGATTCGTTTTTTTGGCCGGTCTTTTTTTTCACCTGATTTTTTTTTCGCCTGTTTTTTTGCGCCCGTTTTTTAGAATCGGATAGATTCCTTTTTTAATTTCTTTTCTCCCTTTTTTTACCGTGGAATCGGATTCGTTTTTCTTTTCCTTTATTGCGCCCTTTTTTTATATGACAGATTTGGTTTTTCTTTTCTTTGTTCACCCGGTTTATTTTCGTCCGTTTTGTTTTGGATCGGACAGATTTTTTTCGTCCGGTTTTTTCGCTCCTTTTTTTTGACGGACCTCTTGTTTTTATTTTTTAAGTAGTAGAGATGTGGTAAACTGTCATCTCGCCTAGGCGGGGGGCACACGACACGAGAGTTTGCTTTTTAAGGCTGTGTTCTTACCCTAGGTTTTCCAACTCATCTCTCTCGTTTTCCGTCTAATGGACTGTTCTGTTTTCCGCCTATCTGGACAGGTTTTCACGCGTTAATTGACCATTCCGTTTTCCATGCGCACTGTTCCGGTTGAGAACACGCTCCAGTGAACATAGTATAAGGCTTCGTTCGGGAACCCTCACTCCCTGGCACGGAAAACAGAGCAGCGATTAGCGGGTGATTAATTAAATATTTGTTTTTTTTTCAAAAATGGATTAATATGATTTTTTAAGCAACTTTCGTATATATTTTTTTTTTTGCAAAAAACGTACGGTTTAGAAGTTTGAAAAGCGTGTGCGCGAAAAACGAGGGAGAGAAGTTGGGAACGGAGGTAACTAACACAGGGTGTGTTAGAGCAAGTTCAATAGTACAGCTAACTACTAACTCCAATTCATCTATAGTTAATCTAATAGTTCATTCATACAATAGTTACATAGTACACTATTAATACCTGGTCCCACCTGTCGTACACACACTGCGTCTTGGAGTCCGTGCTACAGCTGACTACAAATCTATAGCCCGCTGCACTTCTCTCTCCTTATTTAACTCCTTAAAATATATTTGCAGCTGGCTTATAGCCTGCTATTGTACCTGCTCTTAAGAACCAAAAATTTTTTGCCAAAAATATCACATCAAATATTTGGACACATGCATGGAGCATTAAATGTGGACGAAAAAACCAATTGCACAGTTTGCATGTAAATTGCGAGACGAATCTTTTGAGCTTAATTGCGCCATGATTTGATAATGTGATGCTACAGTAAACATTTGCTAATGACGTATTAATTATGCTTAATAAATTTGTCTCGCAACTTACAGGTAGAATTTGTAATTTGTTTTATTATTAGTCTACGTTTAATACTTTAAATGTGTGAAAAAAAATAGACCAGTAATTGCATCCAGTGGTATTCCAGTGAAGCCTCCATTACTTCAGCAGATCCCATCATCCATCGTCTGTTCTTCCCAAAGTACTCACCACGTTTCGTCACACATGCTTACGTTTCAATGCATGCAAACGTCCCTGCCAGCTTCTCTTTCCCAGGTTTCCAGCTCAGTACTCCGCCCGCAACGCCGCAGCCAGCGTCACAGCAGCCGCAGCGCCTATTGGCTTCTTCTTTCTACCGCCGCGCGCGCGAGCCACCACCCCGTTTTGTCCGAGCTCGCGCGCGCGGCCGCTTTTCCAAACTGCTCCCGAATTCGCGATCCATCCATCCACATGGCTTCCTCCTCCGCGGCGCCGCCTCGCGTGCGTGACGTGACGACGCGGAATAATACGCGAGGTGGAAAGGAGGAGGACGCCGAGACGAGGTCGGGACATAGCTGGCATCGTCGTGTCGATGGACGTCTCCAGGAAGGCGCGGTTCTGCGAGGCCCACCACCGGGCTCGCCGCCTCCGCCACCTCGCCACGGCGGCCCTCGCCGTGGCCGCGCTCGCCGCCGCCGCCGCCGCGCTCGTGCTGTACCTCGTCTACCGCCCCGTGATGCCGCAGGCATCCGTGCCGCGCGCCGCCGTGTACCGCCTCGCCCTCGCCAACGCCTCCTCCTCCGCGCACGCGCTCGCCGCGAGCGTGCAGTTCACGCTGGTGCTCCACAACCCCAGCGACAGGGCGTCGCTGCTCTACGACGGCCTCGTCGCCTACGCGTCGTACCGCGGGGAGCCGGTCATGCCGCCGGCGCCGCTCCCGCCCGTGGCGCAGGACCGCGGCGCGGACGTGGCGATGTCGCCGCTGCTCGGCGGTGCGGCCGTGCCGGTGTCGCCCGACGCGGCGCGCGCGCTGGCGGCGGACTGCGCGGCGCGGCGGGTGCAGCTCCGGCTCGTCGTCATGGGCAGGGTCAAGTACAGGAGCGGGCCGTTCAGGAGCGGGTGGCGCGACCTGTACGTGCGGTGCAACGTCGTCGTCGGGCTGAGCACGGAGGCCGCGGTGGCCGGCGACGGCGGCGGCGGCGACGTGCCGCTTCTCGAGTACCCCCGGTGCGCCGTGGATGCTTGAGGCTGCTTCGATCGTCTGCTCTGAATTCTGATCGATTTTGTGGTGGAAAATATGGGATTTCACAAAGAATAAATGTTATATTTTACAAACAACTCAGTACTCACAACTCCAATAGTGCGGAGGCCCGAGTTTAGTTCCAAACTTTTTTTTTCAAACTTTCAACTTTTCCATCACATCAAAACTTTCCTACACATATAAACTTCTTAACTTTTGCATCACGTCGTTCCAATTTTAACCAAAATTTTAATTTTAACGTGAACTAAACACACCCTGAAGTAGCTAGTACAACTCCAAATTACTAGTACCTCGGATTTCATCTAGCAGTTTGTGAATTCCATTCTTCCGAAATCCAGATGAACGCTGTTTTTTAAAAAATTCTTGTGATGGACCTGCCCAGCCATGTTCAAATCTTACACTTGCCATAAATACTTGCATTTACAGAAACATCAATAACTACTTTGAAAGTACTTATAAAGGTAAGGTATGCGCTCATTAATTTAGGGACTGGCTAGTGAGTTGTCGACAGTTTTTGAGATTCAAAACTTTCAAATTTTTTAACCACAGGGTCTGTCATCAACCGTTACAGGAAAACGGTTCCACACTAGTACAAGCTAGTACGCATGCTTCTAGTACGCATGCTCATGAAAAAAAAATGTAATTCTAATTTTACATAATGTAACTACTCTGTAACTAGGGTGTAACTGCTATGTAACTACTCTGTAACTAGAGGGTAAGTGTTATGTAAGTATATTAAAGCACGATGACAATATCTATAGGACGTTCGATAAAAACTAGGTACCAAAACATTCAAAAAAAATTTTAGCATTTGTATCCAACACCAGCATCATTGCTAGGCAAGCCCACAAAGAAAATAGAAATATAATAAGATTATCCAAAAAATAGGGATCTGCTATGTGGTTACACGTATGTAAGTATGCAGGTTACTGTCTAAGTATCATGTAACTCTGCTTTCAATATCAATAGTTCAGCTGGCTCAGTGGTAGGGATGCTACTCTAGTCAATTGGAGGGGAAATGATCGACTCCCAGTACAGCGTACTGCTTTTTGCTATTTTCTTTCATCTCGCACGCACGAATCTCGGAGTAAATCCGACGACTGAAAAATTGACAGTTTTCCTCCCAGAAAACTGTCGCAAGTTTTTGTATTAATTCCGTTAATTTATATGACTATATGAGCATCCGCGTATGCACTATGTTTCGAAAAAAATCCAAATGAAGCATAGCTTAGCACTCAATTCATGAACTTTTTTTTGCCTCATAAACTATTAATGATGCTTCCCTTTACCACTTAATAGTATTTCTCTTCTTTATTTCTCTTTTATACAAGCTGTATTTTAAGCTAAACTTCTTAAGGCAGAGATGGCACTATTATTAAAGTTCTAAAATATTTTCATAACTACTTTCTTTAAACTTAAAACCTCGATGTTTAAATATGTTCTAGTGTTTCTAACCTATGTAAACCATGATAAAAAAAATTCAAAATATATTGAGAGATAAGTTATAATGCATCTGTCGATCCTTTTAGATTTAGTATAAAATACGACATATATAGAGAGGGAAAAAATAGAAATACAGATAGGGAGTCAGTTGAACCGTTTTAAATAGTTTGAGGTGTAAAATAACCCAAAAAATTGCTTAGGAGTGAAGTACTCCAATGAAATAATTCGGGAGAGTAAAATTGAACTTTCTATTTAAAAAAACTTAGTAACATAATTTTTCCGATGTAACCCGTGCTTTTTTGGTCCTAATATTTTTTTCGCAAAATAAATTAATACAGTAGGTTTCTAAGTAGATTTCTGACATGAGAGAGATAACCTTGTGAAAGAAAATCTCTATCTATAATTCTTCCAAAGTCCTGTACCATTTCTTTTGTGGATCTAAAAAAACCATTCCTTTTGTGGTGCATCCAAACAAACACGGTTGAATATTTCTCAAGTTTTAGAATACTCAAGGATTTAAGGAGAATAGTTCCCATGAGGCCATGATACCGATGTAACGTCCCGGAATAATTGATTGATGAAAAAAAAAAGAGATAAGAGAAAAAGGTAGTGGGCTGGTTTCTTTGCTTGTGGGCCTAGCAAAGCAGGCTAGCTAGCGTAGCGGTCGGCCTTGGGCCTTGCTTGGTCCATGGCGAGCAAGCAGCGGTGGTGCTTAGAGCTTACGTTACGGCAGCAAAGGCAGCGGCCAACAGCTGCTGGCATGCTGTAGCTAGCTTTTAGGCTGAGTTCTTTTCCGTAACTTTAAACGATAACTTTTTTTATTTTTGATAACACTTTGTCAAAATGCTAAGTGATATATTTTGTGAAAAGATTTCTATATAGAACCTTTTTCTAAAGATTAATAAATAAATCAGTTTATCAAATTTATAATAGATAATTTCAATTAATCATGTACTGTTTGAACGGAGCCTTAGTACCATATCCGTGGTTTGGCTGGAGATATAGTAGTTTAAATAGGATGATAGCCCTGATGACTATAACATTAGGTCTGAACTTTCTGCGTTGTGAGAACGAAAACGCAAGGTGTTGCAAATTTATCACTATGTACCCCTGAAAATTCATTATGTACGTATCTTGAAAGTCCGCCTAATCCTTTCTACGTCCTTTACATATATCTGAATTTTAATTTGGTTCTCTTCTATGCCCTTTCCGCTAATTGACCGTTAATTTCTTATAAATAATTCCATTTTACTCTTTGCTATGAAAAAAATATAGATTGATAGAGTATATCGTTGGAGTGTAGAATTGTTAGATGAGACTATTATATTTATGAGTTAGTTATGCACTATATTATTTGCGATAAATTATTTTGAGATATTGAAATAAAAAATCAATTACTTATTTATTAGTTATTAAAAGTTGCTTATGTAGCATATAAATATATTTGTCTTATACAACAAATATGTTGTATTACTATCAAAACAAATATACTACATAAACCAACTTTTAATAACTAATAAATAAATATTAAATTTTTTATATCATATCTAAAAGTAATTATGTCGCAAATAATATGGTGCATAACAAACTCATAAATATAATAGTCACATTGAACAAATTTCTACACTCGAACAATATACTCCATTAATTTATTATGTTTCTTGATAGTAAAGGGTAAAAATGGACTTTTACATGAGAATTTAATGTCCAACTGACAGTCAACTAAAAGGACATATAATGGATACAAACTAAAATTCAAGATTCAAGGACATATAATGGATACAAACTAAAATTCAAGATTCAAGAGGGAATAAACAAAATTCAGCAACGTAGAAGGAATTAGGTGAACTTTTAGGGGTACACATGGAATTTTTTCATAGAACTATCATGCATGGCTTGTGGATATTTTAATTAATTTCTACTAAATGCTTCCAAGTTTGGATCACCTCACCCAACGACCGATGACCCACATGCCTGATTACTGGATTTCGCCCTAGATCTATTGATGGAGAAATCACCATTTGTTGGACAGTTTCCATACCAATAATTAATGATACGAAGTACAAATTGAAACGTGATACAATATTTATTTATCAAATTATGTATGCGACCTTAATTTTAAGATATTCTTTTTTAAGGAATGAAAGAATAGAGGGACATATTTTTGGGCTTCTAAACAGTATAAGTTTTGAAAAAACTCTCTATATTTGAATTTATTTATTTATTTTTTCTGCTTTCTAATAGTTTTGGTGCATTTGTTTGTATTCTCAAATAATTATTATAAAATTATTCAGCTAATTAAAAAAATCAGGCCTAAGACATCATAGTCTATCGTGCAACATTGTACCGATTGTGACAAGTTTGTCTATTGTGATACTTTGGTCGCTTTGGCAACATTTGATCCCTAAACGTTTTTAGAAAAAAAAAAAGATCCCTAAACCTATCAATCAGACAATCACTGTACATACTGTGGTGTGACACTATAGCACTGTGGACTTTTGAGCCTAGTGGCATTTGTGTTCTGAATATGTATACATCCATATGGCTTGGTTTAGTTCCCAACTTTTTCTTCAAACTTTTAACTTTTCTATCACATTAAAACTTTTCTACACACATAAATTTACAACTTTTCCATCACATCGTTCCAATTTCAATCAAACTTCCAATTTTAGCGTGAACTAAACATACCCAAAAATAAGTTAGTTCTCTTTCAGGTTCAATTCATAAAATTGTTTACAGAATATGAAACGTTATGAACGTGCACAAGAGGGTATAAAGTCTGAATTATCATGATATGCAAAATCCGAACATATATAAGTACTGCCCTGTCCCATAAAAAACCAATCTAGAATGATGCAAGATGTTTTCTAGTATTGTATTAGAAAACATATATGCATGTTCGGATTTATTGTACCTAAAAACATCACATCTTATCATAGGTTGATTTTTTTAATGAGACAGATATTTTTTTAATGAGACAGAGAGAGTAATGAGTATGTAAAATTCGAACAGTTTGTGACAGTAACTGTTGCATTATCGAACAAGAGGCCCTATTCGCTGTTAGCTTTCAGGCACCGCCGCTTCCGTGAACACCAACAGAACGAGCAGCAGATATTTATTGTAACTATACTATTAGCAAAAGATCATATATAATCGTGGGTCTCATCTTATGATCTGCGTGCATTTTATACATTGAGAATGCCCTTAAGCAATTTGCTGTTGTCTTGCTGGCCCTCTTCCCAGTCACATCTCACTAATCTATATATATGTATACATACCCTGCCAAAAGGAAAAAAAAAATCACGTTGAAGAAGTTCCTTGGGCTAAGGTCACCAAAGAAAATCATTGTTTCGTCGAAAAAGTGTCCATGTTCATTTTCTCACTGTATCCAGATCGATGCTTATCGAGCGACCGAAAGGCTCGTGGTAAACGTGCTACAGTATATGTCTGAAATGCATATCATTCGCTATAATGTAATAGTAGTAGTATAATGGTGTTTGTTATGAATGCGATGTGCTGTCTGATCTCAAACTCTCAATCTGTCATGACAAGATTTATTTTTTCTACGAGAAATCTCATGACAAGTTGGATATATTTTGTTATTAAAACGTCACTATAATTATTCGTCAAGCTTATTGACGCAACGTATTCTCAAAATTTCCAGGTTAATTGGTCAACTAGAGTTAACTTCTAGCCAAAATTTGTTATAGATACTAAAAAAAATATGGTGTTTGCCACTAGTCACCGTAAAAGTTCGGGCATGCGAAAACACATGCCAAAAACTAGTCTTTTGTTTTTTTTTAATTGGAGAGGACTTGAAATTAATGACTTGTTCTGCACCTAGTACTTGGCTACAAATTGGACCACATGTCATTTGCCACTCCCTCTCTCTATCTTCTCCCCATCTCTATTTCATCCACTCTTGTTGTGCTTAGGATCTGTTTAGTTCGCGAAAAGAAATTTTTTTATCATATTGGATGTTTGATCGGATGATGGAAGGGGTTTTTGGACACGAATAAAAAAACTAATTTCATAACTCGTCTGGAAACCGCAAGACGAATCTTTTTAGCCTAATTATTCTGTCATTAGCAAATATAGGTCACCGTAGCATTTATGGCTAATCATAGTCTTATGGACTAATTAGGTTCAAAAGATTCATTAAGTGATTTCTCTGTGCAATTAGTTTTTTAAAGTTTATATTTAATGCTATATATATATATATATATAATTTAGAGAACTAATCCAGGCCTTAGATGCCGCTACGGCGACGGAAGTGAGGGCGAATAAACTAGATCGGCAAAGAAGGGCATGTGATGGGGCTGCAGCTATGTGACGACGACCATAGTCCAACAGGAGAACAAGGACAAGGAGCACGAGGGCACATGGTTGAAGGAGCAAAGTGAGAGCTCGTTGGTCTCCTATTGACCGACGGGGATTGAGATTCGGTGATATTCCTCCGTGACATTTTTTGTGACATTGAGTCACTAACATGTGGGATCACATGTCAGTGACTTAATGTTACCGAGAATATCATGGGGGAAAGTCACTGTATCTGCGTCCGACCGACGGAGCAAGCTCTGCACATGCAAGGTCGTTAAAATCACAATCTTAAATTGGAATCAGATGTGTCTAAGTAGGATCGTAATCATAAAATCGTATACATAAAAATGATAACATCATTGATTCTACCTACTATATCGTAGAATCAGACTCCTTAATTACAACCATAAAGTCGTATGATATATTTTGACAACCATATATACTCACGGGTACCCAAGCGAGCTCGTGAGTGTTGAAGCCTGAGCATGCACGGTCAACATAATCCTAATCCTAATCACCAGGGTGCAACTTTTTTTTTTGGGGAAAAACAGGGCATTCCATTACTCAGGAATAAAATCATCCTTTACAATTTGTGATATAGGGTGCACCTTTTGATCTAGTGCCTAATCCTAATCACGACGATATGATGGTTTTCGTCAAATTTCGGTCAAATTAATTTGTTGTTAAAAATTTGAATCCTTGAAAACATTCCAAAATTTTACTCGGAATCTGCCTTCATTCTACGTCAAAACCTAAAAATTTTACGGTTTTCAATCAGTTATAGATTTTTTTTTTTAAAAAAAAGAACCTGAACCCTGACTGTTACTCGATCGTATTGGATAAAGGAGGTGGCAGCGATATAATTCATGCATAAATGTGAGTTTTTTCACTGAAAACTACGGGTACTTTGCAGCTCACCCACCGTGGAATCGGGGTAGGCATACACACCACATACGACATCCGTAATACGAGCGAGCGAGGCTTGCAACTGCATGCAAATCTCAAATCCGCAACAACACAACACAACACACGCGCCGTGACCGTGACCGCGTTGAGCGCGCATGTTAACCGGAAGCGGCCACGCGGCCGGTGAATCAATCAATCGCGCGCCCGTGGCCGTGGGAGCTGAACCTGATCGAGCACGTACACCGCACGCGAAACGTGGATCGGATCGCGACATGCCCCCGGCCGGCGGCCGCGGGCAGCGTGCGGGCCAGGCAGGCGATCGCGACAGAGGGCAAACCGTGCCTTCTAAGCATCACGGAAATGAAGCCCACACGCCGGTGCATCCACGTCGCCTAGCTAAATTTGGCCCGGTGTCCTCTCCAGTTTCCTGACGACGACTGCATCCTGGAACTGGAAGTAGTAGTAGTAAATAAAATACTCAAAATTCACCGGAATTCACCTCCGGATTACTACTAAAATGCATCTCAACCCAAGAAATCATCTCTATGTATTAAAAAGGAAAAAATACGAATTACCCTTCTAAACTATAGCTAAACTATAGCGGTCGATCGAATTATCTCCCTAAACTCGAAAACTAGACATCGTTCACCCTAAACTATGTATACCGGACGAATAACCCCCCTGAGCACTGTTTTGGATGGTTTTTGACTTGTGTCTGCATACGTGGCCGCCAACGCGACATCCAGTCAGCAAAATAAAAATAAAAAAATCTTAGGACCCATATGTCATCTCTTTCCTCCACCAATCCCTCTCAAATCCCATCCCCCTGGCCCCTGCCTCCCTGCTTGCTCTCTCTCTCTACGTCTATGGCTGGAGGAGGAGACGGTGGCCGACGGCGGAGACGGATCGACGCGCAGACATCGGTGCACAGACCATCACCGAAGGTGGCTGGTGTGCTTGTCCACCACCCCCATCGGCGACGTTGGCGAGCCTCGCGGGAGCATGAGGCAGAGATGGGGGACAAGCGCGATGTCCGGTGGAAGCGAAGGTGGGGCGCGTCGTACGGTCACCCGAGCTCGACGGTAATGGGGGACTCGCGCCTTGCCAGCCGGCCACCACCGCAGCAAGGGTAGAGAGGAGAGAGAGGGCGCGTCGCCATGCGCCGGCCGGCTGCCGCCGCTCGCTGCAGCAGGTGAGGGAGGAGGGAGAGAGGGGATGGGGATTGAGAGAGTAGAGAGACATTGAGACGTTAGAGGTGAAAGAGAGAGCGGAGAGTCTTATAGGTGGGGCCCACACTATTTTTTTTAAAAAAATGCTGACTGGACTGCCACATAGTACTAAAACCACCCCGGATTAAGCCGGGGGTTATTTATCCGGTTTGTATAGTTAAGGGTGTAAAATATCTGATATTCGAGTTTAGAGGGTAATTCGATCGTTCATAATAGTTTAGGGGTAATTCGTAACCGTGGATTATTTACCGGACGGAATTCACCTCTAGATTATTTACGGCCGGGCTGCAAATTCTCGCTCGGAGTTGCATGAACGTCTCCGCCTCTGACGAATCTGCCCTTTCTGCAGCCTTCCGCCGGCAGCTAGCCCGCCTGGCGTATCGGAGCAGAATTTTTACAGATTTTTTGAGACATTGTGGCGTTTTGAAACAGTTATAACTGCAGTATATGTGATTCACGTTGGGCCTCAAGATTTTCAATTTTCCTTTTTAATAAGATTGGGTCCCCAGATTGAAGGTATATATGATCATTTCATATGGGGGTTCTTAAGCTGACCCATCGATATACGATTTTGTCTAGCTTATGTAGATTCTTAAAAGCTCGTTACCAACTAGCTGTTTCTTATAGCGTTAACCTTCGCAAACATGGCATACATATCGAAAACAGAAGCAAAGAAACGGATCGATGAAGCTTTGGCGCTCTCGTTCATCCTGTTTGGTCACGTGGGCTGTGGGAACGGGTGAGGCTAGAACATGATAACCACGAGCCAAGTCTCCCATTTTCGTCTTCCAACTATATGTCGCATGGCCGTATTTGCCAAACGTGACGAATGCTCCTTCTTCAGTTAGACCGAGAAAAATTAAGCTAGATTCCATAACTAGCATCGATCGCTTATGTGAGTGTGTCAGCTGCCTTGCACGAGCTGATCAGCTCGCACGCATCGCGGAGGATTCAGTCAAAAATATGATCACTCGCGCATATATACATGCATTTCAGAAAGCACGGATGCGCCTAGCTCGCAAGCAACAGCGCCGTGCAGTAGCCTTACACCATGTAATTACACTTGGAATCTAGTTCTAAAAAAAAAAAAGTTGGAATCGTGTTTGGAACGATCACTCTGAAGTTTGATCTACTCAGATCCCCCGGAAAAAAAAAATATCTCCATCATTTGCTTTGTCAACGAGTTACTTGAAATGTTGAGTACACTGCGCGGTGCAACGTACGTAACGCAAAATTACAATCCCAATTAAGCAGACGCAGTCCCCATATATTGCATGGTCAAAACCAAATGAAGTCCAAGTCTCCACTAGATTAATTCGGGCCAATATTAAGTATCCTGCTGTATGTCTTTCGGTAGAAACTCTGCAAATTACGATCAATATTTAGCCCGTTTCAAGAGGAAAATAGTTACAGATAAGTAGGTGTGTGGTACGTATACGTATATATGTGTCTGTGTTTAGTTTACATTGAAATTAAAAATTTGGTTAAAATTAAAACGATGTGATAAAAAAATTAAAAGTTTATGTACGTAGGAAAGTTTTGATGTGATGAAAAAATTAAAAGTTTGAAGAAAAAATATTTGGAACTAAACAAGGCCGTAACCGAATGTCAAATTTGCATCAAACCACGCTCCTGTAGCAGAGACGCCACGTGCAGCACGGCCAAGCGTTCCATTCCTCCCGTTTCCACCCACGCGCGAACGCCACAATTTCCCCCGTTTTCCTGGGCGTTTTTCCACCACCACCACCACCGCCGCGAGACGACACGAGAGGAGGGCGCGGCGACGACACGAGCTTCCCCGCGCGCGCACACAACCGCGACGTTTCCCGACCCCTCACTCCACCCCCCACCGCACCACGCGTGCACACCAACACTAATACAACACTCTTCTTCTCACTTAACCCGCTCTCTCTTATAATCACCAACCTGCAGCGAGCTGAACTGACCGAGAAGCCAATCCGCGAAGCTACCAAACCGAGCCAAAATTTTGATCGATCGATCGGCCGGCCGGTGTCTTTGTTGAGGCGTGCAAGGCTCGTGCTTTCGCCGAGAGGGATTAATTAGCCGCGCCTCCAGCATCTCCGGCCTCCATAGAGATCCCAGCTTATAATTAAAGCTGTCAAGAGTCGTTTTGGTTGTTAGGCTTAAAGTTAACTACTGCTGGCTAGCTAGGACTAAGAGATCCGAGGGAGCAGACATGGCTGCTGCTACTTCGACCATGTCCCTGCTTCCTCCCATCACCCAGCAGCAGCGGTGGCACGCCGCCGACTCCCTCGTCGTCCTCGCCTCCCGCCGCCACGACTCTCGCCGCCGCCGCCGCTGCCGCTACGTCGTGCCGGTACGTACATGCACCATCCTCTTTCTTCTCCGGTGAATCAATGGTTGGAGAAGAAGAATCCGAATGAAATGTAAATTAAATATGTATGTGGATGTGGTGGTGCAGAGGGCGAGGCTGTTCGGGCCGGCGATCTTCGAGGCGTCGAAGCTGAAGGTGCTGTTCCTGGGGGTGGACGAGGAGAAGCACCAGCACCCGGGGAAGCTGCCGCGGACGTACACGCTGACGCACAGCGACGTGACGGCGAGGCTGACGCTGGCGGTGTCGCACACCATCAACCGGGCGCAGCTGCAGGGGTGGTACAACAAGCTGCAGCGGGACGAGGTGGTGGCGGAGTGGAAGAAGGTGCAGGGCCACATGTCGCTGCACGTCCACTGCCACATCTCCGGCGGCCACGTCCTCCTCGACCTCATCGCCGGCCTCCGCTACTACATCTTCCGCAAGGAGCTCCCCGTGGTACGTACGTGTCCCCTTTCCTCGTCGCTCGCTTTACTGATGCTCTCTTCTTCTTTCAGACTTGGAGACCACAAGCTTTTTTCCTTTTTTTTTCCCCTTTGCTCTTTTCATTTTTGCAATCAAGACGTACTCTGTGTCAATGTCCCTGAGATAATTGATGGGATCCAATAATTCTTGTCTGCTAAAGCAGGCAAATCCCTTGACTTTCTAGATCTGATTTTAGACACTGTTATTAGTGGCACCAAAAACTGATCTCCAACAAGTAGGGGAAACAATTTTAATCTCTCAGATTGGCATCCATCCATCTGTTACATACCAATTAAATCGTTATAAAAAAAATCAAAATATTTGATAATATAGATTCACATATAATATAATATGTAAGTTTAAATTCGACTTTTATAAGTTGTAATAAATATAACCCATCAAACTCTAATTAGTTTACTTTATTCACTGTTAAATTTGTTACTTTTATTTGTATGTAAGTCAAATGTCAAATTTGTTAATCTATTTTATCAACTTTTTAAGAATATTACATACTAGTGAAATTAATCAACTGTGTTCAAAGTTGCATGCCCACTTGACACGTGCCAAACACGACTTGGAAGTTCAGATGTGAGAATAAAAATCGAAATTTTTGAACAGCTTCCTGAAATTGATTAATTCGAGCCTAATCGCTTGCTTTGGTTGACCGTTGACTCGGCGCGTGTTCGGCCAGGTTCTGAAGGCGTTCGTCCACGGCGACGGCAACCTGTTCAGCCGGCACCCGGAGCTGGAGGAGGCCACGGTGTGGGTCTACTTCCACTCCAACCTCCCCCGCTTCAACCGCGTCGAGTGCTGGGGCCCGCTCCGCGACGCCGGAGCGCCGCCCGAGGAAGACGACGCCGTCGCCGCCGCGGCGGCCGAGGAGGCGGCGGCGGAGCAGATGCCCGCGGCCGGCGAGTGGCCGCGGCGGTGCCCGGGGCAGTGCGACTGCTGCTTCCCGCCATACAGCCTCATCCCCTGGCCGCACCAGCACGACGTCGCCGCCGCCGACGGCCAGCCGCAGCAGTGACGGCGGCGCCGCCGCGATTCGTAGATTAGCGAATTCGTTTGGTTGCCATGGTACACCTACACGCATGCAATGTCGCCAAATGACGCTGCGTGCTTTGCGTTAAATTCTTTAATTATTCGTAGTGGCATTTAGCTCAGCTCAGCTCAGCTCTGCAATTAGCACATATTTGATTAGCTTTAGGGAATGAGTGTGGTGAGCTTGTAAATAGAAGAACACTAGTAGATGGCAAGCAAACATGGATGCAAAATCATCTGGGGGAAAAAATGGAAAAGATCGATGATGCAGTAGATGTTACTGCAAAAATGGCAATTATTAGATGAAGTCGACACACAAAGACAGATCTCGTTTCATTTGTACATTCTACAGTCTACGTCGATGAGGACATGACTGGATTTGTATAGCAAATTAGTACTAGCAGCTAATAAGTGTGGATTAATTATGAAACACGATTGTTTAATTATGCGCTTGGCGAGTCATGCGATTCTTTTTCCTGAAAAAACCGAACGAACCATGGTGTTCATGTCGCGATCAGAATTCAGAACATGTCAAGATAGCTCTCGAATCTTGCCAGACTCTGCAGGAGACGTACATGAGGAGAACTGAACTGAAGAAGTCGTTGCAAGGTTGGTAATCTGGCATGGGTAAAAAATACGTGTGCTCTGAAGCAAATACGTCAACGGTAGCTTTCAGGCTTGCGTGCCGGCTTAATTTTGATGAAGCTGATCGATCGATCACCGCATGAGTTGATGGATTGAGGTGGTGTTTGGATCAGGGACTTAACTTTAGTCTCTTTATTTAGACATTAATTTAGAGTATTAAATATAGACTACTTACAAAACTAATTCAATAAATGAAAGCTAATTTACGAGATAAATTTTTTTAAGCCTAATTAATCCATAATTAGAGAATGTTTACTGTAGCATCACATAGGCTAATTATGGATTAATTAGGCTCAATAGATTCGTCTCGCGAATTAGTCTAAGATTATGGATGGGTTTTATTACTAGTCTACGTTTAATATTTATAATTAGTGTCCAAACATCCGATGTGATATGAAATTAAAAGTTTTAGTTCCATCTAAATAGGGCCCGAATGAAATGGTTTGAGAGATAACTTTCGGTTTTAATTGCGTCATTGCTGGAATCTGCAACTTTGTCTGCAACCGTGATGTGGTGTATGATTTCTATGGTGTGCTTGATGATGCGTGTAACTCTTGCGGTCTTGCCTCTTTCTAGTACTGCTATAAAATGACTCTTATGCTCTCTGTTTTTTTCCATCTTTTTTCTGAAAGTAACCTATGGTGGCTCTGTGGTTTCACATTTAACTAGCTTTGTTATACACCAAAAATATCGATTGACCGAGATAGATATGCTTAGTACTTCTTTATAAAGTGTTTTTGAATTTAAATTAGTTTCATGCTTAAGAATCATTTTAGGTGAATTTTTACTTGTCCTCTTAGGAATCACTAAAAAAGAACCCGGGCAATAACAAATAACTAAGAACAACTCTAAAAACTAACTCGAAAATTAGAACCTAAAATCCAAAGTGGATTATAATACTATATGGAGTCCTCAAGTTTGATGCTTATCACATACAGCTGATTATCATTAAACTCCTAACTTCTTTTTAACCAAAAGTTTATGATTTGATCAACTATGCGGATGCATGATCCAAACGAAGGTATGCTCATCACGGTCCAGATAGGCCTCAAAATTGCAGCCCACCCAGAATAAGTCACTTTCTATCGAGTTTAAATCACATCCCTATACCGCAATACAAGAAATCTCATCCTCAACATGCAAAACCGGTTTAAATTATGTATTTGGGCTATATGGATGATCGATTTTGCTGACGTGACAAGTTGACCTAATACAGCTGACTAGCGTTTACGTGGCAAGAAAAAAAGGAACAAAACAAAAGTGGAACCCACGTATCATCCTCCCTCTTCTCTCTTCCTCGTCCATCATCTCCATTTTGTTCTCCGTCTCTTCCCCTTGGTCCTGTCGAGCGCGACCCATCATCCACACGCGCCATTGTTTGTTGCCGAAAATTGAAAAGGAAAAGAAGGAGAAAAAAAAGCCGATATATTGACAGCAATTAAGAGTATTCATAGTGTCACACACTACAAATATGCTACTCCTGTACACTGTGGTAGTGCCACACAGTCGCTGAACTCCGATCAGTTCACGCAAAGTCGCCATGGGTTCGCACGGCGACAGCACCGGCGGCGTGTGTGAATGTGTCACGGCTGCGACGCAGGCGGCTTCGGCGAGTGCGACGGCGGCGTGACGGCCTACCTCGCCCACAAATGGGCCGAAATTCGCGGCCTATTCCAAACGAGGCCGTAGACAATGCAGGCCCAAATAGCCCAGCACCGACTGCTTCGGCTGCTTTCCCCTCCTTCCCGTTCCAGGCTTCCCCTCTTCCCCTCTCACCACGCCACTCCCCTCCTACCCCACTCTCGTCTCGGAGAAGGCAACGTCGCCCTCGCCGCCGCGGCGGCCGGATCCGGCGGATGGCGAACTCGAAGCGGCTCCCGTACTCCACGGCCGGCGGCGGCGGGGGAGGAGGAGGAGGAGGGGGGAGGCGCGGCGGCGCCTCCGGCTCCGGCGTGGTGGCGCCGCTGGTGGTCCTCGTGTTCCTCTTCGTGCTCGCGCCGTCGATCTTCTTCGTCGCGCGCAATGGGGGCCACGTCCACGTCGCCTCAGGTTCCGGTTTGCACCCCCCCCTCCCCCCCCCCCTGATGTAGCATCTAGATTTTATTATTATTTTTTTGGTGGGGTGGGGACTGGGAGTGATGTCTTCAGGTTTGGTAAATTTCCCAGCGTTGGTCTCATGGATATTGCCGGAATGGAATCCGAGTAGATTTTAGTGGTACTGTTGTTAAATGCAATTGATGAGTTGTATTTACAGGGTATGGTATGATTTTGGATGAGAACTCTGTATATAGATAATTGGATCATGATGCTTTGTTTTGGAAACGCAAATAATCAATCTCACTTTGGAGAAATCATGAGTTTACAGCAGACAATTGAAGTTGTGATTCAAGTGATTTTGGAAATCATTTTCCCCTCTCTTGTAGTGTCACTTGTGCCATTGCGAGGTTAGAATGTTAGATGTGTGACATTGTGCGGAAAGCCCCAGCTATTAAGAAGCTAGGGCGCACAAGTGAATTGTGGGTGTAATTCTAGTGCCAAAAGCCCATAAACAAGAAAACTGCATTTATAAGAACTGTAGGAACATTGTCAATGTTTTGTAGTATTTGAATACTGCTATACTGATTTGAAATATGTAAGTGATGTTGTATTCTGTTTACCTGCAGATCCCAAGGATAGGGAAGGTAATCAGGTATTTATCTTTTCTGGGAGCTAGTCAATTGGTTTACTAGCCTAAATTTTGAGGATCCATCTCACTTTAAAGCTTGCTTGCAGGAAACAGATTGGCAAAAACAACTGGCAACAAACAACATGAAATCTATTTTGTCCAAGGAGGTCAGAATTGTCTTGCGACTTAGTAATATAATTTCTTATCTTTATTTTTTGGTTTCATGGAAATGTACAAGGGTACATAACAACATGCTCATCTTTGCTATGCTACTAATTTCGAAATGTCATGATCCCTGATTTGTCCTTGCAACTGATTGCCCTTTCTCTAAATACCATGCTACTCTCTATTGTTCCAAGTAGATTTGCATGCTGTGTCCTCTATCTGCTCTGTAATTCTGTTGCGAACATTTTGATTTTTCAATTACCATCTACTGTTATTTGCATAGGAAACTGTCATCTTGTTCAGAAGTATCCTCGATTTTTCTGTGCTTTTAGTCTTATGCATACCTTTTGGTCTCCAGATGATCGATGCTTTAGCTTCTAGTCAACAAGAAGCAGGCACTTTGAGTGTTGATTTTTTCAGAAAACGTGCATCTCCCTCTTGGAAAACTGATGATCTAGTCAATGACCTGAGCAATGCTAGTTTGGATGTTGATGACAAGGTTAAATCTGAAAACAGTTCTGCAGAACATGAGTTATCACTGACAGATAAAACACCCAAGGATGATACTGGTATAAAAATAACCATGACTTTTTTTGAAAAGCACATTTCACACAATCCGATTAGGTACTCAAGAAAATATACTTCTTTTCTGTGCAGCTGAACATCAAGTCGATGCAGCTGCAAAAAATGCTCGAAGGGTAAGCATGCTGGTCTTCTTGTATGTACATTGATACATTGTTGTTTGTTTCTATCGATATCCATTTCTTATGACCTAATACTTCCCTTGATATGTTTTGGTCGCTAAAGAAACTAAGGGAGAAAAGGCGTGAAAAGAGGGCAATGGATTTGGTAAGGAAAGATGATGAAGCACGTGTTAAGCTGGAGAATGCTGCTATTGAACGATCAAAGGCTGTAGATTCTGCTGTCCTTGGGAAATACAGCATTTGGAGAAAAGAGAATGAGAATGAGAACTCAGATTCAACAGTTAGATTGATGAGAGACCAGATTATCATGGCACGTGTTTATTCTGTGCTTGCTAAATCAAAGAACAAGAATGATCTTTATCAAGAGCTGCAAACCAGGATCAAGGAAAGCCAGAGGGCTGTTGGAGAGGCTACTGCTGATTCTGACCTTCATCATAGGTGTTATATCTGTGATCTGATATCTTATCTATTTTCACTTCATATCTGATATCTTATCTTGTTCTCCATCGTGACAAATAATGTACTTTGCAGTGCACCTGAGAAAGTCAGAGTAATGGGTCAACTTCTATCCAAGGCTAGAGAAGATGTGTATGATTGCAAGGCGGTTACTCAGAGACTTAGAGCTATGCTTCAGTCAGCAGATGAACAAGTCAGGAGCTTGAAGAAGCAGAGTACATTTCTTAGCCAGTTGGCTGCGAAGACAATTCCAAACAGCATTCATTGTTTGTCTATGCGCTTAACAATAGATTACTATCTCCTCCCGTTGGAGAAAAGGAAGTTCCCGAGGAGCGAGAACTTGGAAAATCCAGAGCTCTACCACTATGCACTTTTCTCAGACAATGTCTTGGCAGCATCTGTTGTTGTGAACTCAACCATAATGAATGCTAAGGTAGTTTCTGTCTTCCTCTTTAATCAAATGCAAACTGTTATAAGTGAAAAGTGTTCTGACAACTATGTATGGCATAACCTTTTCAGGAGCCTGAGAAGCATGTTTTCCATCTTGTGACTGATAAGTTGAACTTCGGAGCCATGAACATGTGGTTTTTGTTGAACCCACCTGGGAAGGCCACCATCCATGTTGAGAACGTAGATGAATTTAAGTGGTTGAACTCATCGTACTGTCCTGTTTTACGACAACTTGAGTCTGCAGCCATGAAAGAGTATTATTTCAAGGCTGACCGCCCCACCACTCTCTCTGCGGGTTCTTCAAACCTAAAGTATCGTAACCCCAAGTACCTCTCCATGCTGAACCACTTGAGATTTTATCTCCCACAGGTCTATCCAAAGTTGGATAAGATACTTTTCCTTGATGATGACATAGTTGTGCAGAAAGATTTGACAGGATTATGGGACGTTGATCTTAATGGGAAGGTCAATGGTGCAGTGGAGACCTGTGGGGAGAGTTTCCATCGTTTTGACAAGTACCTTAACTTTTCCAATCCACATATTGCTCGGAACTTTGATCCAAATGCATGTGGCTGGGCTTATGGAATGAACATCTTTGATCTGAAGGAGTGGAAGAAGAAAGATATCACTGGGATCTACCACAAGTGGCAAAGCATGGTGAGACTACTACTTTCATTATTGGATCACATTGATTTAGAGAAGAAACTGTAATGCAACATGATTTAGTCTAACATTATTCTTGCTATTTTTCTTCTAACAGAATGAAGACCGGGTTCTTTGGAAGCTTGGGACACTTCCACCTGGCCTCTTAACCTTCTACAAGTTGACACATCCCCTTGACAAGTCGTGGCATGTCCTTGGATTAGGATACAACCCAAGCATTGATCGCTCAGAGATAGATAATGCTGCTGTTGTTCATTACAACGGTAACATGAAGCCATGGCTGGAGTTAGCAATGACCAAGTACAGACCATATTGGACAAGGTATATAAAGTATGATCACCCTTACATCCGTGGATGCAACTTGGCGGAGTAGATATGATGTAAAAAGCTGACGGAGAAGATCACCCAGCCTGATCAGAGGTGCTTCTATTAAGTGGAGTAAATACACGGCCGGTGTCAGTTGTTCTGAAAAAAATAAAATGCGTTAACGGTAGCTTTCAGGCTTGCCTGCCGGCTTAATTTTGATGAACCTGTCACTGGAACTTTCTCTCCAGCTGATCGATCGATCACCGCATGAGTTGATGGATCGAATGGATGGTTGAGAGATAATTTTCGGTTTTAATTGCGTCATTGCTGGAATCTGCAACTTTGTCTGCAACCGTGATGTTGGGCGTCTTTTTTCTATGATGTGCTTGGGCCCAGTTTAAATGGTTTTAAGTCCCTATCACATTGGATGTTTGGACACTAATTATAAATATTAAACGTAGACTATTAATAAAAACTCATCAATAATCTTGGACTAATTCACGAGACGAATATATTGAGCCTAATTAATCCATGATTAGCCTATGTGATGCTACAGTAAACATTCTCTAATTATCGATTAATTAGGTTTAAAAAATTTGTCTCGCGAATTAGCTTTCATTTATTGAATTAGTTTTGTAAGTAGTCTATATTTTATACTCTAAATTAGTGTCTAAATACAGGACTAAAGTTTAGTGTCTAAATGCAGGACTAAAGTTAAGTCCCTGTCCAAACACCACCTTGATGCGTGTAACTCTTGCTTCTTTCTACTGCTATAAAACGACTCTTATGCTCTCTGTTTTTTCCCCTTTTGTTTTTTCTGAAAGTAACCTATGCTATCTCTCTAGTTGAAACTTAACTGGCTTGATATGGACCAACATATTGAGTGGCCGAGATGGATCTGCTTGGTACTCCTTTAGATTTAAAGCGTTTTTTGAATTCAAAGTTTGATTTTTGTAATTTGGGGTAGATTTTTTTGATTGCCTGAAAATCATGAAAAGAGATCCAGGCAATAAAAGTAATGAAAACCAGCCCTAAAACTAATCGGAGAACCACTCACTACATGTGCTCATCTCGTCCGATCCATTACTCCCTATATTTTTAAATATGTAATAATGCTATTAATTTTTAGACATGATGTTGAGCAATTCATTTTATTTAAAGATTTATTGCAATAATTGTTAAAGTACCTTTAATGATAAAACATATCAAATACAAAATAAATGTTACTTCCTTTGTTTCATGCTATAAGACGTTTTGGCCTCTCGATCTCACATCTAGATTAACATCTATATGAATTTAGACACGTATATGATGCACATATATAGATCCATGCATAAATCTATTCGAAACCCAAAATGTCTTATAATATGAAACAAAAGAAGTACTTGCATAGTATTCTAAATAAGACAAATTGTGAAACATTATATCCAAAAATTAAAAGGTCAAGGCGTCATATATTTCAAAATGGAGGTCCTATACTATTAAATTCCTAAACTCTAAGGTTACCAAAGATTTTATGAACTGGTTGACAAAATAAAGGATTTATTTGGCAGAACTCTAGCTCCCAATTTTACGTTGGATTTGAAGTATGTATGTTAAATTGTATTGGTTTCAAATATTATATTTAGTCTAAACTAAGAACAAAATGACTAATCTAGATATTTTTGATGTCACCTTAGATTTCGATTCATGCATTTGTGGAGCTAAAATTACATAACTAAAAAAAAGAAATCTTAAATCCGGAGCTATGCTAAATAGGGCCAAATAATTTAATTAAAGTAGAGTGCATTTAACATTGGACTAATTATTTTTACCCTAGTTTCACCACGAACCCTTAACCAATATTTTCACTTTTAGACCACCTCTTTTTTTTTTAACCTTTGTTTCATACTAGCCCATACACATAGGTGGGCCTCAATTTGGCCCATCTAAACGGGGCCGTAGACAAGGCAGAAGCCTAGATGGTTTTCAAAAAGGCCCAAATAGCCCACCATCGGTTGCCTCACATCTTCGGGTGCTTTCCCCTTCCTTTCCAGGCTTCCCCTCACCACGCCACTCCCCCCACCCCACTCTCGGCGGAGGAGGCGGAGAGGGAAGCGCGCCGCGCGCGACGTACGTGCACTCTCCGGCGAGGTGTACCCCCGCGGATCCTACCCTTCGCTGGAGATGGCGAACTCGAAGCGGCTCCCGTACTCCACGGCCGGCGGCGGCGGAGGAGGGAGGCGCGGCGTGGTGGCGCCGCTGGTGGTCGTCGTGTTCCTCTTCGTTCTCGCGCCGTCGATCTTCTTCGTCGCGTGCAATGGGGGCCACGTCGGCTCAGGTTCCGGTTTGCATCCCCCTCCCCCCTCCTGATGCGCGGCGCTGTCGGTTGTTAATCGCATCCTCCGTCGCGAATGTAGCATCTAGATTGTTTTTTTTTTTTAAGGTGGGGGTGGGGACTGGGGAGTGATGTGTTCAGGTTTGGTTAGTTTCCCAGCGTTGGTCTGAGGGATATTACTCGGAATGGAATCCGAGTAGATGTCAGTGGTTTAGGTACTATTGTTAAATTCAATTGATGAGTTGTATTAGTAGGCTTGGTTATGATTTTGGATAGAAAACGTAGATAATTGGATCATGATGCTCTGTTTTGGAAACAAAAAATTAATCCATCGCACTTTGGAGGAATCATGAGTTTACAGCAGACAGTTGAAGTTGTGATTCAAGTGATTTTGGAAACCATTTTCCTATCTATTGTAGTGTCACTTGTGCCTTTGCTAGGTTAGATGTGTGACATTGTGGGGAAAGCCCTAGCTATTAAGAATCTAGGGTGCATAAGTGAATTGTGGATGTAATTGTAGTGCCAAAAGCCTATAAACAAGAAAACTACATTTATTAGAACTGTAGGAACATTGTCAATGTTTTGTAGTATTTGAATACTGTTATACTGATTTGAAATAGATAAGTGATGTTGTAGTTTGTTTACCTGCAGATCCCATGGATATGGAAGGTACTCAGGTATTTTTCCATTCTGGGAGCTAGTTAATTGCTTAGCCTAAATTTTGAGGATCCATCTCACATTAAAGCTTTCTTGCAGGAAACAGAATGGCAAAAACAGCTGCCAATGAACAACCTGAAATCTATTTTGTCCAAGGAGGTCAGAATTGTCTCGCGACTTAGTAATATAATTTCTTATCTTTCTTTTTTGGTTTCATGGAAATGTACAAGGGTACATAACAACGTGCTCATCTTTGCTATGCTACTAATTTCGCAACGTCATCCTCTCTGATTTGTCCTTGCAACTGATTGCCTTTTCTCTAAATACCATGCTACTCTCTGTTGTTCCAAGTAGATTTGCATGCTGTGTCCCCTATCTGCTCTGTAATTCTGTTGCGGACATTTTGATTTTTCAATTACCATCTACTGTTATTTGCATAAGAAACTGTCTTCTTGTTCAGAAGTATCCTCAATTTTTCTGTTCTTTTAGTCTTATACATGCCTTCTGGTCTCCAGATGTTTGATGCTTTAGCTTCTAGTCAACAAGAAGCAGGTGCTTTGAGTGTTGATTTTTTCATAAAACGTTCATCTCCCTCTTGGAAAACTGATGATCTAGTCAATGACCTGAGCAATGCGAGTTTGGATATTGATGACAAGGTTAAATCTGCAAACAGCTCTACAGATAAAACACTCAAGGATGATACTGGTACAAAAATAACCATACATTTTAAATTTTTACATCGTCTGTTTAGGTATGCAAGAAAATAAACTTCTTGTCTGTGCAGATGAACATCAAGTAGACACGGCTGCAAAAAATGTTCGAAGGGTAAGAATGCTGATCTTCTTGTATGTACATTGATGCATTGTTATTTGTTTCTATCGTATGCATTATGACATCATTCATCCCTTGATACTGTTTGGTCACTAAAGAAACTAAGGGAGAAAAGGCGTGAAAAGAGGGCAATGGATTTGTAAGGAAAGATGATGAAGCACGTGTTAAGCTGGAGAATGCTGCTATTGATCGATCAAAGGCTGTAGATTCTGCTGTCCTTGGGAAATACAGCATTTGGAGAAAGGAGAATGAGAATGAGAACTCAGATTTGACAGTTAGATTGATGAGAGACCAGATTATTATGGCACGTGTTTATTCTGTGCTTGCTAAATCAAAGAACAAGAATGATCTTTATCAAGAGCTGCAAACCAGGATCAAGGAAAGCCAGCGGGCTGTTGGAGAGGCTACTGCTGATTCTGACCTTCATCATAGGTTTGTGCCTATTTTCACGTCATATTTTTATATCTGATCTTGTTCTCTATCATGACAAATAATGTACTTTGCAGTGCACCTGAGAAAGTCAGAGTAATGGGTCAACTTCTATCCAAGGCTAGAGAAGATGTGTATGATTGCAAGGCGGTTACTCAGAGACTTAGAGCTATGCTTCAGTCAGCAGATGAACAAGTCAGGAGCTTGAAGAAGCAGAGTACATTTCTTAGCCAGTTGGCTGCGAAGACAATTCCAAACAGCATTCATTGTTTGTCTATGCGCTTAACAATAGATTACTATCTCCTCCCGTTGGAGAAAAGGAAGTTCCCGAGGAGCGAGAACTTGGAAAATCCAGAGCTCTACCATTATGCACTTTTCTCAGACAATGTATTGGCAGCATCTGTTGTTGTGAACTCAACCATCATGAATGCTAAGGTAGTTTCGTCTTCCTTTTTAATCAAGTGCAAAGTGTGATAATTGTTCTAACAGCTATCTATGGCATAATCTTTTCAGGAGCCTGAGAAGCATGTTTTCCATCTTGTGACTGATAAGTTGAACTTTGGAGCCATGAACATGTGGTTTTTGCTGAACCCTCCTGGGAAGGCCACCATCCATGTTGAGAACGTAGATGAATTTAAGTGGTTGAACTCATCATACTGTCCTGTTTTACGGCAACTTGAGTCTGCAGCCATGAAAGAGTATTATTTCAAAGCTGACCGCCCCACCACTCTCTCTGCGGGTTCTTCAAACCTAAAGTATCGTAACCCCAAGTACCTCTCCATGCTGAACCACTTGAGATTTTATCTCCCACAGGTCTATCCAAAGTTGGATAAGATATTTTTCCTTGATGATGACATAGTCGTGCAGAAAGATTTGACGGGATTATGGGATGTTGATCTTAATGGGAAGGTCAACGGTGCAGTGGAGACCTGTGGGGAGAGTTTTCATCGTTTTGACTAGTATCTTAACTTTTCAAATCCACATATCGCTCGGAACTTCGATCCAAATGCATGTGGCTGGGCATATGGAATGAACATCTTTGATCTGAACGAGTGGAAGAAGAAAGATATCACTGGGATCTACCACAGGTGGCAAAACATGGTGAGATTACTACTTCCATGATTGGATCTCATTGATTTAGAGATGTCATGCAAAACGATTTACTCTAACATCAATGTTGCTTTTTTTTTTTCTTCTAACAGAACGAAGACCGGGTTCTTTGGAAGCTTGGGACACTTCCACCCGGCCTCTTGACCTTCTACAAGTTGACGCATCCCCTTGACAAGTCGTGGCATGTCCTCGGATTAGGATACAACCCAAGTATTGACCGCTCAGAGATAGATAATGCAGCCGTTGTTCATTACAACGGTAACATGAAGCCATGGCTGGAGTTGGCAATGACCAAGTATGACCAAGTACAGACCATATTGGACAAGGTATATAAAGTATGATCACCCTTACATCCGTGGATGCAACTTGGCCAAGTAGATGTGATGTAAAGCTGACGGATATCACCCAGCCTGATCAGAAGTGCCCCTTCTCCCTGCGAAACATGCTTCGCTCGATCAAAGTATAGTAGCTAGAGCTGGAGCTATTGATTGCCCTTCTCCCTGTCTTTTTTTTTTAAAAAAAAAGCTAGATGTTCTCACGAACGTGTGTTTTAGGCTTACAGTAGTTCTTTCGTTCAATTGATGATGTGCTGTTTTGTTTGACCATCGATATTATAAGGAGAAACCTGTTGATTGTGTGTTTAGGGTGGGTGTTGCCATCGAAATTGTCAGGAGTATTGTTGGCAACTGACATTGCCATATGTGTAAGTGTGGAACTGTGGATCAAAGAAATTCTATCACGGGATGGATGGGATGGGATTAGATGATATCTGACGACACGAAGCAATGTACTGCTCCCTCCGTTGACGTTATAACTTTGGTCAAAGTTTAAGTTTAACCAAGTTAAGTACTCCCTCCGTCCTATAATATAAGGAATTTTAAGTTTTTACTTGCACTGTTTAACCATTCGTCTTATTCAAAAAAATTTAGAATTATTATTTATTTTCTTTGTGACTTACTTTATTATCCAAAATACTTTAAGCACAACTTTTCGTTTTTTATATTTGCACAAATTTTTTGAATAAGACGAGTGGTCAAACATTATAAGCAAAAACTCAAAATCCCTTATATTATGGGACGGAGGGTGTAGTATTTTCTCCATCTACTTTCCATTGTCATATTTTATCTTGGCACACAGAGGATTAGTAATTTTACTTATCATCCATTTAAACATGCTACTAGTCATTCCTCGTAAACATGCGATTCATTAATATTTATATTTCTCGATTCTCATGTAGCCAATCTTGCGTGGAAGAATAGAGTCATGCATTAAATCCGAGAAAGTCGTTAAAATGATAATTTGTTAGATTGAAATATGCCTATCGAAAATAAATTTTCCAGATTTGAAAATATGACTATCAAAAGTAGATGGAGGGAGTAATATTTTCAACCAAGACAAATTTATTATAAAAAGATATTCAATTATTGATTTGATGAAACTAATTTAGTATTATAAATATTACTATATTTGATATATGAACTTAGTCAAACTTAAAATAGTTTGATTTTGACTAAAGTTAAAACGTCAAATAACGTGAAAATAACGTGAAAAAGAGGGATTATTCTACTGTTCGGTGATCGTATTTATACACGAAGCTGCAAGTATGTAAAATGCAGAATCTGAATTTAACTATCGGCAACACGTGACACTACGGGGATCACCGCCGTTGAAATTGGGGCGAGGAGTCCGGGAGGAGGTAGTGGCGGCGGCGACTGCGACGGCGACGTCGGGTCGTTCCCTGCCGCCGCCTCGGGTGCGAGACGAGACGAGCCTTCGATTAGAAGCTTCTCCCCCGCGGCCCGCGCGGCGGATCCTTCCTTCTCCTTCAATGACGGCAGCAGTTGACCCCAGCGCGCGGCGTGCGGTGCGACCCGCCGCCCCCGTCGCTCCGGTGGACGGCGAACCTGCGCCGGAAGCTGGTAAGCATGCCCGGCCTGCCTCGCATCCCCATTCAATCACTCGATCGGTCGAGCGGGAGCGGGGACTCCCGCTGACGCGATCGTCGTCTCGCTGCCGTCGCTACGCCGCCTGGAGGTACGGGCTTCGATCCAGCACTTTTCTCCCACCGCCTGCACCATCGCGGAAGTGTGTCGCCATGGAAATTTTTCTCGAAGAAAATAGCAGGGGATCGCCGGATCAACTGATCACGAGATGGAGATGGTGAGCACACTGGTCATGATTCGATTCCTCATGCTTGATTGATAATGATACCTTAAACCTAGCTTTGATCTTTACCAGTTCGTTGGCCTGACGGTTTGCATCATTCTTATTTTTGGACAATTAACAGAAAAGGTAACCCAAAAACAGTACTAAATTGCCCATTCGCTCAAGGTTTCTGGGAGGCAATAGGTTTAAGCCCTCGAATTCAACATGTCAGTGATATGGCCAATCTGAAACCTGATGGGAATCTGCCCCAATTGCATTACAAGGTGTTCTATCTTCTATGTTTCTGGTGCTTGTGGAATCATCGGCATGAATGTTTTCAGGAACATGTCCCCGTCTCTGCAGTCGGTCCTTCGCAAATGTATGGAGGAGAGTGGTCTTTGGCTAGAACGCCTCAAATTTGAGCATCGCTCTGTAATCAATTCTTGGAAGCTTATCTTTTCGGCTCCCCTTCAAATTCTGACTAATGTGTAACAAACTTTGTAGCTCTCCTTTATAATGATAAATTCAGGTGGGGAATCCCCCCCCCCCCCCGGGTGACTTATCTAAAAAAAAACAGTACTATCTTCCTGATTAAGGATAAGGAGGTAATTATGCACATTTTGTCTCTTTTTGTTGTGTTGTTCTCTCTGGCCTGCATTAGATTATGACGGGCAAGCTGACTGACTTCACAAGTGCATATGCATATAAATGCAGGTTGCACCATAAGAAAACCTGAACCTCTGTTTCTTTCTCTGCAGGTGAGGGGAACAACATCGTCAACTTGAAGCAATTTGTTGCTTGTCTGTACGACTGTAATTATCACAAGCCTTCCATGAGGCTAATTGACCATTGGATGTCACATCTTTGTGCTATTAACAAATGGAAGCGGCACACGTCATAAGCTGATTAGGTAATGTTCTTCTCTTTGTTTACTGGGTGAGCCTGCATTTCATCATTTCACTTCATGAGTTGACGAGTTCAGAAAAAAAAAAAAAGAATAAACGGCCGACTTTCTCAAGATCGTTTGTTGGACAATCGAATTAAGCCATTTGATAGAACAACAAAATATAAGAATGCAGTTTGAATTGATCCTCTCATACTGCAGGGCTGCTGCCCTGTTCCAAAAAAATAATAAAAAAAAAAGCTTAAGTCTATCTCTGACCTGGTCGCTACGGTTGTGCAATGTAAGTCTAGCATGTTGATGAGCAAGAATGTGATTACCTCACCTTATGTTGTAAAGGCTGGTGCCTGGAGTCCTCAAAAATAGCTACTTTCTGAGGAAAATTAGGTAATTTTCTAAATAATCTCTATGAACATATAAGAAATGTCAATTGGAACTTGTAGGGTGCCTCTGGAAATACCTTTTGTAGTTTTGTGACAGGTTTGGTTCTATGTTGGACTAGTGGCTAGCACTGTGATTTACTGATTTTGCTCTTGGTGAGGTAAAAGTTTAAAACTGGTATACCCTACTATGCAGAAATCGTCTTCATACTTTTCAATAGGAAAGGGATACATCTCTTTGCCTTTTAGAGATGAACACAGAAGAAATCCAAACAATATACTGAATCTGTCTTCCTATTGGAATGCTGAATTGGTCCCTTACTTTATCTTTCATTCTTCTTTGAAAAGACGCATAAGAATTTGTGATCTGCAGTTGTCTTGTCTAGTTCAAAATCTCTCTGAATCCATTGTCATGGACCACCTCCTGTCTATTAGTTCTTCCATAGCTACAGTGTATTCAGTATAACCTTTATATATATTTTCAAGTCAGAGACTGACCGTATACGTATCCTTTGAAATCTTCAGTCTTCAATCTGTGTATAGAATATACATTTGTATGAAATTAAATTCCATTCCGTGCACAGCTGCCGTTGGTTTTTTTAATTTGTCCTTAATAAAATGGCCCTTCTAGATACCACATCACATTTGCACAGCAGGGAGGGAGTGAAATCTCCAAAGTGAGCCAAGCACGAGGAGGACAATTTTGTACGCGAGCGAAGCAGACAAGAACTCAAACAAGCAATCAAAGGTAGCATTTCTTCTCAAGCTTCCTTCACCTTTGGTTCGTCGTCCAAATCCACATCCTGATCGATCGATCGAATTTATCTTCTTCCATCGTACTTATTTCAGACTGTTCTTCATCCGCATACTGTCAGCTTGGCCCGCAGGATCCATCGATTGCTGTGAAGAAATGATCAACCGGTGCTTCTGCTGCGTCACCGGCGGCGACTCTGATCCGGAGCCGGCTGCCACCAGTAGTCGTCGGAGGTACGTATTACTGCAGTACCATGCATGTAGAAGCCATCAGAATTAGTTCTTGATACTTTGATAGCATCGATCGGTTGAGGTGATCATTCGGTGTGATGTGTTGTTTGCCATCGGAGAGAGAGTTCTTGATAGCACCGATCAATCGGCTGAGGTGATCATTTGGTGTGACTTGTTAATTAATTTGGGATGGTAGGACGAATCCGGCGAGGGCGTCCAAGAACCGGACGAGCGTGGATTACCCATGGGAGACGTACACGCTCAAGGAGCTCCTGCAAGCGACCGGCAACTTCAGCGAGAGCAACAAGCTCGGCGAGGGCGGCTTCGGCACCGTCTACTGGGGACGCACCTCCAAAGGCGTCGAGGTGGGTTGGATCATCGCCGCCGACGCCGGCAGGTCGATGGCCGCGGTGTTCTTTTCTTTTTTTTAACGACTCGCACTAGACGGTGCGAAGTTTTATTGATAGAGCAGGAAAGATGGCCGAGGTGTGTGTTCATGGATTGAGGCGAATTGATCGATAGTTCTATCTTGTTCAGATTGCGGTGAAGCGGCTGAAGGCGATGACGGCCAAGGCGGAGATGGAGTTCGCCGTGGAGGTGGAGATCCTCGGCCGCGTCCGCCACAGGAACCTGCTGAGCCTCCGCGGCTTCTACGCCGGCGGCGACGAGCGCCTCATCGTCTATGACTACATGCCCAACCACAGCCTCCTCACCCACCTGCACCCTCACCGCGGCACCCCCTCCTCCCACCACCACGTCCCCCTCGAGTGGCCCCGCCGCGTCGCCATCGCCGTCGGCGCCGCCGAAGGCCTCTCGTGAGTCGTCCACGGCCGGCGCGCCATGATAGAGCATCACTGAGGTTGATTGATTAACCTACTATCCATTGGCATTGCAGGTACTTGCACCATGAGGCGAGCCCGCACATCATCCACCGCGACATCAAGGCGAGCAACGTGCTGCTCGACGCGGAGTTCGTGCCCAAGGTGGCCGACTTCGGGTTCGCGAAGCTGATCCCGGACGGCGTGTCGCACCTGACGACGCGGGTGAAGGGGACGCTCGGGTACCTGGCGCCGGAGTACGCCATGTGGGGGAAGGTCTCCGAGAGCTGCGACGTCTACAGCTTCGGCGTCCTCCTGCTGGAGCTCGTCAGCGCGCGCCGCCCGCTGGAGAAGCTCCCCGGCGGCGTCAAGCGCGAGATCGTGCAGTGGGCGGCGCCGCTGGCGGAGCGCCGCAGGTGGGAGCGCCTCGCCGACCCGAGGCTCGCCGGGCGCTTCGACGCCGCGCAGCTCCGCGCCGTGGTGGAGACGGCCATGCTGTGCACGCAGAGCAGCGCCGAGAGCCGCCCGGCGATGGCCGAGGTGGTCGACATGCTCAGGTTCAGCGGCGGCGAGAGGCGCACCAAGGAGATCGTCCCCGTGGCGGCGACGGTGGCCGGCAGCAGCGACGAGATCACGACGACGACCGACCTGGACGACGTCACCGCCGGCAGCAGCGAGCCGCTGGACAGGAGGAACTGGAAATTGACGAGGTTGAGGTGATCTGATTGATTGATCGATACACGGTAACATCAACCGGGACTAAAAAGATCATTTAGAGCCGATAGAGTTTTAAACCGAGAAAAAAAAATCATCTATAGTCCCGGTTTCTATTCAAACCGAAAATATTGTGGTTTTAGCCAACCAAGCAAAGATGGTTTCTCCAATAGTGCACAAGCAAACATATTATTGCATGCGATTAAGACATACAAATTGTTGGTATAGCTAGCATTTTGTTTGTGTTAATTTATACTTGATTAGTGTAGTAAGCAATTGATTAATGGTGGAGTCGGGTGGGAGAAATCAAGAGAGTTTTTATTAATGTTCTAGGCCTGCAAAGTTTTGTTTGATTGCAACATATGTTTTTGGGTATTTCTCTTGACTTTCATTGTTCGAAAGATGCCTGGGCTAGCGTTGTTGTCACTTCTCTATTCCGAATACTTAGGCCGAGTTTATTTCAAAAATATTTCTTTAAACTTTTAACTTTTTCATCATATCAAAACTTTTCTACACATACAAACTTTTAACTTTTCCGTCACATCGTTCTAATTTTAAACAAACTTTTAATTTTGGCGTGAACTAAACACACCCTTATTTCCGGTTTTAAACGGGCTAGATGAACTTTGACCGTTACTTTTTCCCACCAACGTCAAATTGAATATGTTGAAATGTATGGTGTTATATTAAAGCACATTCGGTTTATTAAATCCGATTATATACAACTCTATTATCTAATAATATTTTAAAATATTATTGGTCAAATTCTTAACAACTCAAAGTTAAAACTGATAATTATTTTAAAATTGAAGGAGTATTAATTTGTTATGTAATTGTTCAGCTAAGATGTTTATTAATCGTCTGTCCCGTTTAAGTTACAAGAATTTTTAGAGAAAATAAACCATTTACTTGAAAATGTTCGATTCTGTTAAATTAAAATTACAAAGTGACAATTGAATATTACAAGCGAAATAAACGTTAAACAATTACAAGGAGGTAATTAATCCTTGAGCTAAAAAAATACAATGGGAAACGGGCTTCTACGGTTACATCCTCACACACAACTCAACTGGATATAAATCTTAGTTCTCTGAACACACCATTTTCTCCTTTGAAATCATTTTTCTTTAAAGGAGTTGTTGGTAGAAAGGTTGAGTTTAAATCAACTTCCTGGTTGGGCTATTACCTTGTTTTCCATAACCATGCTTCTCGATCTACTAAAGATACTTCATTCGTTGTGCAATTACCTTTTTTTTTTTATGTTTCATAATATAGGGTAATCATGCATGCATGCAACTAGCACCTCCTCATCTAAATTCGTTTTTTAGTCCTTCTTCCTCAAGATTTCTAATATCATTGGGTGCATGCATTATATGATCCAAATATGAAGATGATAAAATTATTTTTTGGTATTTGTGTTAGTGGTAATTGTGCCTTATATTTTGGAATAGATTTTTTTAAAAAAATTATTATAGAAATTTCTTTTAAAAAAATCAAATAAATCTATTTTAAATTTTGTAATAGTTACTTCATTCATCCAAATATATAGCACTATATGACTACATGGAATATATCCTTGTAATAGGATGTGTCCTATCCAGTCATAGGTTACTATATATTGAGACGGCGTGAGTAATACTCAATTAACCATGCGTTAATTGTTGTTCCCGTTTTGCGTGTTGCGAAAAAAATATAGTAATTCAGGTATATCGAACAAAGGCCTTAAGGATGAGTACATAGAATAATAAGATAGTAAAGCCCCATAGGGCTCTATTTTTGTCTTTCTTTTTTCTCCTCGGTGGTTGTGCCATGTAGTTTGCAGGCGCGGAACCTTCTCGATTGGGTGACATGATTTATTTTTTTTTGTCTGGTTTCCCACACTGGTTGTGTCGGTCTCGCCTTGCATGTGCGCCACGCACACCCTGATCATTTTATTTCTCGGAGTAAATGACGCATGGTGGTGTTTATGAAAAAAAAAACTCATTGTGTTTGAACGGAATAGCGGTGCACGTCCTCCCACCGACTGACACCCGTTGCGTCTTATACGGAAAACCCCTCATTTTTCTCAGAAATACAACACTGAGAATGGAAAATTCTGCTTCTAAGGGTTGCTCTATAAACATGAAAAACACAAGGGTTTTTCCGAAAAACAACCGCATTTATCCCCTCTTCTCCTCCCCACGGCGCGAGAGGGCCGCCATCCGTCCCCTACCGCATGGGCGCCGCGTGCATGGGAGCCAGCGTCGGCGCTCTCCCCCCTGCCTTCCGGCAATGGGGCCTACGGCGGCGGCGGACCTGGCCGCGAGCGCCACCCGAACACAGGCACCCCCGCCGCACAGGCACCGGCACCGTGGCAACCTTCACCCCACGCCGCACGGAGTCGGCGGCAGCGGTTTGGTTTCGGCGCGAAGGAGCTAGTAGTACTCAAAAAGCCACGCACGGATATGGAAAAGAGCATAAGAGCTCGTGTAGTGTTTATACTGCAATTTTGGACCTATCACTGAATGTTATTAGCCCATGGGCTTTTTCACATCCGACATACTACGGCCCATTAGCAGTTTAGCACTCGTTTATATCATTTTGCACTTACTGACTGTTGCAAAAGCCCACAAAGATCTAATCATTTTGCACTTAACCAACAGAACAGGTGATAAGCTTTCTTATTTATATCATCATATATACTACTCCTACTCCTATACTGGTACTACTATATCGATCGACTGCATGCTACTACACATACGCAAGCGTGTTAAAGATAGAGCTCGTCAGCAACAATACAGTGATACACTGCACATGTACCGGTTCTCAGTACTTAATTAGTCCAAAAAGGCTTGAAAAAGAGCACACTAAACCTTTTGTAGCTAGGATAATTAAAACTAGCTGGGTGGCCCGCGCAATTGCGCGGCTAGCACCGATATAAAATTATCTATTTTTTAATATAGTTTTACTTAGAATTTTGTTAATAGATATCTCGTTGTACTTTGAAAAACCAAACCTTATCATCCCTATGTTTCTAATTTTATATTTTTTTTAAAGTTATGTCAGTTGCTACTCCTAAATATTTTGTCACCCCTCATTTATTTGCTTGCTTGATCTACCACTACTTCTATTTGTTCTCCCTAAAACCTCTAAAAATTAGACCTTATAGTTTTTAGAGTTTATTGGCTCGTTTGGGTTTTGTTTTTATAATTTTTAGAAGTCTCGTCAAATGCTACCACCATACTACTCTATGGTCAATCCACTGCCTCTTCTCTTTATTTTCATTGGGATTTTAAAAATCAAACGTAATTACCATTTAGGTTTTTTTTTTTTACTTTCTAGAAGTTCCACCAAACTATCAAGGACTTTACCACTGTACTCATGTACAGCTCACCCGCTGCCCCCTCTTTATTGTCTCCGAGATTTTAAAATTCAAACATGATTATCATTGGGGTTTATTTTTATTTTTACTTTTTAGAAGTCCCACCAACCGTTGTAACCATGCTGCTTAATGACCCGTCCATCGTCCCTCCTTTTAATCATCATTGGGATTCTATTTGGGGTTTTGTTTATAGTTTTTAGATATTCCATCAACCGCCACCACTCTAATCCTTTACATACATGTTGATTCTCCTATATTTGTTGTCATTTGTCATCTTTTTATAATTTTTAGAAGTCATGTCAAACCCTGTCACCATACTTCTCTTCAGTCTGTCCACTACCTCTTCTCTTTATTGTCATTAGGATTTTAAAAATCGAATATAATTATTATTTTGGTTCATATTTTACTTTCTATAAGTCCCACCAACCGCCATGACTGGGCTGCTTAACGGCCCATCCGTCATCCCTCCTTTTAATCGTCATTGGGATTCTATTTGAGGTTTTGTTAATAGTTTATAGATGTCCTATCAACCGCCACCATTCTACTTCTTTATAAACCTGTTGCTTCTCCCCCTCTTTATTGTTATTTGTCATCATTTGTGTTCTAGATGGAGTTTTCTTTAGAAGTCCATATTTTTCATTCCAATATTTTTATTTATAAATTATATTTCTACTTGAACTCTTATAATTATTTTTATATTTACAGAATTTATTATTTTGTTATTACAAATGTTAGTTAATCTCGTCATATGTTCTAGATGGTCTCTTATTTCAATAGTTTTTATTTTTTATGACGAATTTAAGTTATTTATAAACTGTATTCCTAGTTGAACTATTATTTTTCTTTTTCTATTTTTGGAATTTATTTTAATTTTTATTTAGAATTTTAGTTAATATCTTATTATGTCTTATATGAATTAATTTTTTAATGTTTTTTATTTTCAATTTTATAGTTGTTTCATCCTACTCGAACTATCTTTTTTATTTATCCAATTTCAGATTTTATTTTATTTTTATTCCAAATTTTAGTTAATCTCGTATTGGATTTTTATATGGACTCTTCATTTAATATTCCTTATTTTTAATTCCGAATTACAGTTATTTCTAGATTGTATTCCTATATGGACTCTTCTTTTTCTAATTTCTGATTTTATTTTATTTTTATTCCGAATTTTAATTAATCGCGTATTGGATTCTTATACGAACTCTTCTTTCAATATTGCTTATTTGTAATTCCGAATTTCAGCTATTTTTAAATTGTATTTGTACTTGGACTCTTCTTTTTTTTTTTCTCCGATTAATGTAAGAATTTCTAGCCCCCACAGCGAACGTGGTGCTCGTCAGCAACAATACAGTGATACACTGCACATGTACCGGTTCTCAGTACTTAATTAGTCCAAAAAGGCTTGAAAAAGAGCACACTAAACCTTTTGTAGCTAGGATAATTAAGATGCTATACTATACCCAAACAACAATAATAGGAGGCAGGCAGCGAGAGATCGATCGATCGAGACGACGTCACGGCAAATGTGTGCGACAGGTTCCCGTCGTGATCACCGAAGTGGGACCCACATCGCAAGTTATAATAATTAAGATATGAGACTAAACCGGCCGGCCGACTCACTCGATCAACCGATAATATGATCATCTCTCTCGATCGCTTTTTACGTGCTATACTTTCGGTGTCAACGATTGGGAGATATCGATTCCTCCGTCGCGTCTCTGTCAATCGTAGTACTACTGTGTACTAGTAGTAGCTCTTATAGCAACTAGCCGTAATTGATTTTTTTTGGCCCTGTTTAGTTTAAAATACTTTTTAAAAACATCACATCGAATCTTTAAATATATGTATGAAGTATTAAATATAAATAAAAAGAAAAACTAATTATACAGTTTACATGTAAATCGCGAGACGAATCTTTTGAATCTAATTAGTCTATGATTAGCCATAAGTACTACAGTAACCCACATATACTAATGATTGCTTAATTAGGTTCAAAAGATTCGTCTCGCGGTTTCCAGACGAGTTATGAAATTAGTTTTTTTTATTCGTGTGCGAAAATCCCTTCTGACATTCAGTCAAACATTTTAATGTGACACCTATAAATTTTCATTTCACCAACTAATAAACAGGCCTTGTTGATGGTGTGCAAATACTACTATCTGTCTCGTCTCGATCTTGATTTGTTTCTGCTGTCTCTGTGGCTTGACTTGCTTTCTCGGAAGTAGGCAGGATACGGCCGGCTGCTGGAGTGGCCACGATCGATTCGTTAATGCACTCGTTCTTTTCTACTGTAGCTACTACCTTCATCATAAAATATAATACCTCCATTTCAAAATATAAAAAACTACGAATGGTATATTTCCATATTCGTAATATTAGAAATTATCTGATTTTATATTTTTATATTTTTGAAACGAAGTGAGTAGTTAAGATATAGTAGTAGATTTTATCTCGATTTCGTTAGCGCGTTTTTAAGCTAGCAAGCAGCATTTTTTATAAAAAAGAATTCTATGCAGTACTATATTAAATAAATTTATTTTTAAGTTTATAATAATTAAATCTTAATTAATGGTTTTTAGTTTTACATGCCTTGATTTTATATTGATCTTAATTTATCTTAAACACCACCTAAATGGCCAAAACGCTGAGCTCTAGGTTAATTAGCCTGATGACTGAGTTATAATGGATGAGACCAAGAGAAATCTCTCTGCCGATTGACGCAACTGCTGTGGACCAAGTAGAGTTTGTTGCCTGCATCTGCGTGTTCCTTGTGCAGGATATGTGTTGTCTTGTAAAGTTTCTGTCATGCATGAAGCGTCATGTCAGGGATGGATTGTGTCTCCCAGGCCGGCCCCGGCCCAGCTCAGCTAACAAGGGGTTTCGCAACAGACGGGTACTAATTAATCTGATCCACGCATGAGCACGGTAAACGTGGCAAGCTATATACCACAGATACTTCGTCTAATTGTTTTCTCGACCAACTAGCGGATTTTCTCCCCGCTTTGTTTTTAAAACTTCAAAATTATGTTGATATTCAGCTCTAATTAGCTTATGTTCACAAATATCAAAATCGTCTGGTGCAAGTATATGTTTATCTCTTCTTCTCCAGTTAATTTGGTTAATGTTTTCGCCCCCTCTTATTTTCTACCTCTCTTGTAGCACATAAATAGAGAGATTTCTTTTCTTCAAAACAAGATTGATTGTATTGAATATGACTATAAACAACCTAATATTACATTATAGACAAAAGTATATATAGTATGCATGCACTAGCTTATATTCTCGGAGAGTACTCGTGAACTACGCTAGCTATATGCACACACAGCAAGAGGAACACTCGAATAACTAATGATCATTCATACCACTTCAGTGGAAACAAGAAAGTGCATACGGAAAAGGGCTAACAAATTAAAGTAGAGAGACGCACGTAACCAACAAACAGTGTTATTTCTTGTACAAGCAAAAATAACGGTACGAGAAGTAGTATATTTCTTGTACATGGCATGCAGGCGTACGTGTGCACGTACGTCCTCCCAATCTCAGTTCGTTGTTCGAGCAGCTGGTAGCTTTTTCCTTCCCAGCTTTCCGATGAATGGAATGGAATGGGAATGGAATTGTGTGTGGCGACACGCTGTTGTTTGATGCAGAGAGATCCCCTCCTCCTCCGTGGAGACATGGCCATGTTATTGTTATGGAACCCTACCCATGTACTACTAGCAGCATTAGTACTGTTTCCGCTTTATAAAAAGGACACACGCTGCTAGTGCCAAAAAATCAATTCCCTCTCTACACTATACACGCAGTGCACCTACGCTAAAACCACTGTTCACGTGCAATGCAAAGCGTCTCGCATCGGCATCGCATCGCTTTTTCCCGCGCGCGGCGCCGCACGTACGGCACGTGAAAAACAGCGGCACGCAGCAGCAGCAGTCGTCGTCGTTACAGTTGCAGGAGGAGTAGTAGTACGTGTCCGCGTCGCGGTGGCGTGTCGTGGTGGACGTCGCGCGGGACGGCGGCGTCCGTTGCTTTCACCGTAAATCCGGGCACACGTCCCGACGGCTGCTGGTGGTGGTGGTGCTGCACTGCAGCCGCGGCCGCGCACGCCGCACGTACGTACGCACTGTGCGCGCGACGACGCACGCATGTTGGGCCCGTGAGAGCGAGCGAAGCCGAGAGGCCGAGAGGAGATCAGCCGCGACGAGGGCGACGGCGCGCGCTGCGTCTCCGTGTCCGCGGGGCGCGCGCATCCCGGCATGGCCGCGGACGACGGGACGTGGGGGGCGAGGGAGAGGAGGGCCCACAGACAGGAAGAGACCGGGGGGACGTGGCACAGCGGGGGAGGCAAGGGAAGCGGGTCAACTCGGCTCGCGCGGGTACGTGGAGTACAGGGGCAGGCGCAGCAGCGGGCGCACGGCTCGAGGAGCACACACAGCAGCAGCAGCAGGCAGAGGCAGCGGCAGGCAGGCTTCGCTTCATTATTGGGGCCCGGACTTTCTCGGCAGGCAGGCACTGCAGCGGCGCCCTTCGGATCCTGTTCCCAACTTTTTCTGCGTCGATCTCTTCCCCCTCCTCCCCCTCCTTCAATGCACTGCCGCTGCATGCCTTTGCCTTTGCCCTTGCTGGTCCTGGAAAAGAACAACTCTCTCTTCTCTCTGTAAAAAAAAAAACCCCACACACTCTTGTTGCATTGCACCACCACGTCCCTCCCACTACGTACATGACGCTCTCCACAGTGCTTGCCTCCCGTTACGGTAACACGGTACTAGTAACACGCTGCCTTGCCACAATTCACCGAACAAACCGGAACTTCATTGTGGTAACATTTTTTTTTTTTGTGTGTGTATGGAGTAGTATGGGTGTAAAAGCCCTGAGCAGTCTGGGGGCTCTGCATGCACTGCACCGGCCTTCGCCTACTCCGGTCTCTGACTCGAGAATGAAGTTTGGTCTGGTTCTGGTTCAGATCGGAGACGATAGAGTACGAAATAAATAATGGAGTTCCCCTCTCTGACAACGGACGTAACGTACTACGTGCATGCTCAGGCCGGCGAAACCTTCAATGCCACCATCGATCAAACGATCAACGCTTGTCGTTTCGATGAGTGTGTGCGCAGGGTACGTCGTGCCGATCCTGTTCTCGATCGGGATCCCCATTAAACGATCCCATGGGCGATCGGTGCTACAGTGATCCGGGGTCCAGCACAGTGTTCAGAAAACCGGTCAGGATCGGCACGCGCAGTGAATGGCTCAGTGGCCCCCCTCTTTATACGCTACTGCTACTCCAAGCATTTTGCTAAAATGGCAGGGGGGCTTGAATCTCCTCCCATCTCCCTCCATCCTGCTGCTGCATGCCAACATCCGGGCCAGTCTCGGATCTCTACAGAAACAACCGCAGCTTTGGTGGGGAATGAGGGTGAAATTCGACCATCCTGCATGTGTGCTAGATCTCACAAGGTTAGCTGCCAAGTGTTCTCAAACTGCGGTTGTCAAATGTCAAACTACAAGAAACTAAATTAGCCCTGACAACTAATTGATTAGTACTATATGAGATATTTTCAGTTGCTAATCGTGAGTGTCAAGTGATTGATTAGTTGATGAGGTTCTTTCGGTTGCTTTTCATGATTGGTTTGATTGTAGATTTTCAACTACTGCATTCGTCCCAAAATAAAGATTTTTCCCTCTTATACTATTGCATGGATAAATAACTCTTATATTTGATATACGTGTAATATAATCAAATTCATATTATCGATTTAATGGGATTAAGTTAGAAATGCATTCGTAAATCGAATGACTTAGCAAGGTGGCTCACTATGAAAAAGCCAAAGTGGTTTTATTCATAATTAGCTTATTGAGTTGATATCATTATACAAGTGAGTGAACGTACTAACATATCTAGCTATAGGAAAAAAACATTATGTTAAGCAGAAAAACATATCTTACTACCGATATAAAAATAGAAGTTGATATTAGTATTAGATTTGAAAAATTAATTAATAAATAAATACCCCATGAAAAGTGTGCGAAGGGATACATGATGAAGCTCCGGGCCTGTTTAGCACAGCTCCAGCACCAACTCTACCTCTTTTGGAGCTGGAGCTCAGCCAAACAGTCTCAGTTTCACCAAAAATGGGAGCAAAACTGGGTGCAGCTCTATCACAAAATGAACTAGAGAGGTGGTACTGGGTTTAGGCAGCTCCACAACTATATCCACTCTAGATCCAACTCCTTGAGCTAAATTTAGAGTTGGAGCTCTACCAAAAAGACCTTTCATAAGGGCAAGTACAATAACAATAAATCACCGTCTAATACTCCCCCTTCCCAAATTGATCATCATATATATTTATGCACCAAGACCAAGGATAATTTAAATTGTATCAATCAAGACACCATACACACATTCTCCCACAATGCATGCATCGATTAAAAACACCATGCCAATTACACCTTAGCATGCACACTTTCTCCAATGTTGCATTAGTTGTATTTTGATGAAATCCGTGTCCATGTGGTTATATGATGATCAATTTGAAAAATTTTAAATTCCATTATATCATGATCAATTTGGGAAGGAGGGAGCAGTAAGCTTACGTTGGATTTTATACCTAGCTGGCGGAGAAAGAGTACTATGAGAGAGATACGTCGTTGGTCCAATGCTCCTATCGTTGGCTTAGCGCCTTCATATATATCGACGGTTCCGTCGACTGAAAAAGAAATTAGTGTGAATGGGTTTGGCTGATTGGCTTGGATGAAAGAGAAAAGCGGGAAAGAGGTGAGAGAAAAAATAATTAAGCGATGATGATATAAATGTTGCGCTAGATGTGAAGAGACAAGCATTGTACTTATCATATGTTAAGTTGTTTCTAAATGACGTGTACATGGATTATAGTAAGCAGTCGGCTCCTCTATTGCCCTTGCCCTAAGATATGTATTCATGGTGCGCCGGTGGAAGGTTTTATTGTTTTGTATAGTGAAGATCACCATTGGTGATAGGTCATAACCCCAAATGATGACTTGAATCTATCTTTCTAGGCATTCAACCAAACAGTGAGACATAAAGATAACCCATTTGTTTAATAAACAAGTAACCAACTAGCGTGGAAATAATCCTAACATATACTTAAATTTAGATTTTATGGAGCGTAACAAATCGATGTTGATAAAATTTAGTGGCACCGATTTAAAAATAACGATCAGTAATAAAACTACATTTTAACTTATGATATATATTACTGCGTGGTAAGAATTCTATGATTATATATCTATATAATATTTCACTCCAATGTCTCACGGTGGTTTTTTCACCGTAGAGTAGCCCCAACGAGGATGGTCCTGTAGTGTGTACCCAGCGTATGTGCCCCCATGGGAAAATGACAGAGTGCCACTCCGGCGTGTAGTTTGCGGTCACCACTCACCAACTGCTGTCACTCGCGCGTCCAGTACAGTACACTGCTAGCTAGTTGCCCTTAATTATCTCCCTGTCACGGGGGCATGCAATCAATCAGCTGCTTAATTAAAGGCAGATGATCGAAACACAGCTGAGAGACCCTTTAATTGGGCCCCCCCCCTTTCCGTTAAAGAAAATAAAAAGCAGCAGAAAACTGCCTTGTCAACGATCCACAGACAGACAGACACACACACAGAGCACAGAACCTGTCTTAACAGTATCTATATATGCTAAATAATCCGGTTGATTTGTCCCACTGAAACGTGCATATATACGATAGATACGATACCTCCCGGTCTATTCCTTCTCCCCTGCAAACCGGGGTTTGGACTGGACCACTCGATCGCCACTGCACTGTCAATCGATCCATCACACCACTGTTTCCTGCTAATTAATCCAATCGACCCCAACACGACATGGATTTCAGCTACGTCACGCGTAATATATCCCCACTCCTGCATTGGCTTGGTATCTCACTATATATATCTCCTTTAATTCGCACGATTAACCGAGACGTGATGTGATGACCGAGTACAATAAGTGGGTGTTTTGCACGGTGGATGACGGTGAAATCGAGCGTTTTGGGTGGGGGAAACATCAGAAAACCCGCGCGAAACAGGGGGAGATGGGGGGAGCCGCGCGCGGATGACCGTGGAGTAAAGAAAAGAGCAAGCTCCCGTGTTCTCCGGTGTTTGACTGCTACTCAGGCCGGCGCGCGCCGCTCCGTGCCGCGTCGTCGCACACGAACGATCCGGCGGTGTCGGTGACAACGATTCGAGATGAATTGACATGTTGAGACTGAACCAGACACACTGTCAACTAAACAAATCTTCTTCTTCCTTTCCAGGATCTTTTCTGCGATCGAAGACGCGTATACGTATGGGCGTGGCTAGCTTGGCTGGCTTTGAATATTACTACGCACTGACTATGGCGTTGGAAGGGAGGCATGGAATAACTGAATTCTGGAGCACGCCAACATATGCTCTCTCGCTGCATGCATACGGCGCGGGCAATTAACTCCACCCCGGGGTCGCATGCTGCATGCAGCTAGTAGCAGTGCAGTACAGTACAGTACAGTACATTCCAACCAGCTAACCGTATTCAGAACGAGAGAGAGAGAGTGGGGTGAGGCAGCCGGCAACTGTACCCTGCCTTTTCCCCTCGACTCTCTCTTTCTCTCTCTCGCAGCAGCAGCAGCAGCTGCAGCCGCAGCCGCGTTGCCGTGTGCGCGTGTTGGTGGCTGGCTACCTCTCCAACTCACGCGCACACACACACATCTCTTTTCCTCTCGGTGCGATACGAAGCGAGAGCGAGAGAGAGAGAGAGAGAGGAGGCAAAGGCAATAAATGGAAGCTTAGGTGAGCGCAGGCTCCATGGCGGCGTGGCAGGGCCTCTCTGTCGCCTCACCGTCTTAACTCGCGGCAGCGCAGCGAGCTGAGCTGAGCTGATCCGGCCGCCGCGGATTAACTCCTCCTGGCCGCGCGTGCTAGCTACTAGCTAGTGGTCTACACGATCGAGAGAGAGGTTTCGGTTTCTTGATCGGTTCTTGATCTGCTGCTGCTGCTTCGTGGTGGTCGTCGTCTTCTTCTTCTTCTTCTTCTTCTTCCCTAGCCGGGGGTACGTACGGCCGCCTATGGATTTGGGCGCATGGCGGGGTTCCCTCTAGGCGGAGGAAGCCACAGCCGAGACAACCCGGCGCCGCCCGTCCCGCCGGTGCACCCCGCCGACGCCGCCTCGTTCCTGTACGCCACGAGGGGCGGGAGCTTCCAGCTATGGCAGCAGCAGGAGCAGCAGCCGTTCTACGCCTCCAACATCATCCGCTTCGCCGATGACGCGCCCCCGGCGCCGTCGTTGGCGGGGGCGTCGTCCTCGTCCTCGTCGCGCGGGATGCGGTCGAGCGGCGGCGGGGGCGGTGGCGGCGGCGGCGGCATCAGCTGCCAGGACTGCGGCAACCAGGCCAAGAAGGACTGCACCCACATGCGCTGCCGCACCTGCTGCAAGAGCCGGGGCTTCGCCTGCGCCACCCACGTCAAGTCCACCTGGGTCCCCGCCGCCAAGCGCCGCGAGCGCCAGCAGCAGCTCGCCGCGCTCGCCGCCTCCGCCGCCGCCACCGCCGGCGGCGCCGGCCCATCTCGCGACCCCACCAAACGCCCCCGCGCGCGTCCCTCCGCCGCCACCCCGACGACCTCCTCAGGTATATACTAGAGCTTAGCTTAGCCATGGCGCGCGCGCTGTATCTAACCGCGTTGATCGATCTGCTGGGTGTGCAGGAGATCAGCAGATGGTGACGGTGGCGGAGAGGTTCCCGCGGGAGGTGAGCTCGGAGGCGGTGTTCCGGTGCGTGCGGCTGGGGCCGGTCGACCAGGCCGAGGCGGAGGTCGCGTACCAGACGGCCGTCAGCATCGGCGGCCACGTGTTCAAGGGCATCCTGCACGACGTCGGCCCCGAAGCCCTGGCGGTCGCCGGCGGCGGCGGCGCCAGCGAGTACCACTTCCGCCTCACCGGCGACGGGTCCTCGCCGAGCACCGCCGCGGCCGGCGAGGCAGGCTCCGGCGGCGGCGGCAACATCATCGTGTCATCGGCTGTGGTGATGGACCCGTACCCGACGCCCGGGCCCTACGGCGCGTTCCCCGCCGGCACGCCGTTCTTCCACGGCCACCCGCGGCCGTGACCGGTGCCCACTCCGGTCGCCGGCCGGCCGTCCGGCCAACGTCGCCGCCATGCTGTAACGCCACTACAATCTCACTCGCTGCAACTGTCAATTGCTTTGGTCGATCTCGATCTCTTGAGAATTCTTAGCTTCTGATCTCCCTTTGATATCTCGTTGCATAAATTGATGTGTTTTCTTCTAGAGCCTAGCTTAGCTTAAATTAGGCAGGCGAACCCTTTAGACTCTTGTTTGCTTCTCTTCTTGGGAGCCATTTGATATGAGCAATTAATACACTCGTTTCCTAGCAAGAATGATTGGAAGCTTCCCAACAGTTAGGAGCTTGGGGGAAAGCACCCTCTCTCTTTAGCTTAAGCTTAGCTTGATGATTTCCACCGTGCACTGTTCATCTTCTTCCTTCATTCCTGCTGCTTGATTGAATTGATACTAGTAATTCTTGGTATTGGTGTACTATACTCCATGTAGAATAAGGCTAATAAGGTTTCTTTGCTTTTACTACTCCATGTTGTACTCCATGTAGTATGTGAGTACTAACACCATGAAGTATATGTGAGATGTGAGTACTACTAGCTTCCATAAGGTTGACACCTTCGCTTTACTATAGCATGCCCCTTTGCTCTCTTGAAAAGCTGAGCCCTAGAAACCTAGTTGGCTTTAATTGGTAGCTCGTGGATCCTAGATATCGCATCGTCTTAAGTTAATTGGGGTGTTTGCGTTTGTTTATGCCTGTGATTATATTACTACTAGCTAGTTGTAGATGAGAGAGAGAGGGACAGAGAGATTCAGTCATCGTATGCTCATGGGAGAGAGAGACAAAGTGAGTGAGTGAGAGAGGAGACAAACGAAAGGAGCAAATGATCATCTATCTGGTCGGGAGCCGTGACCGATCGAGCCATGCGCCGATCCCTTGCTTGATTTCGTGATGGGTTTTTTATTGTTTCCGAGTTTTACAATTGCAAGGGGGGTGAGATGATGACTCGCACATTCTCGTGTTCTTCATCCGATCGATCTCTGACATATGAACATTGTCTCGTTGATCCCATCACATCAGGCAGCGAATATATATTTGTTTGGCCTTTTGTCCATCATCCTAGGTTGCTACATTGCCTGGGTTTGGTAACTATTGTTGCACAGGGAATTAACCTATTCAGGCATGACTTTTTTTACACTACTTTAGCAAGGAATGTACTGCTCTTCTGTTTTTAACAAGAAATAATATTCAATTTCATGCTTCATCTCACAATGCCGATAATTAATGTCTACTTTCAAAAAACAATATATATAGTTGAGGTGGTAAAATACTACCCGGTTATTCTATTGTTTGTGGTCAAATAAATCACATAATATAACTTGTATAAATTTTTAATGGGCTTCCAGCTTGTTTGTTTTTGTACATGTGATGTTATTGGTTTTTCCTGAAGTATATGTAGGAATCCATAACAAAGCTTTGCAAAATTTTAGAAATATCACATGGTAAATATATATGACATGTTTAGGTAATATATGTAAACTTTTCTTCTACTGCCTATTAATCATCTTCATTTATGTTTTCTTTTTGCAATCAGTGGTGGTGACATGATATTTAATAGTAATGTGTTTGATTCTGTATTGTTAGCTAGTACTGAATGGTTATTTATAGCTTGTCATACTGAATATATATCATCACTTCGCAAAGCACATTGTACATGTATTTATGTGGCAAAGATACACAAGTAGTTAAGCTCATTCACTGAAACACTAGTAAAAATAAAAACTTACTACTAGTTTTTTTTGAAACCGTAAAACTTACTACTAGTGGTGCTCGTCTAGATTCATAGTTAGATTTTTTTTTTTGGATGGAGGGTGTAAGGTGTAGACTTCATTTTGGCTCACATTAAGTCTCCTGTACGTTATTAGACTAATCTGGTTAGTAGTGTGTGTGTGTGTGTATATATATATATATAAACACACACACACATACATATATATGTTCGATTCATGTGTAGTATGTCTAAAAAACACATGATCAGAGTAATCTGATTAGTAGTAGTAGGTCTCCTTTGCGTTTATGCTGTAATTCATCCAAAAATTAATGGCCCATATATCTAGAATATATAATACCTATTTGCCAGCTATATATATATATATATATATATATATATATATATATATATATATATATATATATATATATATATATATATATATATATATATATATATATGCAATTTTAAAGCTCATTTGTCAAATACAATATGCTGAACTATATTGATTTTTTATGTCTTCGACAGTTACCGGTTGCTTACACCAGTACTAGTATATGTTCCCATTGCATCATTTTACGGCGGTGTATCTGTTAGTCCATTTGAGATTCTTGCGTGCTCCACAAAGAAAGCAACCTGGGCTGTCATTCTAATCCGCTTCTAGCTTTATGCTACTGTGTCAATGAGAAGATTCTGCCAAACAGAAATGATTGCATGCATTTTCACATATAGTATATTATTCGTTCTCGACGCTTATAAATTAAATTAAGGTTGTTAATCAATATCTCTATTTGTCGTTGAATGCATGTGCATCCTGGTAAGTGCCTCTTCGAACACTGGGAATTTTATGCTATAATTTACACATTGCTAGTTTTATATAGGACTATTTGAGTTCAGTGTGAGGGATACTCTTTAGACAAGATTATGGGCGGAAATTACAATTAATTAATTAATTCTTAGACAATTATAAATTCTTGCTTTGGCATTGACAACTGGTTCTACTTTCACCTTGCAAACTTTTTACCCCTAGACAATTAAAAGTAATTACTGCCACACGTTTGTACGTGCTAATGTCTAAAATTGTTACTCCATTCCAAAATATAGTAATTTAATTAGAATAAAATTAGACCTATCCTATTGCTACTGCTATGAATCAGGATATAGTATTATGATTGGTTTAATCAATCGCATCCTAGATTACTATATTTTTTTAAACGGAATTATTTGGACCTTGGTAGATTACTATAGTTGTGTGCTGGTCGCATAATTTCCTGCTCCTACGTTGTTTGTTCATTTCAACTTATTTTTTCACGGGCGCATATAGTGTGCTTGGAGGGCTTCTTTTATGCGGTTAATAAGCTCAAGACGTGTGACCGATGTAGCGTGAGACTGAATTTCTTTTCTTAGTTCCATTCTTTTCAACTAGTTTGTCGGATCTTTGCCATGGAATATCCGCTCAACTCATCTAAAAATACATTTTTTAAAAAAAATAACTTTTCTACCACATTATATTGTTCATACCACATGTTCTAAGCTACTAGATTTATCTAAGTAGATCATCCGTGGCAATAATCCAATAAGCAGTATGTCTGTTTTGAAATTAAGTTGTAAATTTCAAAATTAGTTGCAACTTAAACAATCTACCACCACCACCAATAACCAGGATCCTGATCTCTCTTATGAACGTGAAAGTGGGCAAGGAGCATCTCGTACTCCCTAGCTAGCTATAGCTATCGTAAGACAAATCTTTGCTTTGGGCAAATATATCCTCGGTTATGATTAATAACTAAAAATATGCTCTGGATGATCTCTTGGCACCAGAGACCGGCTGCATCTTGATTTCACAATTAACTCCTCAGTCTCTTTCGGAACAAATTCGCGTCTCAGTTCATTTAACACTCACCGATCACGGCTCGCTCCCGATCCCAATGGACCACTGCTTGCGGCCGGCTGCAGAGATTAGATTGATCGTAACATGCAAAACTTGTGAGAAGGCACCAACCACAATGTGTGTGTGCCCATAATTAGGGCATGCCAAGTCTACCACTGTACAATGTGTACACCAACTCTAGCTAGCTGCCTCTAGGTTGATCTCTTGACCGGCCAGTCGAATATGAATGGATAGGAGAGGATACACTCAGCGTTCACCAAACTGTTTTAGGTTTTAGGTGGGTTACCGTCTCCCTACGGTTATCGCGGTTACCACGAGTTATACTATGGTTTTCAAAAATTGAGAAAGTTACCGTACATGATAACCACGATAACCGCATGGTTTTGTATACCCTGGATACTCTATGCCTAAAAAGTGTTACTGATAGAGTAATTCTCAGTTCATAATGGTTGATCCCACTCAGTTTTTCTCTTTTTCGCAATTGTTTTTTTACTCTTGGAAATATTTACACGTGGTTGACTACTATGCAAGAGTAGCTCGATAGTCTGCTAGCTTATGAGAATCTAGACTATCGGGAAGAGTTGGAGATTTAGAATATAGCTGACAGAAGCTTCCCGAACAAGGTTTAAACTGCAGCTGCCACTCATTTAATTCATACTTCTCTAGTCGTTTGTTGTGTGCCACTATAAGATGAGCTAGGATTATTTTGAATAGGAACTTCGAATGATTAGAACTTCTACAAATTCGAAAGGTGTCCTAAGGCCTGCCCATAAAACATGGGTTTGTTTCAATATTCTTGAGGAAATTGAATTGTCCCTATAAATTCCATGTGATTAGGACATTGCATTCCATGTTAATTAATCCTATATGTTGGACTACCTAGGACAAAAGGTTTTCTTCCCTATTTGAGAGGCATATAGCTCCTCGTCGCTTGGGAAATATCTCTCTTTAAAGAGAAGTACCAAAACTAATTTCAGAAGTAACTAGGATTAAAATTTCACCCCGCAGTATCTATACCTGAGTTTTCATGATCCAAGAGGCGTAGTTTTTTTTATTGTTAATTAGGAGATACTCCCTTTATTCCATAAAAAACAAATCTAGTATTAGATGTGACACATAACCTATGTTCAGATTCATTACACTAGAATATGTCACATCCAGTACTAGATTCATTTTTATTGTGACGGAGGGAGTATAGCCTATGAGATATCTAACTTTTCAAGGGTCAGAAAAATTTTGTTTAAGTTATTTCAATCAATTTTTTTTACCTCTAAAGCTGTGGTGAGATATAGAACAGTTGGGAACTTGGAATCCTTGGTATTGCTGGATGAGAAGTTAGCCGCGAGCCAATGAATCTGAAGCGAAAGAAAACAAGGAAATGTGACGATTGCGTGGTGATGGATGCAAGCACCTGCAGCTATCTTGGTGACTGAAAGTGGGGCCTGGGACAAAGTGGTCAGTGTGAGAGGACAAAAGAACAGTATCTGCTTGTCACCTTTTTATTTGCTCTAGTGGTCTCTCAATGGAAGGATGGGATGAAAACTCTTTGCAAATGATTACACTCATGGTTGATACACTGCTGAGGGAATAGGAAAAATATGAGACATGACAGATTCTAAAGCAAATGTGCATGGTAGTCCTGCTTGCCCTCTCATCAGTCATCACCTTCTTTTCCTTGGCCATAGAAGCAGCTGATAGCTACAAGTGGTGCCTCCTTTTGTATTCTTTCTCCTCACATGGACTAGTAACAACACCGCGTTACTCTCTCCGTCTCGAAATAAGTTCACTTCTATACATGAATATGAACATAGCCGAGACAGTAATAAGCTTAATAGTCATACACACACTCACACACCAGTAGTACCCTTGTTCCAAGATAGAAAATCATTGTCAACACATGGAGGATAGCACATGAAAAAGCAGTGTACTACCCTCCTTTTCTGCCCTAGCCATAGTGTTCACTACTGTTCCCCACCCATCTCTCTCTCCCCTCTGTGCCGTTAATGTTCTTGCTCTCATGATAACTGTGAAATGAAAATCACAAGGAAAAAAGGGAGGAGAGAGAGAGAGAGAGAGAGAAAAAACTTGTCTCATGGATGGATGGTGCAGGCTAAGAGTTGTAGGGCTCTTCATGGGGAATCCTTAGAGTGGGGAAGACGAGAGAGAGGAGGCAATGGTCCCATGAAGTACGTGCATCGAGTTGTTGGCGTTGGCGCGCGCGCGCGAGGTAGAGATGAGCGGGTCACGTGCTGCTCATCCACTGCAAAAAATGCCAAATTCTTCAGAACCGTTAGCCCTGATCTTGATCCAGCTTGTGGGAATCACTGTGCATGAGCTATCTCACTTGCCCAAGATAATCACAGTCTCACACAGCTTCTAAAACAGCATGGACTCTGACACAAAGAAAGTTAGTATTAACTGAAGGCGAAATAGACGCAACGCAATAGATTCGATTACCCAAGGCACGGAACCAATTGTACCTAACTTAAACCGACTTATAGAATCAGTATCGGGAGTGGGTATATAAAGAATCGAGAATACAGAAAACATTGTAGTCTAACATTAACGACCTTGTTCGAGCTAAGCCGAGCCATGTACGTAGTGTATTGTACTTGGAGTTTAGGAGCTTAACAGTTGACACTGCATGTCTGAACTTTTCTGAACTGTTGCAAATAGTACTTGCGCCACACAGTTTCAAAACAATGTTCATGTTTCAACTCGATCCTACCAGATCTCTTTGCAAGCAGTAGTACAGAAGTTTGGTGAGAGTCCACATGGCTAACACCGTCTAGCCCTAGCTAACTACGGACGTATAGATTCAGAGACATGGGGAAAAAAATTCAGACAGCTTGCTGCTATACCTAGCCTGGTCCAGCGACGGCAAACGGCCCAATTAAGCTCTGCAGGAAGCGAGATTGATGGATGAACAATAATTAATGGCTGCTTCTTGTGCCTGCCATGCCTCACACGTCACGGATCAGACGAACATCAACATGGACACTACTAGCTGGTGGTAATTCCTTTGGATGGAAGGAAAAGATGCTAATGATCAGATGAACTCTCATGATCCTCCAATACAGAAAGGGCCCAGCCAATGCATGCACACATGATGAATTCTTGCAGCATTTAGAATGTCTGATCATGGCATAAACCACACAGCAATTGCACATTTGTACTGCAATCCAGCAGAACTGTTCATCCGTCTAGATACAAAAAAAAAATGAGTGGCAATTGGGGGGCCAATCATCTTTATGCAGCAGCAGGAGCAATTCCTTTTCTCTGTGTATGAGCTAGATAGAGCATCTATCCACTTTCTGAACACTCTTTTCCCCTGGCTGTGCATGAGAGGAAGAAAGAAAAGAGAGAAATCAAAAGGTTGGTTTGGCTTAGCTAGGTCTTAGGGATCCTTTAATTTGTTCTTTGCTTCCACACAAAAAGCTCCATTGGTTAGCTTGGTCTCTCTCACCCTGTGCAAACTTTTCTTCCCATTTATATGCGACCCAGAGATTGCTAGCCCACTTTGCTCCATGGCTCGCCCAAGATCGCCCGTATCTTTAGGGCTCGAGGGCTCCATTGCTGGCCACTTCATCCAGTGTAGCAAAAGCCATGGCTAAGCTTAGCTTCTTCTCTCTCGATCTTTACCCACGTCTCGCTGTTGCCTTTGTTTTGACAGAAAGGAGAGCAAAGCTGATGTCTCCCTGATGATTTGATCTGAAGAAGAAGCTCTGAATGATACGGATTTACTATATACACGTACCAAACGCCTAGTACGCGATATCATGCATGCATGATGCAAACACCAACTAGGTAGCTTTCCCCATGCAACTCAGCTCAGTTAGCTCGAGCTCGCCTTCCCGGGAATCCATGGCCGCTTTTGCATGCTACCGGAGACAAGCCCTCGTTTTTAAGTCCACGTCACCTTTGCTTTTGCTTCTGCAGGTTGTTGCCTTGTGAACTCCAAAGAAGAAGAAGGGAAAAAAAAAGTTGATCTGTCCATGAAGAGACCTTACCTGTTGTTGGACTAGCACAGTAACACATCTGAAACTCTGAATTCTGAATCATGTGAACTCTGAATTTCACTTGTCGATATTATCTCACAGAACAAAATTTGCGAGGATTATTTAGCTGTTCTGTTCAGGCATAGGGGAGTATACATGTACAGTTAAAGAGTTGACCTGAATTAAGGGGGGGAAATGACTAGGTGATGGACCTGTCCTGGCTATTGTTTCTGTCAGTTGTTAGCTAGGATGGAGCCGGCAAGCTCCTGCATTGAGTTAACTTTCGATCACATCGATCCCTTTCCTCAGGCCAAATCGTACAAGAAGAATTTATTCGATGGGCCTTTTGCTCTGTACATATAGCTGGAATATAATCCTCCTTACCCTTTAATCCCATGCAACTACTCTTTCTACGTTGCCACTTCTTCCATCTGAATCAAACCTATATCTGATAGCAATAGCATGTTCTTTCTTTCTTCCTATCTTCAGAGTTCAAGCTGTTGTACTTAATTTGTGGGTTAATTCAGTTCTTGGATAATTACAGGATTACGAAATGATCCACACATTGACCATGTTCTCCAAGCTAGATAGGAAAGAATCATGGCACCATGTTCTGATGGCCTGAGTTGTGACATCAGGGATGATCATGATGTGGAGCAGATACGCCTGGAGAGTAAGTGCCAAACAGCCTTGGTACAAAAGCTTGGAGCTAAAGGAAAGCGAAGAGAAGGGGATAAATATACTACTCATGGTGTCGCCCTATGATCGATTATTCCAAGCTTTTGCCTCTCCCTCCCCTTGCATATGATTGCATCATCTGACTGACTCACTGAGACACTGACCTAACCCAAGCTTGCTTATGCCCTGTAGCTCTCTCACCTCTCCTTCAGTTGCAAGCATGTGCATGCAATCGAGGGGAAAAAAAATGAACAGTAGTAGTATCAGCAATAGCAAAGGATCCTGGTAGTGTAGTGTAGTGACTTTCACAGTTCGATCATGACCACATTGATCATGATCATGCTAGTGATCAAGCTAAGAAAGGTGGCTTTCTCATATGGACAAAGCTTCAGTTGGTTGGGGTGTGTAACGACATGAGAGAGCAGAGGCTGAGGCTGCAGAGAAGAAAGACATGGTCCGGTATGAATTGCAAACAAGATGGGCTTGACGGCCCATCTGATTTTACAAAGGCCATTTGTCTTAGACTTGTGGTTGGATGGACGTTATTGGACTGCATATTCCGGCCCATTACTGGAGCACACAATTTCAACTTGTTGGGTTCAGAATTATAGGCAGGCCCAAGTCTACACCCAGGAAAGATTGGCTTTGTGAATTTTTTATTCCTGACGCTTTGCTGGAAACAACATTTTGTGGCTTTTTCAAACGGTACAAAAGATACTAACAGAGCTGGCTAGACTCTTTTCGATTTAAGATGCATTTGATTCAAGATCCATTAATTTAGCACGGATGGATTGGCAAGGTAGAGAGAAATTGCATTTAGCACAAATGGAAATAGAGTACTTGGTAGAAAAGCTAAGATAGTTCATTCATGGGAATAAGCTAACAAAATTTATTGACATGCATATTGTTCACCCAAGAAGATCTAGGCAACATTTTTTCTTTTACCGGCCGGGTGAAGGCGGCGCGCCCCAGGATACAAGCATAGCACATCAGGTTTCTTGACCTTCCTCTCTACCGACTCCAATAATCGTCGTGCATGAATTCAACCGGTTATGCCTGGAAATCTGGAATAGATCCATCGGCTGTTCAAATCACTCCTCGAATTACAACAAAGCGATTGCTTATGTTTGTCACGAAAACATTGGGCATGTTCGGCTGCAGAGGTTGTATCAAGGCTGTGTTCGTTTGTAAGAGTTAGGAACATAGCTGCTACGCACGAAAAACGGGGTGGTTTATTAGCGCATGATTAATTAAGTATTACCTTTTTTAATTAAGTATTATCTTTTTTAAAAAAAAGGGATCAATATAATTTTTTTAAACAACTTTTGTATATAAATTTTTTAAAAAAACCGCACCGTTTAGTAATTTAAAAAACGTGCGTGTGGAATGCGAGAGAGATGTGTTGGGAACAGAGATAAAATGATAGTAGTATATCGCTTAAGAACTCAGCCTAGCTGCAGTACACCATACACCAGCGGTGTAAGAAACATAGTACTCCATCCGTCCGAAAATATAACAACATAGGACTAGATGAGTGCATCGTAACAGGTGATGTCTCATCAAACATAGGACTAGATGAGTGTATCATAATAGGTGATGTCTCATCAGTTCTAGATGCTATATTATGAGACGGAGGGAGTAGAAAGAAAGAAAACAAGCTCCAATCGTTTGGTCATTAACCGTTGGCTCTGTCACCGATTAGGATCCATCTAATAAACATGTCGTGCTTTTAGCTTCTTCAGGCGGTCGATCGATCGAACTGGACCGATCGGCACGAGGGATTCACAACACACGATCGTCGATCGGTCGGACGATCGTCAGGGAGAAGAGAAGAAACAGCGGGCGGTGTGGCTCCCGAGGCATACGTACTGCATCTTTCCTTTTTGTCCCCCTAGCTAGAACGCGTTTGCATGTGTCAGAGTAAGAGTAAGGATAATAATATAGCTCACTTCCTACTATTAACTAATTTTAAAGCCAACACATATAATAGATTAGCTATAAGGTTGGCTATAATTTTCTTCTCATCTCTCTATCTCTCACTTATATATTAATTGTATTTGTCTTAAAGCTTGTGTTAAGCTAGCTCTTGCATAAGAGCGAACACTCTTAACTTTTTGTTACATCTCTCCTCGTAAGCAGTATACTTATAGTTTACTATTATACTTGCTCTCATGTGTGGTTTCCTCATGGAAGACGACCCGCCGGGGAGACGGCCGGCGCGGAAGCCGCCTAGCTGGCCAAAGCGACGCGCGCGATCGACAGCTACCGTATTTGCTGTCGGCCGGTCGTCTGCCCTGAATTCTGATCGATCTGCAAGGGGAGGAAGTCGCCGTCACATCCGACATGTACACGACTTTTTTTTTTTTTTTTTTTTTTGTTGTTGTTGTTATTACGGAGTCCTCCCTCTCTAAAAGAACCTAATCCTAGATTTGAATTTGGTCATACACTATATCTAGATTTAAACTCATAATTAGGTTTTTTTTACGGAGGGAGTATCATAGTGTGAACGTTAAAAATGAGAAATTTAAGTTAGGAAGGAGGAGTAAAGAAACACTCCCCAACTCATCCCCTATGAGGCTGTGTGACCGTTCCATAGGAAAAGTGATGGAGTTTACGCTGCTGCCCAGTGTATGGCGGCTGCAATGCAAGATACTAGTACTTACTACGGTGGTGTCTAAATCTCCTTAAGATAAATATGAAGATGGAGATTAAGTATTTTATATAAAATGATGTGGTAATAACGTGTGATTAATTGATTTTTAATTATTATAAACTTAAAAAATAGATTAATCTGATATTTTAGAACAACTTTCATATAGAAAATTTTCGCATGAAACGTAGCGTTTAGCTATTTAAAAAGCGTGTCACTTTGATCCAAAATTTAATCCACCCTTTCATGACATTCGAATGGGGCCTACGAGTATCATGACGGTAGATTTTCCGGAGAGCTATGCACAGGCACAGCGCGATACTCCATCTACCATGCGACAGTGCAGGTGTTCAAAACGGTGTAGTACTAGTTGTACGAGAGGCTTGGAAGGGAAAGGAAACAAGCGTCGCACTCGATCCGACGCCCGAGATCGATCCCTCCCTGTACAACCCGATCCGACGCCCGAGATTGATCCCTGTACCAAAGGCTGATCGATGATCGATCTGTCGTCTCCATCCACAAAAAGGCTTCAGTATTTGGTACAGGGATCCACCCACAAAAGCGGGCGACATCCGATGCATATGCATGTCAATCCAGCCGGAGAGAAAGACTACTCCGATGCCTGACTCGCCAGCGGTGATGCACGGAAACAATTTGTTTCAACGGCTCCCATCGGTTGGATTAATCAGGAAAAAAAAAAGGCTAAATTTTAAATTTTTAAGCTTAATTTTGATATTGATTTTGAGATATTTTTTATGTAGTTTCTTTTTTAAGATTGGCTTTTAAGTCACAAAGAACACATTTATAAAAGTTTTACGTACAAAATTATTTTTATTTTCTAATAAGCCGTTTTGGTTTATTTTGCTATAATGCTATGCACTCCAGTTTATCCCAGAGCTACGAACTTGTATCCACCCCAAACGGAGCACCGCGCCACCGCCACAATACCACGAGAAATTTGGGATTATACTATCGCAAAAGAGTGGTTTAACTGGAATGCTATCCCTTCAAACTGATTCACTAAAATGCAATCCTAAACTGGAGGTGTTCACCAAAATATTATTTTCGCTCTTTTGGGTGAATATAAATGTTTTTCATTCATTTTAACTTTCCCCGGACCAAAATACCCCTGATGTGGGCCCACCTGTCATACTCTCTCCACTCTCTCTTTCTGCTCTTCCTCTCTCGAGGGAGCGCCGGTGGTCGGGAGGCGAGCAGTGGCCCGGCGTCGCGTCGCTGTCCCTGTCCCCCTCCCTGCTCACCGCCCTCCGCTCGCCCTGCCTGGCCACCTCCTTCGCTCCGCCGCGACGCGCTGCTGCCACCGTAGACGTGCGATGGCGGCCGTGAGGAGGACAGCGAGGGCGTTGCGGAGGATCGATGGTGGCGGCGACGCTAGCGCGATCGAGGATGGCGATGGCGTTGGAGAGGATCGATGGCAGCGGCGGCGACGCTGGCGCGACCGAGGATGTCGAGGGCGAGGCGGCGAGTGGGCGCAAGCAAAGGGGAGGATAGTGCAAGGCGTGAGGTGATGTATGCGGATGGGTGGTTGGAGCGGCCGTCTGTGGCGCCACCGCCACCGTAGAGAGGAAGAGGAGAAAGAGAGAGTGGAGAGAGTATGACAAGTGGGTCCACGTCAGGGGTATTTTGGTCTGGGAAAAAGTTAAAATTGAGAAAAAAACATTTATATTCACCCAAAAGAGCAAAAATAGCATTTTGGTGAACACTTCCCAGTTTAGAATAGCATTTTAGTAAATCACTTTAAAGCGATAACATTATAGCGAAACCACTCTTTTGCGATTGTATAATCCCAGTTTTCTCCGATACCACTGACGAGTACGTGTGCGATTCTACAGTAGTCAGTATGTGCCGCTGCAGTAGCAACCTGCTACATGACCTTAGCTGCCGCAGCATTTTTAAGATTGAAGGGGAATTGTTGCGGAGCTAGATGCGGGACCTGTGTCAGCCCACCACTGCACATTTGTTCATCATTCCACCTGCTTCTTCCGTCTCAAATTACTTATCTTTTAAGGTTGTTTTGTATATTCTGGTTTTAAACAAAAGACTACAGTACCCTTATAAAGTGATTTATAAATGAGGATAGATGGGTGGTTGAGGAGTAGAATTGGGAAAAATTTAAATAAGATATGATTGACGGGATAAGTAGTAGTACTTGGTAGTGATAAGTACGGAGTAGCATTGAGGAGCAAAATTTAAATGATAGGAAGATAACAAATTTGGGAAGGAGGGAGTAGTAAAATAAAATGGGAAAATTACGAATTACCCCCCTCCCGCCGAACCCGAAAACCAGACATGATTCACCCTAAACTTTCAATACCGAACGGATTACCCCCCTCGACCCAATCCATAGCAGTTTTGTCTTACGTGACGTACGCGTGGCATCCCAGTCAACATTTTCTTTTTTCAAAAAAGATGGTGGGGCCCACCTGTCATATACTCTCTCTCTCCTTCCCCTCTCTCACTCTTTCTCTCTCCCTCTCTCGGAGAGCACGGCACGTGTCGGCGTGGGATGGGAAGCAGCGGCAGCGGCAGCGTGGGATGCAGAGGCGGCGGCGGCTGCGGCGTGGGATGCGGCGGCGGTGACGGCGGCGCGGGACACCGAGGCTGCGTGGCAGTAGCGTGGGACGCGAGTTGCCCCACGCGAGCACCGTCACGCCCAGCATGCCGGCCGCCACGCCGATGGAGACCAGCAGGGAGACGAGCTCGCGCGTGAGCACGTACGACCAGAGCACCGGGAGGCGGGACGAGCGGCTCATGGGTGGGGAGGCGGCGTCCGTGGTGGCCGCGGCGGCGGCGGCGGCGAGGAGGAGGCCATCGAGCAAGGCGGTGAGGAGGACTGGAGGGTGGTTGCTGTGGTGAGGCGCGGTGATGGCGGCGAGGAGGAGTGGGGAGAGGAGTGCGGAGGCCACTGCGGTGTGCTTCGACCACCGGTGCGCCGTGATGTCCGAGATAGTGAGGCAGCGGGGGAGGTACAACAGTGAGTGGAGGAGGTCGATGAGGCGGTGCGCGAACATTCTTGGCACGGAGGTAGGCTTGGAGGAGGAGACGGGGAGTGGAGGCGGCGCGGGATGCGGAGGCCGTGGCGGTGCAGCATGCGGAGGTGGCTTCAGGCGTGAGACGCGGGACAACCCGGTCCCCTCAAGGCGGCGTCGGGATCCACCTGGACAGCCCGGTCCTCCTCCTTCTCCTTCCCCAAGCCGTCGCCGGCTGTATCCCACGCCGCAGCTGCCCCTGCCTCCGCATCCCATTTCCCACACTGCCGCCACCTCGGTGTCCCGCGGCGCCGCCGCCTCCCATCCCACGCCGCAGCCGCCGCCTGCCGTGCTCGCAGAGAGGGGGAGAGAGAGAGTGAGAGAGGGGAAGGAGAGAGAGAGAGTATATGACAGGTGGGCCCTACAATCTTTTAAAAAAGAAAGTACTGACTAGGATGCCACGCGTACGCCACGTAGGATAAAACCGCTTTGGATTGAGTCGAGGGGGGTTAATTCGTCCGGTATTGAAAGTTTAAGGTGAATAATGTCTAGTTTTAGGTTCGGGGGGAAATTCAGTCGACCGTGATAGTTCGAGGGGTAAGTGTTTCTTTAGTCCTTCTTCCTAACTTTGATTTCTCATTTTTCATGCACATGTTCCCATAGTACTAAGCGGTAAGTTTTTTAGAAAGTTTCTTTAAAAAAGTATATTAATCCATCTTTAAAGTCTTTTTAGTATTGCTCCGTTTTGTGTCAAAGAGAAGCTTAACGTAAAAATACTTCTGTACCACAGTACCAGAAGTATTGTACAGTAAAATATGAGATTTACAGGATGAATGTTGTAGATTTTACTATAGGCTGTGTTTAGTTTGATTTAAAGTTTGGAATTTGGTTGAAACTGGAGACGATGTGGCTAAAATATTATGTGCGTATGAAAGATTTGATGTGATAGAAAGTAAGAAGTTTGAAAAAAAACTTTAAAACTAAACAAGGCCATAATAAAAGATGAGATTTTACTATACTAGTACTACTAAGCACCATGGTTTTGACATGCGTCAGGACGCTTCAGGCGAGAAAATGAGTTATGCTAGACGATAAAAGATGGCAAATCAATAGTCACTGGCCTCACGAGCAAGCCAAAGATACTCCGGTAACAAGTGAGAGTAATAGAGTAGGAGTAAAAGGATGCGATGTCTATTCATCGAACGGGTATTATTAGAGAAACGTTCATCTGGATTTGAATAGTCATTCTTTAATTATATGATATTAGGTCATTACCTAATATTTATGTCTTTTTATTGGTCAGTATTGAAGAAAAAAGAAATGCCTTTCAAACATGAAGAGGAGTGTATTCCGGAAAGAATTTGCCACGCAAAGTTCAAATTTCCCGAACGTCCCAAGTTTGTATACCCCCAAGTACTACTACTCCCGAAACGGAGTATACATACATTGCGTTTATACGGTGCTCGGCAGTGGCACAGCATCTGTCATGTCCTGCAGGAGTAGCGCACAGGCCATTGGCATAGGTTCGAATGATTAGAGATCCAGCTCATTTAATACCCGAGATTTGGCTGTACTCTCTCCACCGGAGGGCATGGCCCAGCAACTACTCCTACGCCTGTACACCCTGCCACTTTCACTTCCAAGAGAGGGCTGTTTGCTGCTCCCCAGGCACTTGCTTCTTCCATCATCATTTGCATGGCTACCTGCGTTTTGGAAGGAATCTCATAAATGCAAAAGGTAAAATAAAATCCGTCTTGCAAAAGGTGATCAAATTCGAGCTTGACTGTTTGTGTTTGGTGATCAAATTCGTGCCGGTCGTTGTGGAGGCAAACTTCATTTACTACATTTCTGTAGCTAGAGAGGATGACTCGAAGTACTCCAGTTCAGGTGCTGGCATTCGCTCCTCTTTTGGCAATGTTTTCCCAGTCCTGGAGTATCCGTTTTTTTTTTTTTGACATTGACATTATGGAGTATCCGTTTTTCATCAGCTACGGACGTGTTTAGTTCACGAAAATAAAATTTTTGGATGTCACATCGGATGTTTGACCGGAGGTCGAAAGGGATTTTTGGACACGAATGAAAAAACTAATTTCATAACTCGCTGGAAACCGCGGGACAAATCTTCTGAGTCTAATTAAGCCGTTATTAGCATATGTGGGTTACTGTAGCACTTTATGGCTAATCATGGACTAATTAAGCTCAAAAGATTCGTCTAGCGATTTTCATGTAAATTGTGCAATTAGTTTTTGTTTTTATCTATATTTAGTCCTTTATGCATATGTTCAAAAAATCGGTGTGATGTTTTTATGAAAAAATTGGGAACTAAACCAGGCCTACCAGTAGTAAAGTAAACTGACCTGATGTTGTATTTGAAATAAAAAGTCTGTAAAGAATTTTTGTAGGATTACCATCGTTTTGAAAAAAAAAATAGGGAAAATGATTTACATTCTCGGTCTCTTCTGACAAGCTAGCACACAACTAAATCCTTTGGTATATTTAACTCTTTGGAACAAATGGTTGGAGATTTCAAAATTCCATTCGTATATTTTGGAGTAAAGTTAGCATAAAATCGTATTTCCATCTGGTCGATCTCTTCCATGCAAGTTTTGCATTTTCCCCATACGTTCAGTATTGTCAATACGAAGAATCATTCGTGTGTATTGAATCGCAGGCCCAAATTGAATTGAATCTCCAGACCCATTTAAATAGCAGGAACCAAAAAAAGGGGGAATAAAAAATATATAAAATTCTAACAAAAATACAAATGTAAAATAGATGACTGCAAAACGCGGAAAAAACATAAATGACCGTTTGATTGGATACATGAAAAACGCGAGAATCATATAAGAAAGATATACTTAAAAGAAATTTCTTCATACATTGAAGCTCTTGTTAAGTTTGAAACCTATAACATTGTCCATTCATAGGAATTTTAAACAATATGATACGATTCAATCCTTGGTTTCAAAGTTCTTCATAGAAAAAATTCTTATAAAATTAAAATCCTTTAGGGGCCCTTTGAATCAAAGGAATTGTGGAGGAATTTCGTAGGATTGAAATCCTACAGGAATTTTTCCTATGTAGCTCTTTGATTCAAAGGATTGAAGTTTTCCAAATCCTACAAAAATTCCTATGGAACAGCTTGTTGTATATAGGTTTTAGAGGAAACTTAGCAAGAGGTACAACCTCTTGGTAAAAATCCTTTGACTCTATCTCTCTCATCCGATTCCTGTGTTTTTCCTGTGGTCCAATCAAACGATCATTCCTATGTTTTTCCTGTGTTTTGCAATCCTCTGTTTTACACTTGTATTCTTGTCAGAATCCTATATTTTTCCTATTCTTCCGTTTTTTCATTCCTATGATTCAAAGGGGCCCCTAAAGTTTTTTTTTATGATTTTCATATAAATCAAATGGGACTTTAATTAATCATAGGTTTGAAATTGAAAGGGCCAAACAAACCATACTGCTGCTACAACTAGCACTCCTAACCTGACACGATAGTTTTGGGTTCCAAATGATCCCTTTTAGGCTATCCAATGGACCAGCTGTTTGCTTCTACTACTACTCCTTGCTTGACACGATTTGGAGGGAGTAGTGACCGTGTGTAGCCACGTGACATGTGCATGCCCACGGGGTGTTCGGCGAAAGGCCAGGGCCAAAGCACTAGTATTCCTCCTCTTGTATATAATGGCTTTCTCCCTCAACAATCGATCTCACCTCTCCCCATCCGAACCCCCAATTTTTCTTGGCTAGATTTGGCGCGAGATGTCTTGCCTCTCTCGCCTCAACGCCTCGGCGGCGCCATGGGAGCCGCCGGTGGCACGCGCCATGGCCGTCGAGCAGTACTGCCCGCCGCCACAGTCCTTGCTCCCGCCGCCGCCGCTGCCGCCGGTCGCCGTTCCCACCACCTGCGGTTGCGCCGCCTGCCTCCAGGGCTGCTTCGTTCCGGTGGGGGTTCAAGCTGCCTTCCCGCACGCCGCTGCTGGGTGGGCGCCGCCGCCGCCGGTGATGCCGGTGATGATAGTGTACCGCGTCGTGCAGCCTCCGCCGCCGGCAGCTCACGCCACGCGCTGCCAGATCACGGAGATCGAGGACGGCGGCGGCGTGGAGACCGCGAAATCTGTGGACGGCGACGAGCAGCAGCCGTTCATCCGCACGGTGCGCAGCACTCGTCGCAGAAAGGCGGCGGCGATCCGCCTTCCCAAGGCTTTTCGAGCGGCGCTTTTGCCGCCACCGCCGCCGCCATGCGCGTTGGGGTTCACAGCTACTACTACCTCCTTGATGATAAGGAACATCCCCAATAAGTTCCTGTAAGTTTCAACCAAAATCTTCCTCGATTCTAGCCACGACCCTTCTTTAATCTACTTGTTTTTACTCTTAGATTAAGAAAAGATCTAATCTAATCTCTTCTTTTTTTTTTGCATCGACCAGGAAGGCGAGGCTGATGGCTATCCTGGACCAGCACTGCGCCGACGAGAACGGCAAGTGTCACCGCCGCGGCGGCGGCGGCGGCCGCAGCGTCGTGAAGTCTGAATACGACTTCTTCTACGTACCCATCGACTTCAAGTTAGTATACTACTCAAATCTAGGGTTTCTTTCCTTTCATCTTGTTCTTCCTGACCTGACACGGTGGTTGTGCGCTTCTTCTTTCTATAGGACTGGGTTCAACAAGGGGTACGCCTTCGTCAACATGACGACGGCGACCGCGGCGCGGCGGCTCCGCGCGTTCCTCCAGGACCACCGCTGGGACGCCGCCATGTCCGGCAAGGTCTGCGACGTCGTGCCCGCCGCCATCCAGGTCCGTACGCGCGCTCGCGCTCTCGCTCGCCGCGCCGCGCGTTTGCTTGCTTGCCGATAGGTGTTTGATCTTGGCCCCCTTTCTTGGAAACCTACCTTCAGGGGCTCGACGCGTTCGTGGCGCACTTCTCGGCGTCGTGCTTCCCCTGCCGCACCAAGGAGTTCCTGCCGGTGTGGTTCGAGCCGCCGCGCGACGGCGAGCAGCAGACGAAGGCGCACGTGGTCGGCCGCCTCGTCGTGCGCCCCCGCTAGCTGGTCGTCGTCGTCGGCGTCGTCTCCGGCGACGGCGTGGGTTGCGCATGGTATCTATCTTGTATTCTATCCCTACCGGTTGTCCAAATCGATCAATGGATGCATGGAAGGATAGAATGGGAGATAGATTCATATAGAGAGGCTGGCTTGGCTTGGTTGTTCGTAGTCTTTCCTTGTTCGTTTCTACTGTAGTAGTAGCAGATAGAACTACTAGTTCTGCCGTTGTTGTGTTGTAAACATATGTGTAGTGGCTATTATGTTTGAGCCGATCGATAATCCTTCGTTGTTGTGTGTTGTTAACTTAACTCTACTAGTACTAAGTACTGCGTCCTCCGATCAATAATCCGAGTATTTGCTATAGCAATGCCCGGTTGATGTACTACTAACCACAACGAAAGTTGTGCTAAATGGAATGTGCGGCTTAAACTATGAAGGATTTGGTTTTAGATAATTTTTGGTTATGTATTTATTTTATTTTATTTGCTTCTGAAGGGCACAGTGGTTTACTACTCCATTATATGCATAACAGAATTGCCTTCCCATTAAAGAGCATAGAATTGCTTATACAGACTTCTAAAAAGAATTGTCGATAGTGCAGGTGCCAGGTACTACTAATCCAGAGTTACTAGTAGTGTGTAGGGTATCAGTAGTACATCACAGAATTAGTAATCCAGATTGTAATTGCTTCGAAGTACTCCCTCACTCTAAAAGAACCTTGGCTTACGGCTATGGCCGTGTTTAGATTCCAAATTTAACAAGAACCATTTAGACAGTTTGCACGTAAATTACGAGACGAATCTTTTAAACTAATTACGCTATGATTTGATAATATAGGGCATATTTAGATCCATTTGGAATGACAAATGGCAAAAGTTTTGATGGCAAAAAAGTTTTGGCATTGCAAAAGTACTAGTTGGTGTTTAGAAGCATGTTAAAGTTTTGCCATTCTAGCACTAAAGTGAGAGAGAAAGAGAGAGGGAGTGGTCCTAAAGCACTTTTTGGCACAATTTGCTACTATGGACTAGCAAATGCTAAATGCCAAATTGTCAACTTTTGCTACTAGTGTTTTAGATCCAAAATGGCAAAATGTGCTACAAAATGGCAAAACTTTTGCCATTGGAGGATCTAAACAGGGCCATAATGCTACAGTGAATCTTTTGAGGTTTAATAAATTCATCTCGCAGTTTATAGGGTGAAATTTGTAATTTATTTTATTATTAGACTACGTTTAATGCTTTAAATGTGTGTCCGTATACTTTGAAAAAAGTTTGGCCAACAAACTAAGCAGAGCCTATATACGAGCAGGTACAATAGCAGGCTATAAGCCAGCTGCAAACATATTTTAATAAGATAAAAGATGAGAGAGAAGAGCAAGCCTATATACGAGCAGGTACAATAGCAGGCTATAAACCAATTGCAAACATATTTTAATAAGATAGAAGATGAGAGATAAGAGCAGCGGGATTCAAATCTATAGCCAGCTGCAGCACGGACTCCAAGACGCAATGTGTGTATGACTGTGGGACCATATGCTAATAGTATAGTAAGTAATTATTGTATAAATTGGCTATAGATGAATTGGAGCTAGTAGTTGGCTATACTATTAACCTTGCTCTACTAAACCTTGATTTTATACTAGAATCTTTCAGCATTTTTCACATTCTGTACTGTTGTGTATGGCTAGTACTTATTAATAAATCCTGTTGCATTTAATCGTGCGCGCGGGCTGTGTTTCGCACATGTGTGTTGAACCCGTGTCACAAAATAGGAATGTCGGTCTTTGAACACTTCGCACGTTCGAATCGATCGTCCACGATAGATTCACCCGGATTTTAACCAAATTTCATGTGAAATTCGACATGCGAATTAAAATTAAAATATCCCTCTCCTGTCCCGTAGCTGGCGTCTTGTCGACGGGTCTCTGTAGCTGACATGTGGGGCCATGGCGCGACAATTCACGCTCGGTCATCATGCCCCTTGCCATTAATGGGATGTGAGGCCTTGGGGAAGAAAAGGTGCGATTATTCAATCTTTCTTTCTGCATGTCCCTCCTCCTTCTCCATCCCCTCCCCCGGTGGTGCAGCGTGCCATATCGTCAGAGAGAGACACTGCGGAGGGAGTTGTTGCCGGAGAAGTGACTGTGCATTCTGCAGATCGTTTCTGCGAATCCTCCTATGGTTGGGACGCGAGAGAGACAGAGAGATGCTACAGGATGAAGGCATCAGATCGGTTGGGACGAGAGAGAGAGCAAGGACGATGGACGAGACCGGCATTAGGAATGCATCGGGAAGTGGAGATGATCCGCGCGCGGTTGCGCCGGGGGGATTGATCGGGTGGTTTGGCAACACATCTCTCTGTACGAGCTCTGACCGCGTCTACTACTAGCCTGTAGTGCTACTAGTAGTAGGAGTATGCTTGGATTGTGCTGAATCCTGTTTGTCCTCAAGGCTCAATCAAATTAATGACCGTCCTTGGCAATATTTTTTAAAATTATTACTCCTACAGTGGTAGTAGTACATGCTGTGGAGTTGTGCCGTCCAGGCGTAAGCGTACGAGCAACAGTTCTCAACAGGTGAGAGTTGTGGTTCGGAGGCGAGACGAGCTTTGCTCTGTCAACAACATTTGGGTTGTTTTGGGATTAAAATTTGACCTCTTGCTGTATACACAGTCTCCCTCTCGATGGGCTGACGATTGGAATTTCACCAAATACGTCTATGATCCTGTTTAGATGGGACTAAAACTATTACTATCTCCTTCCTTAAATGTTTAACGCCGTTGACTTTTTTAAACATGTTTGACCGTTCGTCTTATTTAAAAACTTTTGTGAAATGTGTAAAACTATATGTATACATAAAAGTATATTTAACAATAAATCAATAGGAAAAGAATTAATAATTACTTAAATTTTTTGAATAAGACGAATGGTCAAACATTTTTAAAAAAGTCAACAGCGTCAAACATTTTGCGATGGAGGGAGTACATCGGATGTTTGATACTAATTATAAATATTAAACATAGACTATTAATAAAACCCATTTTATAACCCTGGACTAATTCACGAGATAAATCTATTGAGCCTAATTAATCCATAATTAGTCTATGTGATGCTACAATAAATATGCGCTAATTATGGATTAATTAGACTTAAAAAATTTGTCACGCGGATTAGCTCTCATTTATGTAATTAGTTTTATAAGTAGTATGTCGATGTTTGATGTCGCGATTCGGGTATTTGCATGTATGGGGATTGTTGGTACTAGGGTATATGCGAGACTGAGGTAAAAGAGACGGAGGCGAGGAATTTTATACAGGTTCGGGCCCCTGAATTGTCAGGTAAGAACCCTACATCCTGTTGGCCGAAGCCGATATTGCTCTTATTCACCGTAATCACACCAGTACAATATTTGGGGTAGCCTATCTAACTGTTGTCGACATGGCGGTCTGAAGCTCTGACTCGTAGTCGACAACATGGTAGTCTTCCTTCTCGAGTTCGTGCCCGGCGTCTTGTCTTGACATATGTTGGCTTGTATGTTGATCTTATGTCTTGATCTATTGTTCCGTGTATGTTGATTGTAGTGGGTGTCTCCCCTCTCCTCCTAGAGGGTCTTGTATCTATACCCATAGGTGTCCCCTTGTCCAAGTAGAAATAGGGAAACCAATATGGATACAATCCGAGTAGTTCTTGTCGTTTCCATGTAGAACTCTGGTTGCTTTTCCTTATCCGGAACTCCTCCCATATCCGCAGGTTGTTTCCGTATAGGACATGGTATGTGGTGGGTCCTGCCGAGATTTAGTCGACTACTATTAGGTATGTTGTATCCATAACCCTAACAGTAGCCCCCGACTTCAACGCAAATGAACGAATTCATATTCTCAGCCGCGCGCAGACTTTGGAGAAACTGTTATCGAGCTCATGTGACTATTCTCGGTGAGTTCAGAGATAACGTTAGGCTTCCTTTATCAGCCTCGTGCGGGCACCTAAAGGGTTTGTCTGAGTCAATCTCCGACGTCAACTAAGAAAGTACAGAGCATACGACTAAGTCTCCCATCTTGGTGTAATCGAGAATTTGGATTGAAATCGAGAATTTGGATTGAAGTCAAGAAATTTTATCTCGGCGGGTACACCATCTCTCCATTCCGTATTCCTGTCGAGATCCATCGACCGTTCTCGAGTGATCGAGAAGGCGCAGAGCCTGCGACGAAGCCTTGTCAACATTTGTCGTACTCGCCTTAGTCGATCTTGGTGTGTAGAACCATAGAGACATGGAGTCTTCGTTAATGTCGAATAGAATTTTCCTGAAATCAATACTCAGAAAATAATATTAGATAGAAATAGCCCCCAAGCGAACGCTCAAAGGGTGACATGTTATAATATGTATGGAAAACTGAAAATGAATTAAATTTACAGACCAATGTTTTGTATATGAGCGTCTACTCTTTTACCAACTTCGATCAGTCAGTTTGTTGAATTATACACTCTCCTTAGCCCCCAGCCTTGTCATCGGAGAATCGTTCTCGGGAGATAAGGCTCTTGGACCTTTGACCTGCCTCGGTTGAACAAGCACTGATCCTAGACCACAGCCGTGAAGTTGGAAAACCCAATTTCCGATTACACGGCTTGGTTAATACGCACGGCGAGAACTCTTACACGACCAGATCTTACATGGTCTTTTGTCTCTACAGGATCCGACAAGGCCTTATCGGCTCTGGGCGTCCTCAGCCGAAGTTACCTTAGATTCCTCGGAGGCCTTGTCAAGACGGCGTTAAGGAACACGAGGATAGGTTTCAATGCTAGGTGTCATCGTGGTAAGGGATCTCTGGGTAAAACACTTGGCGATATTGTGTACCTGATGTCAACTTTGTTGGAGTAGAGGTAGTGGGAGAATCGCTACACCTCTAGTCGAGGACCAGATAGTAGTCGCAACTCGACCACTTAAAGTGGAAAAAGTGGGAGAATCGCTACAACACTGGTCGAGGACCAGATAGTAGTCGTAACCCGACCACTTGAAGTGGAGATAGTGGGAGAATCGCTACACCGCTGGTCGAGGACCAGATAGTAGTCGTAACTCGACCACTTAAAGTAAGGCGAGAGAGATCACTATGTTTTACTGGTTCGAGAACCAGGAGCAGGAGTCTCTTAATCACCTATAGGGGTGCTAAAGTTGGTTTATGTGCATATCATGTGGCCAGTATGACTCACATACCCAACTTATAGCATATCCGGATGTCCGTTCGCAATCATGTCGGGTGATCAAGCCGACAATGTTCACGAGAAATTATCCGTTAACAACCTTTTCTCAAATAGTCCCGCCACGGCCGGTGCTATGAGATAGGTCGTCAGTCTTCGTTGGTAGGTTGGCGTGACGACTCTGCATTTGTCGAGATCGTTCTCGATAATGCGGTGTACTCGACCACAACCTACTCGAGTGCTCAATTGTTCCTGAAAAATATTTTCTAGAAGGCAAGATATATAGCATAGAATATCGAATATGAACTCAAAAAACTGCATGAATCTTCTAGTATTATCAGGATATAGAGAGCAGATTAAATATCAGGCATTATGTAATCCGTAAACAAGCATGATTTATACTGAAGAAAATAGGGCGAGCCCCCAATTTAAACCGTTGTCGATTTAACATCGGGGACACTTGCACAATAGATATTGTATAAAAAACATGCTCTAGGTAAATATAATAAATCATAGATCTGATAATATTGTATAGATTGGAAAAATAGGTACGATAAATTGTATATAAAATATTGCGTACTTCGTAGATACATGCCGGATGAATCTACGAAATTATTAGATTAATTTAAAAAATTAATATTACTAAATACCTCGTTTTGGGTGTTTGATGATTATTGCTTGTGGACAGCTACCTGGTAACTTTCCATATGCATGTATTGGTCCTATTCCGCGAGACGTGCGTACAGCGTACGCGTCATGCATGTCGGAGTACTGTACGACATCCGATGCATGTCCTCAGCTCTACGTGGCAGAGTCCAAATCAAGTTGAGCTTGAGGCTTCTCATGCATGTCGGTTGTTGTCTCTCCATGGCAACGCACGGTGTGCCCGGACAGAGGACCTCGGCCATGGCACAAAGAAAAATGGACCAATCAGGAAGCTGATTAGTGTAATTAATTAGGATGAGATTAAATCAACTACAAAGAGTTGGAACGACAAACCCGATATCGTGTTATAGGACGACGTTCTGGCTGGTGAGAGTCTCCGTAGTTGACCGGACCAGGCGAAGTTTTCGTGATCAACAATAGCGAACAGATATCTCCCGCAACGACGTCTCGAGGCTTGAGCGATCTTGATGGATCAAATTGCTGATGATGATGGTTCCGATCTCGTCAGGAGACGTACTCTGGTCGGGTTGGATCTCCCTGGTCCGAAGTCGTCGAGTAGCTCGTTGTCGGAGAATCCATCTCTTAAACCCATCTCGTCGAAATCCTGAAGCACCAAAATCCCCCTACCTGGCACGCCACTGTCGACGTTTGATGTCGTGATTCCGGTATTTGCATAGTATGAGGATTGTTAGTACTAGGGTATACGCGAGACTGAGGTAAAAGAGACGGAGACGAGGATTTTTATACAGGTTCGAGCCCCTGAATTGTCAGTTAATAACCCTACATCCTGTTGGCCGAAGCCGATATTGCTCTTATTCATCATAATCACACCAGTACAATATTTGGGGTAACCTATCTAACTGTTATCGACATGGCGGTCTGAAGCTCTGACTCGTAGTCGACAACAGGGTAGTCTTTCTCCTCGAGTACGTGCTAGCGTCTTGTCTTGACGTATGTTGGCTTGTATGTTGATCTTGTGTCTTGATCTATTGTTCCGTGTATGTTGATTGTGGTGCGTGTCTCCCCTCTCCTCCTAGGTGGTCTTGTATTTATACCCATAGGTGTCCCCTTATCCAAGTAGAACTAGGGAAACCAATATGAATACAATCCGAGTAGTCCTTTTCGTTTCCATGTAAAACTCTGGTTGTTTTTCCTTATCCGGAACTCCTCCTATATCCGCAGGTTGTTTCCGTATAGGACATGGTATGTGGTGGGTTCTGCCGAGATTTAATCGACTACTATTATGTATGTGGTATAAAGAGTAAATGTGCATTATTAAATGTGTTGCAATGACATGCAATATTTAAAAATGAGCAATCGATAGAACACGAAGCAATGAAACAACTTAACCGATGAGGATTACTTCGAGAATGATAAATATTTTGGTGTCCTTGATCTTAATGTCATTTGCTTAGGGTATATATGTTCAAACTTGGATGAAGAGAGTAATTTAGTAGGATCATTTTTATAAATTCTAAACAAGTAAAAAAACAAAAGCTACAATGATGTTTGTGAAAAAAGCTAGAGGGGTTAAAGCGATTCCACAGCCTCTCGTACATAGCTCCGCCACTGCCCTCGAGGGTGTGGCGAGACTCCGTTGTTGGGATGCATGAAATAACGTCGTACTCCTCCTACTGGTACTTGATCAATTCAAGCTGCATGCACGCCTGCTCGACGAAAATTACTCTACGTGCGGAATCAATGGGCAAAATTTTAGTCTTGGAACGACCATAAATATCTTCATTGATTTTCAGGTTATATTCGGTGCAGCTGTATTAACCCCTTCTCACAGGGCAGCAATTTTTTTTAAAAAAATAAAATGTGAAATTTGCCATTATTTGTTTGGAAAATGCAACGCTTTATCTATCTGAAATGATGATGCATCGATATACTGGAGACCGAACATGCATTTACTACAGCTAAGCAGTGCATTTACTCAAGCAGCCACGGCGCCGGCGCTGCTGCTTCCCCAGTATATTTCGCTTCCCAACTGCAGATACACCTATGATTTGGTCCTGCTAAGGTTATGTTTAGATTTAAAGTTTGGATACAAATTACGAAGTGACCACCAGTTCTACTCCTATAGTAGCAGCAGTGCAGCACTCCTGCTACTGTTGGATGCTTGAAACTGCAATCCACGGATGATCCTGGTCGACGTCAGCGTAGTAAATGCACCATCTCCTTGATTTGAACTTTTCAAGTTCGCAGAACGGTAAACGTACAAGGCATGTGCATACTAGTATATACACCGTACTCCTCCGTATGTACTGTACGTCTTGTACACCATAAATTAAATTGGAAAAAAAAGGTTTAGAAGGATACATCGAAATGAAAACTTTAGAAAGTCAGTCCAACGGGAGAAGTCATTAATAGGAGGATCCGGATCTCAGCTACAGTCACAATAGTAACGGCAACCTAAGCAAGATCAGTGCGCACCATTGGATACAAATCAGACAGTCTAGATCATACTCCTCTATCCCTAAATATAAGGGATTTTAGTTGGATGTGATACGTTTGGACAGGCTTCATATCCAAATTCATTGTACTAGAATAAATCGCATACAACCAAAATCCCTTATATTTAGGGATAGAGGGAGTACATCGTACTATTGATAGCATTGTACGAAAAAACTGTAGCACAAAGTACTATGCACAATTTTACATTAGCGTATACTTTCTCCGTAAAAAACGTATATAGAACTGGATGTGACACATTTTAATATAACGAATCTGCAGAGAGATAGTTTGAATGGGACGGAGGGAGTAGTTTGATCCATTCATCATAAAAATGAACAATCAAAATTATATGCAGTCGTTTAACTTAACGTTACAAGTATAAATAAGTTCACTTTAGGTCCCTCTATTTGTCGCTCAGTCCGATTTTCGTCCCTGAACCGCAAAACCGGGTATGACCCGTCCCCCAACTTACGAAAACTGGACAAGCGAGGTCCCTCGGCAGTATGGAGGGCGGTTTTGGCCGACGTGGCACTTATGTGGCTAATTTGATTCAGTCTTCATATGACGTGGCATTGACATGGCGCTGACATGGCAATCGATCTAGAAAAATATTAATCCACGTGGGACCCACATATCACTTTAACGCACAAATTAATAAAATGATGGGGCCCACGTGGGTCCCACATGTCATTATCACCCTTCTCTTCTTCCTCTCCTCCCTCCCTCTTCACGGCGTCACGAGGAGGTCCGGTGGTGGTGGCCGACGACGCGACAACGACGACACGGGAGAAGGCTGGGTGTCGGCGGCGAGAGCGTTGGGGGGAGGGGCTCCGCGTGGGGGGCGCCGCCCGCCCCGAGAAGCTACTCCTCGTCTTCGTCCGCGGCGCCGGCGCAGAGCCCGCGCGGGGGCTCGAGGAGTTCAGGGCTGTGCACGTGGGCGGAGGGGTGCAGCAGCAGTTCGGCGCCACGCGGTGGCGCCGGAGATGTCGCCACTCGCCGGCGGGAGGCAGCGGCGGGCGGATCTCCATGGCAGAAGCGGCATCGCCCATCAACAACCGGCTCGCCGCGGGCCGTCAGCGGCGGCGCCGCCATGGCTGAATTCTCGTCGGCGAAATGCTGCATGAAATCTCGGCGGACACCAGAAGCAACCTGGTGTGATTTTGGTTAGCTCTGTTAATTAATTACCGGCTAAATAAACACATCCTTTTCACTTTTTTCCTTAACCATCGTTCACGAGCACGGTGACAGCCGGGCCACCTCGGCCTACCACCAACGGCCTCGGCGGAGGAGCGCACCTCGCCTCCGCACGCCGGCTGCCGGGCTCTTCGCACCGGCGCGGACTCCAGCGTCATCGGAGCAGCTCACTGAACGGCCGCGGAGCTGCGCGAAGGGGGAGCAGGCAGGCGGTGAGGTCGTGGCGGTGGTGGAGGGCCGCTCCACCCCGCTCGTCGCCCGCTCCGCCGGCCGGTCGCTCCGGCCGCCGCCCGCCACGGAGGAAGACGGAGAGGAGAGCAACAATGGCGATGGGGAGCAGTGGGGGATAGAGAGAAGGAGAGAGAGGATAGAGAGAGGGGATAGAGATAAGGGGCAGTGAAGATGACAGGTGGGGTCCACGTGGGCCCCACCAATTATCTATTATTGTGGGTGTGAAACTGATATGTGGGTCTCATAGGATTTATTATTTTTTGGATTGAATTGCCACGTAATCGCCACGTCAATGTCTCGTCAGATAAAGACCGAGTCAATTAGCCATGTAGGCGCCACCTCAGCCAAAACCGGGGTCAAATACTACCGAGGGACCTTATTTAAACGGTTTCATAACTTGGACCTGTCGTACCCGTTTTGCGATCAAGGGACGAAAGTCAGACTGGGCGACAAATAGAGGGACCCAAAGTGAACTTACACGGCCCCACTGGTGCTTCGTTTCGCATGGGCCAAATGCAGCACCGCTTGCCAGCTCGTAATTGCGGCCCATTAACCTAAATGGGCCGATCGAGTGGTGGTGCAGCCCAACCACAAGGCCACGACAAAAAAACGTCCTCCGCTTCGAGTCGTCCGCTTCCACTCACGCCGGCTCATCCTCTCCTCTCCAAATCTGTGGACATTTCACGCGCGCTCTCCGCTCCAGCCTCCAGCCACCGCCCACCGGCCGGCGATGTCGACGGCGGCGGCGGCCGCGGCGTCCACCTCGCTCCGGCCGGCCTCCCAGTCCGCGCTCCGTCTCGCGGTTTCGCTCCCTCACCACCTTCGTCGTCTCTGATTCTGTGTAATTTATCATGCGCCTTCGTCTAACCGAGTAGTCTTCCCCGGTTAAATCGCGCAGGGTTCGCCGCGGCGGTGGTGCTGGGGAGCCCCGGCGCTCTCCCCTGCGAGGAGAGCATTCCACGCGGACACGCGGAGGCGGTTCGTGTTCTCTCCTTGGGCGTTTGCTTCTAGTATGGAATGGAGTTGATGGCCTTTTGTCCGAATTAGTTTTGCTTCCTGTGGTGTATTTGGGGGAAGTCATCGTGCGGTTTCAGACCTGTGGATTACCCTTCATGTTGCATTGTTGTCTCCTGTGGGATTAAGTGTTTCATGAGATTGGGGTATTTCGTTGTAGATTACTGTTCTATGCTTTTAAATTGCAATGCCGGTAATTTTGTTGCTACGAGTTATTGTTCAGAGTAGATTACTTCTATAACTCTCGCTGTTCCATTGGAGTTGCTTATACAGTGCGCTCTCTAACTGCCACCAGGACAGTTCAGATGTTCTTCAGGGTGTTTTAGTAACATGAGTTTCTACGGTCCTGATGCACATTTCTGATTCATGTGCAAATCTACATCTACCATTCATTCCTAGGATTTCATACTATTTGGTAGCTGCAATGCGGCAGGATCTGTGATTTGCCTTTCCGAATTCATTGTGATGGTGCAAATAGACAGATGAACAGTCTATTATTATTCTTAATTTAAGAACCTATGTTTGTATTAAACAGGAAGACTTTGTTATATGCAACTGATAAAGGCCCAGAAGAATCCTTGAAGAAGACAATTGAAGTTGACAGGTTGATCGAGATGCTGAGGGATGCAAATCCTAGAGAGGTAACTCTTCATATCTTCAATCTGACTGTTTATTCTACTACTCTCCATCCCATAATATAGCAATGTACTGCTGGATGCCCGTATCCAGATCCATAGTACTAGGGTACGTCCCATCCGGTCCTAGGTTGCTATATTATGGGACAGAGGAAGTATTTAGATAAGGTTACAGTCTCAGGTTTTACACCACACTAAAAGATCTCTCCATTCAATTGTACCAATTAAATCTGTTACCAAACCTCTATAGTATATAATTTTCTTTGCTTTGAGCATGCTTCCATTAGTTCTTGGTTCAAAATCTGTAGAACCAATCTAAGCAGTACTTGATGACTTGGTCGTGGGAGCATTAAGCCTCAAGTTCTGTGAACAACATGAACTGTTCAATTTTATTTACTTCGGAGTTTTCATATTTACCTTTAGTTTCTTATCAGGTTTATTTTACGCATTTAGAAATATTTGAAGTATGCTTATCCTTGTCAGTTTATCACTAGATTTTATTATTATGTCTATGGTAATTCTAAATACTGGAGCATTGCTGAACAGAATATATGCAGTTTGTTTTATTTTCATTTAATTGAATTAAGCCTTGCTTTGTTTTGAAATTACTTTTGACATGAAAATTACTTGATCAACTTACTAATTTACCCTTCCTTGCATGTGACAGCTTGATCAAATAGTGGTTGAAAACGTTCTGGCGTTCGATGAGGGTTTCTGGGTTCGGCTGGCAGCAAGAATTGATCTATGCAAATCGGATGATGATAAAGCATGGTTTTCACAATTGGATTTCTTTTTTGTTACTATGGAATGTCGATCCCGTTCTCTTAGCTCGATTAATCTAACTTTGTGAATGGTGTCTCTCTTCTGCCTTTTCAGAAAGACTATGAAGAATTGGCTGAAAATGTCATGAACATAGTTGACCGTCTTGTCCATAAGACTGATGTAAGAACAATATTGGGTCACATTATTTGTATTAATGGCAACACTTTTGGCATTTTTATCGTGATCAGAAAAGTTCCTTGAATGCTGCTAATATTTATCCTTATCTATTCAGGAAAAGATTGAACAGTCAACTGATGTGCTGAAGGCAATTATTAGTCCTGTGATGCACGAAGGTGAAAATGCCACGTGGCCACCGAGAGATCCGGAGGCTCTCAAATTGATGGAGAAAGTAAGAACGAACATAGCTATTTTTTCACTGTTATTCTTTACTGGGATATTTCATCGGTGCCTTCCTATGAATTTGGTTTATTTCACATTACCTCACACATAGCATTTAGTCGCTTTAGGCAAGTTACTGTTTTGGTTGGCTCTACTTCACATGAAACAGATTTATATTCCAATCTGTAGTGTAACTAGAAAGTGCCAGTTTTATACTCCAATCTTGTATTTGTTTTTTATGGTGTCCTGGTATCGCCAGGAAATTTCAAATAGAGAAAAAGAAGGACAGCTAGACGAAGGATTTCTGTCAGAGGTTAATGCTCAGTTGAGGCAGGTATGTGTCATTTTCTACATTGTGGATTAACTTTGTTGATGTATTACTCAGCATAGAGTAGTTTTGCTACTCATTTTACTATTACACCCTTACATGTGTTTAGGCTAAACAAGATGGAGATAAACCAGGACTTCAAGCTATGCTGCAGAAGGTGTTGCAGCTGTTTGCGTCCAATTTTCTCCAAAAGCGTAGTTACGCTTACAAAGGTAATCCTGTTCATTCGTTTTGGACTGTTGAACCACAACCACTGAGAATGATTACCCTTTAAATTGATTTGTCTATCTTTCATTTTCAGGGGGAGAAGTAATAGTGCCTGAAAGTTTTCTTGAATCTGTAATAAAGGGTATGTATCATTGTGCGGAGAGATTGTTTGTCTTCAATCAACTGATCTCAACCTTTAATATATCCAGATTGTGCCTTGCAGCTCCGGAAAACGAGTGGAACAAGCTGTTGCTTGATGGGTTAACAGTGGGGAAAGGAAATGTTTCACCAGAAGAATTTTATGCTGTTATAAAGAAGAGAATTGAGAGAGTCTTAATTCGCACAGTAATATCCCCAACCTTTGGAGTTATACAGAGAACGCAATCTCTTTTAGTTTGTCAGGACCTTGTCTTTAGTTTAGCATCCCCTCAGCACATTTTTCATTTTTCCTCTCGTTATCTTTTTGTTTGACAGGAAGGAGGTTCTTATCAGCAGCGCATACTCGTTGAATATCTAAAAGAGATACAGGCTAGAGCGGAGGAAGTTGTGAAGGTGCTTCAAGGACCAACCATATGATGATGTCTGGTGGTCGATTTTAAACAGTGCAGGTTATCCAGTTCGATCATGGTTTTGATGCATCACCTAGCAAAAGCTTAGAAGGCGACAACAGACAACCTAACTAGGTATGTTGTTCTTTGTTTGGTATGCCGTTGAGAACACTAGATTCTATTACTTGTCTGCACATTTTTACAGCCTCTGCCTCTCAGTTGTCTGATTCAGGAACCCGAGATAAGCATAGCGAGAAGAGAAACAGATCCAAATGTCCTAAAGGAGTGCGTGATTTTCATTCCCCACTTTGGTCTTCATCTCGAATGGCCGATTTTGCTGTTGGAATGTTTGATTTCTGTTCTGTCTGATTGACACTTGACACGAGTGAGCTTGACTAAGCTGTAGTAACATGTGAATCGGTTTTTGTTGTGTAAGGGAGAAGGTTCAATGGTGAGCTTGACTTGTTACTGAGGTGCTTGTTGAACTCATTTTAAGTTACTGATCCCTGCAACTGTTGATTATCCTGATCCTGATAGATCATTGACGATTCCTCGTATTCCCTCGTTACAACTTACAAGTCATTCCGCTCGTGACTCGCTCGCAACTCTGCAGTAAAATGTTTCAGAAGCCGAGCCTCGCACTATATATTTAATGATATATAGTGAAAATAAAAAAAACTATTGCTGGATCTAAAAATGAAAGTACGAGATTTATCCACGCAAAAACTATACTCCTAAAATAGTTTCTTACCCTATATCGTAGACAAGTCTTATACATCTATTTTTTTTAATCAACGATCATATAATTTGCGATGCTATAGGCCTCATCTTTTTAACTTACGCTTATGTTTATCAGCCAAAAATTGAATTTTCAATCTTAATAAGGTATTTTTATCGAAGTTTATTTTCTAGCCTTTGCTTCTAGATTACTAAAAACACGTATATAAAAATTTTATTCACAAATTAATTTTCGTTTACAAATATGCCGGTTCGCTGGGCTCCGGTAGTGTCTTCATAAGATACAAAGAGATGAGGCGACGTGCCGTGTATTAATTGGTTGGCTTCACCTTGTGGCAGTTGGACTCTGCCTTCCAAAATACTCTACCAAAAAACAGCCCAACAAGTGGGAGAATCGGCTTTTCTCTTCCCTTCTCTTCCGCATGCTGGTCGCCGCCCTCCGCGTCCCGGCGCCGATCCCCTCGTCGCTCCCCTCGCCGGCGCGCCCTCTCCTCCGCCGCCGCAGCAGCCACCGCCTGCCCCCTCCCCCGCCCCCCGCCGCGTCAATGGCCGACGCCGGCGGCGCCACCACGAACAAGCCCGCTCCGGCCCCGGCCCCGGAGCCGCCCGAGAAGCCGCTCCCCGGCGACTGCTGCGGCAGCGGCTGCGTCCGCTGCGTCTGGGACGTCTACTACGACGAGCTCGACGCCTACAACAAGGCTCTCGCCGCCCACTCCTCGTCGGCATCCTCCGGCAGCAAGCCCGCTACCAGCGACGGCGCCAAATCATGAGGCGAATCAGGATTCAGGAGTTCTGAGGACGACTTGCAGTATGCGTCCCTTCCTCTCTTTTCATTTTTTTCCCCTTCCCCAAATCGGGGTCTTGGTGTGGTACTCCTACCAGCTAGTAGTATTAAAATTACTCGTTTGATTATAGTGAAACATTTGTGTTATCTCATTGTGTATGCTGCAATTTGTACTAGAGTGGAATGGTTGTTGTTCCAACGAAAAATTCCCTGATTACATACAGAGAATTGTTCATGGATAGTTCTTGTGTAACAAACATTAGCATTTTGGCAGAATTCTTGTAAACAAACCCCCAACAAATCACCTATGCCATTAGAATCAGGAGAATTAGCGAGTTAACTTACATCTTGTCCCAATATCGATGGGGACTACAAGGAGTCACAAGACTTGTTCAAGCATTGACGTAGAACTTACTGATTATTATCCTAACCACCAAAGGGATCCTCACCGTGTGAGTGCCATCCTCCCATGTCAGGCTCCCGAAGGTGTACCTCCCTTGCACCTTCAATTTGGCCTGGAATGTCACCTTGAATGGCAACTTTCTGACGGTTGAGTTGAAGGTTAGGAGCGAGGGGCTAACGGTGACGTCCACGCCTGGAGGAGCTTCTACACGAGCTCTGTACTTCGACAAAGCAGGGCCGACGTTGGTGACCGTTCTTGACACCGTCAATTTTCCCCTCAGTTCAGGGATGGTGATGGATGGAACATTGAGGTTTAACTGCGATTTTGGCGTATGTTGACATGTTGTTTGCTGTTGAGTCATGGAGCTGATGGCTGAGGTGTTGTAACCCATGGAGCAAAGGAAGCGCATGTAGTCAGATACTCCCATGTCATACACAAGACCGGGGTGCGCAGCTCTGTTTGGATTGACATGGCCACCTCCATAATCAAATGGATTTGCGTCATTGTAGGGTGCTGCCTCTGATACCATTTCAAACCCATATGCATCATGAACATTGGCTGCAAAGATGTAGAGTTGTCAGGTGAAGGCAATCTTTGGTGTGGTGAAGCAGATAAGCATTATGGTATTACCTGTCGTGACCAATGCTGATTTCACTGCAGCAGGGCTCCAACTAGGATGCATTGATTTCAGAAGAGCAACTACACCTGAAATGTGTGGGCACGACATTGAAGTCCCGGAGTCGATCTTGAAGTTAACAGATCCAATGGCCGATGATATGGCAGCAGCAGGTGACCATGCAGCCAGAATGTTTACACCTGGGGCGGCAATATCTGGCTGCAAAAGAATTGATGGCACGGGAAGATTTGATTTTCCTGTCACATATTTGATCAAATCAAAGGATAAACTTAGTTCATCAACTAAAGGAGATGCCTTACCTTCAGGATAGAGGGGGACAAAGAACTTGGGCCCCTAGATGAGAAGTATGCAACTTCTGGGGCTACCAGCTCTCCAACAATTGTTTTTGGAAAGCTAAATTGGGCCACTGGGTTTCTGTATTTGCAAAACAACAGTTAATTGCATGAACCCATAATTTTCACACCTGGTGGATCATATCCAAGAAAGTTTTGTGTACCTCATGCTTGTCGTGTATGCAAGTATAGCTGTTCCAACTTGGTAATCCACTTGAACACAAGGAATATCAAGTGAAGATGCTATATCCTTGGTCAAGAATTGCGCAAAGATGACTCCAACACCTCGAGCCTTTTTTACAGTCTCTACGGCCACTGAGGCTGACCTCTGTGCTCTTGTTTGGAAGCAAAGCACTACATTTCCTTTTACTAGAGTAGCATTCAGAGATCCTGCAGTGCAGCTTCTGCAAAGACATCAGCCCAAATGGAAGTTGAAATTGTAGGATGGATCCAAAGTGAAGAGAATGACAAAGGTTACCTTGCATCAGTATCGTCGGCATTATCAGATGAAATGTCTTCAGCATAGACTATACGCACACTTTTTGAAGGATGCTTTCCAGAATACAGTGTTTGGCCCTGCATTATCATGCCATCAGAATAAAGAACAATGTGCCAACCATCTGCAACCATTAGTGTTTGAAGCTATAATTCAGATTACACCATACCACGTAAGTACTATTGTTGCCAAGAATGATCTTTGCAAGGAATATCCGATCAATGGTGCCCGCAGCAACAGTGACAATCCATGGGGCCGAGTTGATCACCGTCTCTGAATAAGGACCGGAGTTCCCTGCAGAACAAACGACGACGACTCCTTTTGCGACAGCATGGAAGGATCCAATTGACAAGACATCATCAACATAAGCAGGGAGAGGTGGTGCTTGTCCTAGGGACACCGAGATCACATCGACGCCATCGTGTATGGCATCGTCGAAAGCAGCAAGAATGTCTGCAGCGGTACAATCTCCAGTAGCCCAGCATACTTTGTAAACTGCCAGCCTTGCCCTCTGTGCCCCTCCCCTTGCTACACCTTTGGCAAGGCCCCTGAAGCTGGCATTGGCTACCAGAGCTCCAGCCGCTGTGGATGCCGTGTGTGTGCCATGCCCAACGGCGTCTCTTGCCGACATGAACTCATAGATATCACTGGTGTTCATCTTGCCGTACTCAGCTTCATACCCTTTGACGTACCATTTCGCGCCTATTATTTTCCTATCCTATCATGAATCTGAAGTCACCAACAGAATAACTAGTAGCAAAATTCTCTGTTCTCCTATTGCAGTGATAAAATTTCACAAGCAAAATACCAATGTGAAACTGAAGGCTCAAGAGCAGGCCAACCTGTTGCAGTTAGAGGCATTGAACTTCTCTCCGGCGACACATCGCCCCTTCCAGCGCCGCGGGACCTCGCCGATGCCGTCGTCTCTGAAACTGGCCGACTCCGGCCAGATTCCTGCAAACCAAGAGCATCTCAATCCTCACATTGTAATGTCAGCATCAATTGCAAACTGGCAATTGCCAGTTCTACACATGATGAAGAACAGGTGAGTTCACCTGTATCTAGCACACCGATGATGGAATCCTCCCCAAATCTGCTCTCCAAGAGGATTCCACCACCTGAAGGCGACGGATTCACCCCCATGAAATCCCAGCTCCTGGTGGTGTGCAGGTCAAGAACACGATTCCGAACAACCCGCACAACTCCAGGCCAATCTTGGTGACAAAAAAAATTCAATCCAGCAGAAGAGTACAAGAAAAACAGAGTGAGAGAGATAGAGAAACATAAAATCAAAATTTGGTTTGCCAAGAACAGCAGCAAGATGGCCGGCGGGGAATGCGGCGAGCTCACCGGAGAGCCGCGCCGCCTGGCCGCCGGTGAGCACGGCGGCGAAGCCGGAGAAGCCGTGCCTGTAGCTGTAGAGGATGGCATCCATGGCCGCCTGCTCGCTGCAAAGCGCAAGGCAACAGTAAACCACGCCACATCTAAGCAACCAATGCTCCAGCCATGGAGGAGAAGGAGGAGAAGAAGAAGAAGAAGAAGATTGCAACCTGCCAAGAACGGCGGCGAGCATGCCGTGGTGCGCCTCCTGGACCAGCTCCGGCCGCAGCCCGTGGTGCCTCTCCCCCATGTACACAATGTACACCTGCAGAGAGAGACGCCATGGGACCAAAACAGCGTAAGATTGACGCTGCCAGAAGCTTTCTTGGGGGGCAGAAATCATCAAAGCAAAGCTAAGAATGTCCCGGTTAATGGCTCACATTGCTGCGAGAAGATGAGCAGGGCTCGAGCAGCATGAGGAGGAAGACGATGAAGAGCAGGGGAGACATGGCCATGGCGTGTGATGAGTGAGCGTGAGCTCAAAGAGGGAAGCTGACGCTGATAAATTTTTCTCTCTGGAGTACTCGTAGAGGTGAAGTGGAGTGGTTTGAAAGGGAGGAGCTGAGCTGAGGATGAGGGGGGTTGGTCGGTGTGCAGGAGGCGGCCTCTCTTCTCTGTCTGCTTGGACTGGATTCAAATCTCCCACTAAATACTCCTATTGGAGCATTAGAGCAAGTTTAATAGTATAGACCACTACTAACTCCGAATCATCTATAGCCAATGTAATAGCCTATTTATACAATAGTTGCTTACTATAATATTAATATCTGGTCACACGTGTCATACACACATTACGTTTTGGAGTCCGTGCTGCTCTTCTCTCTTTTCCTTTATCTCTTTAAAATATATTTATAACTGGCTTATAGCCTGCTATTGTACCAAACTAGTATAGGGCAACAACAATGTATATAGCAAAAGTAGTCCATATAGATGGGACCCACACATATGGACTATAACTATTGTTATCTTCACAATGTATATAGATAGCAACTAGTATTAAGAGGAGAGAGGAAATAGAGAGAAATAACATATTTTATTCTATATGGGCAACCCATATGCTTATGGGTGGCTTTTGCTATTTTCTTGCTATAGACTGTTCCACAATGTTGTTAGGTGGCTAAATAGAATATTTTATTGCTTATAGATTAATTTTAGACTACATTATGGATGCCCTAATTACGACTCTGCAACTGCACTGTATGCACTGTGCGGCCGTGCCCCAGTGGATTGGTTTGTTTTCTGTTTGTTCTTCGTCCTGACCTGACGCAGCACAAACGCTCACTGGTTTGGTTTTTTTTAAAAAAAAAATGGGGCTGTGAGGTGCTCACTGGTGGAGTGGCGATCGGTGTCGTGCTCCCTCACCGCGCCGTATTGCTGGGTCTGCGTGCGATGCGTGTGTGAGCCGACGATGTTGCCGTTCGGCCGAACGCGTCTTGCCCGTTCTTTTGCTTGCTTTACTCGATACTCTCGTACTAGAACTACAAATCTATCTAAACATAAATTGTATCTGATTCTAAGTTATTATATTTTAGGACGAAATTAGTATTTGCTTGGTGCTCAGCTTGCTTGGCCATGCTCTTTCTAATTTATTCACAAAATAGTTATTTGCTCAAAGTTTTCTAAATACATTTTCTAAAAGGAAATTCCTACGATAGTTTGTTTTTAAGGTATTTATTAGGCGTGTTTCTTAAAAAAATGATGATAATTAAGTAGATAATTCGTGATATAATCCGTCAGAGGCATATGGTTGTTTCGTAGCTAGCGTAGTGGTTCTTCGGATGGAAAGAGATGGCCAGTTTGTTCTGTGCGGTGTTAGGTTTGCCACCGACGCGTACAGTGACCATTAGTCACAGGGATATACTGATATGTCCTCATTTGGCTTCACAACTTCACACGGATTTTGTTAATTTGATTTCACCAGTGAGCATTATGGCGTGTGCCGAGCAGTATCTTGCTTGTAACTTGTTTCAAACTCAGGTGTTCCTTAAAAATGAATTGTTGGATCGTCCTCCAATGGGTATGTGCTCGACATCTGTCTCGAATCTCCCTGGCTCAGGCACATGGGTATGGTTATTTTTTATGCAGAAGCAGACTATCATTTCTTATGCAGAATGCAGATAATGCTATTGTCCTAATCACTTCTCATTATTTTTTTCTATCCTGGATTAACTATTAGTACAAGTGGAAGTGGGAACCTCGTTTGTTCTCATTTGTGGACCAGAAGAAAGTGGCACAAATGGAACTGTATAAAACTGGGAAGTTCCATACAAAGGCCGTGTTTAGTTCACACTGAAGTTTGAAAGTTTGGTTGAAATTGGTACGATGTTATAGAAAAGTTGTGTGTATAAAAGGTTTGATGTAATGGAAAATTAAAAGTTAAAAAAAAACTTTGAAACTAAACAGGGCCAAACCCTACTCGATTCAGAATATTCTTGGTAGCTATACATAGAGCAAAAATATTATATCTTCATGCACTCATCATCTTTTACTTTGCGCTGCAATATGAAGTAGTAGTGACATCAAAATACCTTTATGGCAATCAAAAAGATTATTGATATCATATCATTTTATTAAGCTACTGATAGTGGCACTATGGACAGATGACAGGCAACTTGCGTTGACCCGGAGAGTGGACTTACTCCTCCGTCTTAAAATAAACCAATCTCGTATTAAGATGTGACACATCTCAGTACATCGAATCTGGATATAGACCGAGTTTAGTTCCAAAATTTTTCTTCAAACTTCTAACTTTTCCATCACATCAAAACTTTTCTACACACACAAACTTTCAACTTTTCGGTCACATCGTTCCAATTTCAACCAAAATTTCTATTTTGACGTGAACTAAACACACCCATACTCTATTTTTATGAGGTTGACTTATTTTAGGATGGAGTATGATTAGTGGGCTGTTTTGTTTTCAAGTTCCAACAGGGACGCTGCTTTCTCCTTCAGTGCTTGCACTTTAAACTTTTTATGTGAGAAGCTCAGGTCACTTTAATGGCGTCTGGTGTTGAGAGGTAGCAGTAGCATAGCAATAGCACCGTTGTTTGCAGCTTGCGTGGGTCCAGCAGAGCAGCTGCCATGAACCGGAGGACGAGATCACCACCTCACAATTTGGAAGGCCTGCCGCTTTGCATGGGGGCCGGGAAAAAGGCAAATAATTCCAACTTTTCGGCAAATCATTCGGAAAAGGCAGCGACCAAATTTGAAAACAGCACAGCAAACTGCTTAGGTTAAGTCAGAAATGTTCTTTTAGCAGTAGTCAATGCCTAGTAGCTGGTCAGACTTTAAATCTACCCTTAAATATTACACATGCGGATGCGCTTTTAATACTATCAATATTACTATATCCGTCCTAAAATATAAGCATTTTTAGCTATAAATCTAGACACGGGTAGTACACATGTGGATGTGCCTTTAATACTATACTCACCTCTTTACTCCGTCTCAAACAAGTGCTTGTCCATTTAAAAGTTGATTTTTTTAAAGTTGATTTTTTTAAAGAACAGATGAAGTACTACACTAATAAGTTCTATTGATATTTGTCCGTTTAAGCATATATGCATGTGATGTGTGTATTTTATGTAATTTTGAAAAAAAATATATGTTTATTGATGTGTTCAATACTCATTTGAAATGCAGGAATTAATTTAACTCCAATGAAATACTAGCAAAAAATTCTTTGTTCCGAAGGAGCTCTCAAGGTTGGGTAGGGGGCACTACTGCCGCTGAGTATTCCTCGAATGCTTCGTGAAATCTCTCTCGCATCATATTAGTGCTCCACTTGGAGCACATGATTTTTTACAAGAATTTCACCGGAATCTATACGGAATTTAAGAAAAAAAAAACTATAAAAACTTGGCGTTTTGAGTACTCCAGGCTAGCTAGAGTGCCGTTTGATCGGCAGGGAGAAGTGGGGGAGGTGCGACAGTGTGCTGCAGTAGGTACGACATTTACTCGGCACATTTGCTTTACATGCGATTGACGTGACGTCGACTTCACCATTCAATCACCGTCACCGTAAAGTTTGAACTCGGCTCGGCGACCATACGGATCACAACACAACGCCATCACGTGTGCTCCAATCAAATCTTTCCTCCTCATGCCTCTGCACAAGTGCAGACTGCTGTTCAATGTTCATCTCTGAAAGCATTCGAGGAGTAACTCAAGAGTCAGAAGTGCAGAACAACGGCAAGTATACAGTGTCAGGACTACAAGTACCTGCTACTCCATTCGTCCTTAAAAAAATAAATAATAGTTTTCCGTATATAACGTTTGACTGTTCATCTTAATATGAAATTTTTTTATAATTAGTATTTTCATTGTTGTTAGATAATAAAACATGACTAATACTTTATACGTGACTTATCTTTTTAATTTTTTCAAATAAAACGGACGGTCAAACGTTGGACACGGAAACCCAGTGTCTATCTTTTTTTTTGGGACGGAAGGAGTAGTATTTAGTACGAGAGAGCACAAGAACAGATTAACATACTCCTAATACTATTATGGCTTTTCCTGCATGGTGAAAACGATAACCATATGCTACTCTGTACGATAATAAGCGCACTATTGGATAGCACTCCTCTACTTATATCTATCAACCTTTTGCCCTCAAGGAGTTAACAGTTGACATCATTCAACATTTCACCGACCAGATCCGATTTTTGCTTCAATGAAGCAGGAAGGCTGTCGCATGTACAACATTAGTTTGTATCTGGCCATAACATTACAAAAACGATGCAAGTACAATGGAAAGAATTAAGAGCATCCAAGAAACCGTCCAATTTTGCTCAATGTGGCTCGGGCCACTCCTCAATAGGGATGTGGTTATTGTAATTTGTAAGGATATGGCGTCAGGTAGTCTTCTGTATCTCATGTCGGTAGCAATTTTCTTCAGATCTCCAACTGAACAACGACGGGCAAGCAGCATAGTTCCTATTTAGGTGGTCGACGGTCCGGGTAAAGTATGTCTGCGACGTTTTCCTTGATGTAAATAGCTGTCTTGTTTAGATTCTTTGCAACGCCTGAAGCGACCAATCCCGCGCTCTTCCTAAACCTGCAGCAGCCTCGTACTACATCAGTAAGACAATCACAAGAAAGGGACAGGAAGGGGAAATCTGAAAGCTAGCTTTCCTCGCATAGAAATCCTGTCCTGTAAGTTGCCCGGGTCTTTGTCCTTGTTGCCGAGAGCTGGTGGCCGCTGTAATAAGAAACGCAAATGTATTAAACATCAATCTAAACAATGAAGAAATGGTACACCCAAAGAGATGGGTCTTATTGTTGTAGAAGAACATTGGCCAACAAAACTGAACCAAACTCTCAACATGACTGATAATTTGACTTAACACTCCATTTTTCCCAGCTAATACCATACTATTAGCAAATATTTCTATAGCTGTCTGTGAACAAAAGAACAAGTTTGTACATGACTGAAACATATGGTTAAATGGAAATACCCAAGCTAAAGTTTACAGAAATGTGTAATTGCCACCGTCAAATGCACATGACCTACCTATGGACTTAATACTGAGAAAATGGAGCTTCAACCCACCTTTTGGTACTTACTACGTCCATCCCAAAATATAACAACCTTTGGCTATGAATCTGGACACACATAGCCAAAAATACTTATATTTTGGGACGGAGGGAGTATTAAGTTGTAACATATTGACAGAGTTTTAAAAAGTTTGATCATTCATAAATCATTTGAAAACAAAACTCCACAATTACCTGTACCAAGTCATCATAGAGTTTTATTCAACTGTAGACCAAATATGAAGAAGTTGTGGCATCAAGAGAAATACTTTAGCATACCTTCCTTTCTATAAGAGGCAGTAGCAGGCTCATTATTTGGTGATTTCTTCTCAACCAATCTGCTGTCCACCAATAGCTGTAGTGACATTTTTCATTGTCATTAGACAGAAGCAAAGCACAAAGGCTAGCACAAAAAAGATTTATAATAACTATAAAATATACACTTATACATGTATGTGTTTTCAATAAAAAACAGAAACTATTAGGAGGCATAAGTTTCATTCATGTCGTTCTCAGAGAGCAGTGTCAATAAGTGAACAGAGTCCAACCACCAAGCAGTCAGAAAAAGAACAAAATTACCAACCATTCTTCAGGTTGCACAAATGTGGTCCCACCTCAACCTTATAGGTTGATGATGCCAACCAATATCCTACACATGGAAATGCAAGAAAAGAAAATCCTTCTGGATGCTTATGAATGAAACTAGTGCTCAATTGCAGGATCATATTGTAGTTTACATAAAGAATCTTTGATACATGTAGATACCAAAATATGCCTAGCATGATTACTTCCAGTATTACACAATCAGATGTTTTACGTGTGAAATGTCGTATTATAGGTTTATGTAAAGAAGCTTTGATACACGAAAATCGTAAGATAGGTCTATCACATTTAGTTACAGTGCTTAGGCAAACATAGATTTTTGTCTGAAATAAAAAAAAATGTTGAGATTTGAGATAAGTCTTAAAACTAATGCAAAGATCATGGAAGATAGTATGATCAACATCTACTACTCTAATTCCTTCTTGTAGGAGATTCCTATGATCACGTGTTTTGTGATTCACTACCTACATAATAAGTCATTGCCTCATTGGCATTAATATGTTTGTGATTACCAATCAACATCAATGGAGAGAACTAAGGATTTCATACTGCAGCTACGAGATGGAAACCAACCTCATATCAACATCGACGAAAAGAATTGAGATTCCATACTGTAATTAGTAACTACGAGATGGAAACCAACCTCAAGCCCCTGGCAATATGGCAACAACGTCTTGCCCTCCTTCTCGCCGCTTCGGCCGTCTTTGTTATCCACCACAAACATGGAGTAACCAGCGCAGGCGTACTTGAACTGCCTCAAATCATGCCCCTGCGCCGCCGCCTCTTCTCTGGGCTCGTCCACCACGTAGCTTGGGACTGGAGCACCGAACCAAACAACAACAGTTTCGTGAGATTCTCCGATCAATCTGAACCCGAACCACCAGAAATCGATAGAGACAATTTTTGCCGATGGATTGAAAACCCGCACGCCGATCGATCGCGCGCTGCGATTTTTTTTTTTTTTGGGGGGGGGGGGGGGGGGGGAGATTAGGGTTCGTTTCGTTTTACCTTGGGGGATGGAGCGCGGGATCCCCACGCAGACGGGGTTGAACCCGCGGGATCTGAGCATGGACGAGTAGTAGAGGCAGCCCTTGCAGGATTTCCCCCTCCTCGGAAGCGCCGTGCCCGATGGTTTTCCGGCCGCCGCCGCCGCCGCGCCACCGCCGGCCGCCGGCGATTCCTCCCCCATGTCGCGCTCTCTTTTCCTCTCTCCTCTCCTCTCCTCTCCTCTCGACTCCCCGTGACGAAGAGATTTCGTCGTCAAATTGGGTTGTCCTCCCCTGCGCTGGCTGACATGTGGGCCCGCCAACCTCGGGGATTGGGTTCCCGAATCGTACCCGCCGACTAGAGGGCCCACCAGTCAGGTCAGAGGATCAAGACAATTCACGAGTAGTTACGTTACACCTTTGGATTTTAAAAATTTTGATTTGTACTGTAGGATTAATTTCAGGTTGCCGTGATACTTGTCACAATTGGGCTGTGTTTAGTTCACACCAAAATTAGAAGTTTGGTTAAAATTGGAACGATGTAACGAAAAAGTTAGAAATTTATGTGTATAGAAAAGTTTTGATGTGATAAAAAAGATGGAAGTTGAAGAATTATTTTAGTACTAAACACGGCGTTGGTTTCAATTGATCGAATCGGTACAAATAATTCATAAAAAAAATCAAATGGTTGTTACCAATTCTCAATTCTGGCAAAAGTCGAATTATGGTTTCCATTTATACTCCTTAACAAGACCATGTACATACACAGAAGTGAAAATTATATCAGAATCAAGACCTGATAAACAGCACCAAAAAAAAAATCTGAAACGCCAGGTTGCAAGCAGAACAAACAGAAGATTTGAAATGGCCTACAATCCCAGAACTGATACAAGAATCTCAATACAGAAAAGAAGCAGGACAATCAACAGGCTACATGAGACAGAATTACTGTGTACAACAAGCATACATCCAGCACAGTAAAAGGTTGGAGCATATCACCAGGGGGGGGTGCTTTAGTACCCATTTCCTACCTGACACCAGGATTTATTCAGAATGTATTACTGCTTGTTCCGAAGCAAGAAACAGAAGGGTAGGATGCACATGATTTATAACTACAACTGTTCTACATGACAATTCAGAGGAGATGCAACTCGCTACAATGCACCAAGTTCAGAAACATGCATATGTGATATGGATGTCTACTGAGGAACTACAACAAAAGGGAGGATACAACAGATGAAACTGAGAACGGATCTACTGCCTCTCTCTTGATTGTGACCTAGTATCAGTCAGCCTGTCATCATGCCTGTCACTATCCCTGCCGTTGTGCCTGTCATCACGCCTCTCGTTGCCTGACGATTGCCGATCAAACTGCCGATCAGTCCTCTCGTTTTGCCTGTCGTACCGTCTCTCGTTGCCTGAATTTTGCCTATCGAAGTGCCGACTGTTTCTTGATGGATATCCATCATTCGGTATTGAATGGGAAAAGTTGCAGTGCTCACCATTCTTGCAGTATCCCTTGTCGAGTATAGAATAGCAGACTCCCCTTTTAGGCCTCCACGACCCTCCATCACCACCTGACTGCGACCTCCAAGACCTCCCACCAGAGTCACCGCCATTAAAATCACCACCATGCCCAGAATGCCTGCCTCCATTGTCTCGCTGCTGGTTATTCCAATTTGGGTTCCCGCTTGGTGAATTCCAGTTCATATTGTTATTATCTTGGCCTGTCCCATTTCCAGTACTGGGACCTGGATTAACCTGCATGGGAGCACCCCATCCAACATTTTGGTTCATGTTTCCAACTTGGCCCCCCCAACCAGGATAAGAATTTGTATTTCCTTGTGCAATGGCCCCCCATGGAGCCATTGCAACTCCTTGCATCTGAGTTCCCACCATTGCTGCTGCATTTGGAGTGCCTTGGCCTTGAGTTGCCCACATCATATTCATATTGGTGTTTCCAGGATTTGGTGTAACCCAGCCCATGTTTGGAACTGCATTTGGCTGTGCTTGCATAGCCAAACCCATGTTGTAGCCTGTGGCACTTTGTGCTGTTCCTCCCCAAGACATGTTCATGTTGTTCTGTCCAACCATTCCCCAGCCCATGTTTGCATTACCCTGGAGAGTAGCTCCCCAGGTCATATTTCCAGCCGCCTGAGGCTGAGATTGGCCAGATGTGCTTGCCAATTGTGCCCAAGCAGTGTTTTGATTATCACCACCAGCCATGGCTGTGGACGAGGGCTGCACTGCTTCAGCAGATGGTGTTGATATCAGCTGAGATGGCTTTACCGAGTTGGAAGCATCAGTTTGTAACTGGTTCCTTGCATCTGCAGGTAATGCCATCAGTTTCATTAGGTATTTAAACCATAATTTTCATTGAACAAAAGTTGCTTCGGGATTAAAAGCTTCCTTTGTGAAACAACAGATGCTAATACAGTAAAAGAGAAGACAATGGCATAAACAATGAACAAGCATTGAGCAATACCTTCAAGTTGTTGAGTATTTGATTGCACCCCTCCAGGTTGTGCACCTGCTAGTCCAAGATCTGTGAAGAACCAAAAAAGAATGTTTAGGCCATATTGAAATACTTCTTCGCGGCGATTTTATAATTCTCAGCCTATTACCATTCATTAAAGAAACGGTGTACATTTTTTTTATATATTAAGTATTTGTTTCCTCAATACATTGAACGATATAAACCTTCGCAAAGAGCCTACCTTCACCCGATGACCTCATCCTTTCACGCGAAGCATCTTCCCCCAACTTTGAATCGTTTCCATCAGCTAATCTGCCATCACTTTGTGATAAAAAAGATGCTATCTGGTTCTGGGACTGCAACTGTGAATTAACTACTTCTGCACTCACTGTCGCAGGACCTGGTACAGGAGTTAGCTGACCTGCACTTCCTAAAGCTGCATTTTGTCCAACTACAAAGCTACCCATGGCAGGCTGAGAAAGTGTCACAGGATTTATTGCAGTTCCAAACTGACTTGAGGCGTTCCAACTTCCACTAAGAGATTGTTGGACTGCATACGCTGCTTGAGAGTTTTGCATTCCATAATAACCTTGTGTACTAGATTGGATAGTGGCTGGTCCAAGATTTGCCGCATCGTTTCCCTGACCAGCCCTTCCTGAGAAAGACTGTGTGCTACTTAGAACTGCTGATTTTGAAGGTTGTTCTCCAGCTCTTGTTCCTTCCTCAAGAAGGGAATCATTACGGGGCCTACCATCAACATCTGAACTGCTTCCAACTGGCGGTTCCCACGGCGGTAGGTCTTTCTCAAACCTCCCGAGCAAAGCATCTGTCAATAATATTGAATCATCTTGCTTCTCAGTAGACTTCCATATTTTTAAATTCGGAGGGAAGTACCCACTGCCATTCCATTTCCGCAACTGCACTATTGAGAAAGGACCCTGGATTTTACCGGTAGGATCCATGTACTGCCAGATTTTTTCAGACTCATTAATAACTGACTGTGATGCATGTGTTCCCCCTGACCCTATATTGGCTCCTAAAGTTTCAGATGAAACACCAGATAGACCATGTGGAGCATTACCTGCAGTAGCTCCCACTTTAACTGCGTGTGTACCGATGTTTGGGCTATCTGATTTACTTGTGTAACCAGCACTTTCACCGTGAGACGAAAATGCAGGTCTGCGTCCAAGGGGTGACTCGATATGTGTACTGGATTCGCCCCATGTGTTTCGATTAGACTCCCAGTTGGTTTTTAAATCTCTTTGTGCAGGACTCCTACCCTCTCCTTTACCTGGAGATACAGGATTATTATCTTTCTTAGAGAAAGATCCTCTTGACTTATTGAAGCTGCCTGTACAATAGAAAAAAGGGAGTGATGTCAGATGAGCACGCATGGATCGAAAATGAATATTATGGGGCGGAAGCAAAATAAAATCAAGTACTTCTTCCAGTATCCTGCTCTTGTTCCTCTGGAGATTCATAATCTGGATCCATGGTATGGTCAGCATGAACTTCAGGTTCTTCATTCAGCCTACGAACACGCTCTTCAGGGGTACTTAGAAGCTTCAGCTTCTCTACACATTCTCTAAGCGTAAATACTGGTTAAGACAAACAAGCTAAATTTTCATTTAACAAGGACTTGTCCACATAGATATAGGCCATTGCAAAATTAATTAAGTAATAATATGCATAAAAGTGCATGAACGAGTTTTATACAAAAATAATGCCACTGGATTTGTGAATACTTGCGTAATATAATATACTTATTTTTTGCCAGCACGATATGATTAAAATCCCATAGTGAAGACTTAAAGAAATATAAGGATAAATAAATATTGATAGATATAAAAGAATGACATGAAGAAGGATATTCTTTTCTACGGCCCATATCGCTTGCACGGTCACGAAGATGCCCAAGCCGCATTTTTTCACTTTCAATCCACTGCAATTTTTGCAATAGGCAATAATGAATTAAGAAATGATAGATGTACTATATAGAAAACTCTGAGCATCCATTCAGTGCTAATTGCTTACATCGTTGACTTTGAGAGATTGTAGAACCTTTGCTTTCTCATAAACCTCTCCCTGAATGGTAAGATAGTTTAGAAACAGCGAAACTGTGCACATATGCCAAAAAAACTGCACATATAACGTTGTGTAATAATAACTAATAACATTACCACTGTCAGCCTTGGAATGAATCCACACTTTATGCTTTGCCGTAAGCGTTTGCATTCCTCCTAGAACAAGAAAAGCAACAGTGAATCAGGAAATGAACATCATGTGAACAAAAGAAAGCAGCAGATTTGCTTGTTGAGAGAATGCTTGTACACATAATCTAAAGTGACATGATCAGGTTGTGTCAAATTTATTACTAACAGTATACAAAGTGAAAGGAAATAAAACTATAGACACAGTTAGAAAAATATAAGCTTGCAAGTGTTAACTCTACCAAGTTGCGGTAAACAGTAAGCAAACAGTAAAAGTGCCTGTGCTGAAAATGATAATACCTCAGTGAACTCTTGGTTTGAGGTTATATCAATAGTAATAACCTCTCTCTTGTCTAAGTTTAGAATCTCCAGTGTTATATCAGTCGACTTTTTCCCACATTTATATTGTTCTGGCGCTATTCCTGTGCCTGCACACAGATATGGGAAAGTCAGCATCATGAAGCTAAAACCAGCCAGATTAGCTTGAAAGTGTCTTATCTTACCAACAATTTGCACGAGCCGGTAGATGTCTTGCCTTTGACCTGTTCCAGATATTCTTATTCTCACAAATGACCCAAGAACTTTCTCATCAAATGTGTCAACTTCACTGATCAATTCTTCTAACAGGTTGCGACGCAGGTACATTAAACTGATGTTATGGTTATCTATTGCTGCGTAGTCGTCAAGGTTTGTTTGCAGAGCTTTCTGGTCATACTTGCGAGATTTTTTCCTTTTTTCTGAGCTCATCACCATTGATGCTTCACTGTTGCCATCAGCATCCAGACTAGGATCAGGGTCTACAACACCACCATGGTTGTCATCAATTTCAACTGGCGAGACCTCGCTCATGAGGAAATGGGATTCAAGAAGCTTCAGCATCTCAAAATGACCAACACGTGCTTTCCCAAAAAGGCTTTTGAGCATAGAATCACAAATTATCTGACTTTTCCTGCGAGGATCCCGGAGGTTTTCACGTTTAATATAATCAAGTAAAAGGGATTGGACTTCAAATTGGGACAGCACAGATTTGTCACCATTTTTCATATTTGCTACAAAATCCAAGAGCTCCTTCGAAGCCCAACTGGTCTCTTCAGCTGACGATGTAGATGTCCCTACGCTTTCAGATTCTCTTGGTCGATGGTCACTGCTCAAAGCACGCTTGGACAATTTTCTAACCTTTCTCCCTGTAGAACTTTTAGTATCACGGCCACCTGTCAGGCCTCGCTTTGTAGATTTCCTAGTGCTATCTTTAACTACAGAACTGTCATCGTTAGCAGCTTGCTTTGATCGCTTCCTTCCTTTCCTCTTTGAATTGCCTTCTAGATGGCGCACAGATGAGCTGTCTGAATTACCCTCTTCTTCATCATTTGTATCATGTGGTTCACTGAGATCATTGTCACGAATAACCAAAGAAGAACCATTCTTTTGAGACTTGGCTGCTGATATTTCTTCAAACGTCAATGGTAATTTTGTTTTCAAATTCAACCAATAATCCTTGAACAAATACCACCAGCTTGCTTTGTCGTCAAAATCTACATCCTGTTAAGCAAATTTGTACAAGTATACTAGGTTAACACTTTGGCAAGGTATTGAGCAAAGCACAAAGGGAAATGAGAAGACAAATTAAGAATATTGATGTTGATTAATAAGTAAGTGAGTACTGAAATCAGTACAACTCTGTATCTCAATAATGATCATAGGTGTGTACAACATAGACATAGCGCATAGAAGGTGTTGGTGGAAGTTATGGAAATGCCATTTTGTGAAAACAATTTAGCAAGCTGCAATGCTTGGACAACATCATTCAGAAAATAGTTCTTGTTACACCTTTTGAATCCTGCAGGCAGCAGGTTGGTTAGCTCATTTGAGTTTACTAATCAAATAGACAAATCAAGTGCAAATTAACAGTTCCAAGATACATAGGGCCTACATCTTAACAAAATGATTATTGAGCATGAATATCTCGAAAACTTGTTACGCCTTGCCCTGTTCTTTTCTTATGAATTAACATATTACCTCGATTTCCGTTAGCACGCTTTTCAAACTACTGAACGGTATGTTCCATGCGAAAACTTTCTATATGGAAGTTGCTTTAAAATATCACATATATCCATTTGTCAAGTTTGTAATAATCAAAACTTAATTAATCATGTGCTAATAGTTATCTCGTTTTACGTGCACCAACTTTATCTTCATCTTCATGAGTTTCAAACACCACCTAAGTTTCTTAGATGAGAGAGAATGAAAAAAGGATAAAATGGTGTCACAAATGATATACAGAAACTAAAAAATGATGAAAAGATCAAAGATACTGGATGATACTATAGAAATACAATAGATAGATTAAGGTAAGCCAAGAAACAGAGGAAATATTACCATTTGCTCAGTAGCCTCCTCCTTGTTCTCTATCAACATCACAGTATTCATGCATGTCTCACAGAAGCCTTTGTTTCCCCTAACAGAGACGAATTTTGTCTCTTTTATGCATTTTTTGCATAAGGAATAGGTACATGTGTAACACATATGGAAGGCAGGTTTCTGGCAGTTGCTACAAATATGCCACCCTGGGAAAATGATGCAGATTGAACAAAATCAAAAAAAAAAAGGAAGATATTATCTGTGGACTAAGCACAAATCTCATCATTATCAGAGAAACAGTCCAGCATCATTTATCTCCAGCAATTTTTACTCAGTATTACACAGATTTCACAAGCTTCAGTTTTCAAAGTAAAGAACAATAAATAAATAAATATGATATAACAGGACAAAATGGAAAAAAATTTAAATCAGCTATTATATTTATATTTTACCGGCATCCCACTATCTGCATGTAAAAAGAGTAGGTTCAATGCAAATATGACCCATAAAAATCATGGATTTTGATGAAATGAAGTATGAATACTCATATCCACATTCCAAAGTAAACCATCTAAGTAACTAAGCAAGGGCACTGCGAGTTGTTCAGACTAAGTCCCACATACCACAATTCCAACGACCCTTCGATTTGAAGAACTCATCATCCCGATTAACACAAGAAGGGTGGTAAGCCTTAGGACAACCCCTGAGTATGAGGACATAGAAATAACCATTAATAATTGTAACATAGCAATATACTTTGGGATATGGAAAGAATGAAATTCCATGTCATTAACAAACCTACGATCACACACAACAAGGTCACCACCATCAAAGCAAATGAAGCAAACTTCCTCATCATCCTTCTTCCTAACAGGTGGTTTCACCACAACCTGAGCCTTGGAAGATGCACGACCTCGCTTCCGGCGCCCCCCGCCTTTCCTTGTCAATGGTGGAGGCACGTCATCATCATCCTCGTCCTCATCTATCTGCACTGCATCTTCTTCAGGGATATCCTCACCAACTGTGTCAGCCACAGCTTCTTCTGAAACACCATCATCATCTTCAACAACATTTTCATCAGCCTTGCCATCTTCATCTTCAGCTCCAGTTGTGGTAACCACATCCATCTGCATGCCCTCCTCATCTGCACTATTGTTACCAGCTGGGGCAGCTTCTTTTTCCGCCTTATCATCTCCAGTCAGGCCTATAGTTTCCAGTTCTTCTGTACCATCAACATCATATTCAACAACATTTTGAGCAGCCTCATCATCTTCTTCACCCTCACCTCTAGTTGTGTTTAGCACATTCATCTGAATGCCCTCTTCATCTGCGCCATCATCACCAGCTGCAGCAGCCTCATTTTCCGCACTATTATCTCTACTAATGGCAACTACATTCACTTCCGGAACACCATCAGCATTGTCAGCCTTGCCATTTTCCACATCCTTATCTCCGGCGGTAATGACCCCATCCATCTTCAAGTCCTCATCATCTGCACCACCGGCAGCTGCGGCAGCAGCCTCATTTGCCACATTGTCATCACCAGATAGGCCAACTGTACCCAATCGCATGTCTTCATCTGTCTCATCAAGACCAGCTTCACCAACCACTTCCTCGTTGCGATCACTGGAGCTGGAAACTGCATCCACCTTCCTGCCCTCGTCATCTGTGGCCGCATCACAGGCTATTGTAACCATTTCCTTAATGTCCTCTCCCGGTTGGGCAAGTATATCCATCCCTGTGCCTTCCTCCGAGACACTATCACTAGCTTTGACAAGATCTATGCTCGCATCATTCAGCACAGTTGAGGAAACTACATCTATAAGCGCCCCCTCATCCTGCGCATTCTTGTCCGTCTGAGGACCATCATCAAAGCTAGCCACACCTCCAACGGGGAGCGTATTCATAACATCATCAATCAAGGAAGCACCCGCCTCATCCACAGCGGCACTAGTATCATCCAAACGCACCTGAACACGAGCATCTTCCTCAGGCTCATTACCTTCATCGCAAGCACCGCCGCCGCTAGTATCCTGACCATCTTGCTCAACAAAGCTATCGCCATCGCCACCTAATACGGACACCATAGCCGTCCCATCGTCAATCTGCGAAGCACGCACCTCCGTGGGATCATCCACTGCAACCCTAGTTTCATCCAAGTGCACTCCAGCACCACCACCTTCTTCCTTGGTCTCATCAGCCTTGCCAACATCAGCCAAACCAGGGTCTTCCGCAACTCCCACAGTCTCTTCTTCAGCTATATGGTCCATATCCTCACGACCAAGGGACAGACCAAACGTAGGGCATGGGGGTTCGGCTCAACCCCCCAAAAAGCTCGTCGGCGACGGAGAGGCCCGACGAGGAGGGGTGCCCTCGAGTCGGCGGGGACGCCGAGCGGAGCGGAGTGTGCGGCAGCGCGAATCCTGGAGCCGAGCGGACCTCGCGGGCTGGCGCCTAGTACGGCGGCGCGGGGCGGCGCGGCGTGACGGCGACCTGCCGCTAGGGGGGGAGGTTCGCCGGCGGCGGGATGGCGGCGCCGGCGAGGTCGCGAACGGGCGGCGGCTAGGGCTAGGTCGCGACGAGCCGCGCTATGGGGAATTGAGGACCGACGGGTTGAGGTAGGGGTAGGATGATGTGGTCTAGTTGGGCCGGGCCCTGACACCATCTCTAGCCCACCACCGACGAAGAAAAGTTGGGCCCGATTTTAGTTGGGCCAGGCCTCATTCCATGTCATCACCGAAGAAGAAAGATGGACCACGATAAACTGGCCCAATGTGCCTTTGAATATCAGTTCTGGCCCATTAACTTATATAGGCCCAATGTGCCTTCGAATCGACATCCCCTGGTAGTGGAGTTGAGAGTTTCAGACAAGCAAAGCGCCGTGACTGACTGACTGTCAAAGCTACTCCGTACCACATAAAAAAAAAAGAACTCAACGAACGGAGTGTTATGAGTCGACATTGAAACACCTACAATGATTTCAATCTCAATATATGTTAAAATATTTTTTTGGAGATGTTCAAAAAATAATATGCATATGTGTCTTTACATATGAGTGTGTGTACGTGTATATAAGTGTGTGTTTCTGTACTAAATTTTGAGAGAGAGAAAACTAAATTTGGCGCCACATTATGCAGCTCTCAAACAAAGACTACGTGCACATTATTGCCCAAGGCTACCAGCAGGAGCAAGGAAGACGGGGACATCAGAGCTCGGATCGACCAGACGTTGATCTACCGGACCTGATATTTCCTTGTCTGAAAAATCGCTGTCAAGCAGGCTCATGAGCCGACTTGTCTTCTCTGATCCCAATTCGCAGCTACCGATACCAAGTTACCAACACAGGAGCACACTACTTCTTCTGTCTCAAAATCAAAATGTTGTATTTAGGATGAGATTTAGATAAATCCTAAACAAATTCTGTCCAGATTTTTTTAGAATGTGTAAAATTCTTCCTCTGTTTTATATTGTAAGACTTTCTAACATTATCCATATTCATATGTGTCTAAATTCATTAGCATCTATATAAATGTAGTCAATGATAGAAAGATTTACATTGTGAAAAGGAGGAAATAAATTGCAACATTTTCTGACGGAGAAAGCATATCTACGCGATATCGTTGCAGCTCACAATTATCTGAATCATCAATTCTCGAGGTGGAGAAAAATCCAAATCCTTTTGCTTGAAGTAGTATGTATCACTACGTCTTCCTCGCCGCCGTTGCGCTCTTCGCCGTCGTCGGCTACGGGGTCAAGAACAGTCGCCGTCGGTTCCGTTTCTCGGCCACCTGCATCTCTTGGGCCCGCTCCGGCACCGCTCGTTGCACGAGCTGCACCTCCGGTACGGCACCGACGGCGGCCTGCTCCTACTCCTGCTCCGCCTGCAGCTCGGGCGGCGGCGGACGCTGGTCGTGTCCACGGCGGCGGACGCTGGTCGTGTCCACGGCGGCCGCGGCGGCGGATTTGTAACAACGGTCTTCAACGACAACAGTTCCAAAAATTTTGTGGTCATTTGTTCGTGTTCCATCCATCGACAAATTTGCTGACAATGAGGTCAGATACAACAATGGAGTAGGAGTACATTGCACCACTCTGATCAGAGCAGATGAGAAACACTCGTAGCAGCATACTACTACGACTGATCACCGTGTCACTGACCAGATACAATGCATCTACGACTAGCAGAACGGACGACGAGCCCACGACAACAAACTATCTTTTCGCGTAGGCTTATATTTATCAGTCAAATTTTTAATTTTTAACTTTAAATTTGGAACCGATTTTAAAGATTTTTCATCGAAGCTTATTTTTCCGCCTTTGTTTTTAAAAAAATTGGAACCATGCCATTATAATATTGTAAAATTTAAGATATGCCATCCTGACCCACATGTTATTGACTCATGTGGGTCCTACATGTCATTGAGATACCGATGGCATATTTCAAACTTCACAGAATTATAATGACATGGTTCCAATTTACCTTTCTTTTAATTGTTAAGAACACGTATATAAAAGTTTTATCGGAGTTGCTAGAAATATGGCGCCATATGCTACAGTCGATTTTTTTCAGCCACTTACACAGTAGTTACACCTCATTTACACCCCACTTACATATGTAATTAGTATGTAATTTTCGAATTTACATATGTAATTTTAGTACTTACATATGTAATTTAGGGACTTACAATGTAAATACATGTCGACTATTTTTTGATAAAAAATATGGCGCCATAAATATAGCTACACCCAAGTTTTATTCACCAAATACATTTCGTTTGTAAATATGTCTAGGCAAGCGGCGCCTTGCGCTTGGGGACAAGGCGGAGCGGGACGCGCAGCGGCGTGGTCAGCCCGGGCGCCTCGCTCATGTCCAGCTCCCCCGCGCGCATGCCGGCGGGGAGCTCCCAGTCGAAGTGGTGCAGGAGGGCGACCAGCGCCATCTCCAGCACCGGCACGGCGAAGCTGATGCCGGGGCAGATCCGCCGGCCGGCGCCGAACGGGACGAGCTGGTAGTCGTTCCCCCGGAAGTCCACCGCCGGTCCGCCGGCCAAGAACCGCTCCGGCCGGAACTCCTCCGGCGAGCCCCACGCCGCGGGGTCCCTCCCGATCGCCCACGCGTTGACGAACAGCGACGTCCTCGCCGGGATCTCGTACCCCTGCACGGCCGCCGCCGCCGTCGACTCGTGCGGGACGAGGATCGGGGCCGGCGGGTGCAGCCGGAGCACCTCCTTCACCACCGCCTTCATGTACTCCATGCCGCCCACCTCCGCCTCCGTGATGGCCGGCTTCCCGCCGGCCGCTCGAGCGATCTCGTCCTGCAGCTTCGCCATCACCCGCGGGTTCGCCGCGAGCTCCGCCATGGTCCATTCCAGCGTCACCGACGTCGTCTCGGTTGCGGCGGCGATCAAATCCTGCAGAATTTTAAACGCAAGAATCGAGAGATTAATTTGATGAAAATTTGTTGAGAGAGTAGTTTGGATGAGAATGATTTGATAGCTTAGATCATCACCACGACGCGGCTCTTGACGTGAGTGTCCGTGAGCTCGGTGTCTTCTTCTTTCAGACGCAGCAAGACGTCTATGAAATCCTCCTCACCTGCTCCGATGTCCTCTCGCTTCTTCTTCTTCTTCTCCGCGTGCTCCGCCATTATCGGCGAGAGGAACTTGTCCCACTCCTCCATCGAGGCGTCATACTGCTTCTCGAGCCCCGTAGCCCACCTCACCGCCTTCGCCGCCATGCCCGGCAGCAGGTCGTCGGCCTGGACCCCGGCCACCAGCGACGTGGCGTTCCCGAGCAGCTGCTTCAGCTTCTCCGCCGTCGTGCCCGCGGCGCCGGTCGCCGCGCGCGTCACCACCGCGTTGGTATAGCTGTACAGGAGGTCCCTCAGCTCCACGGCGCCCCCGTCCGCCGCGGCATCGGCGGCGCGGCGGGTCGCGGCGACGAGCGCCGCCGCCTCGGCGGCCCGCACGGGTGCGAACGCCTCGACGCGCCGCGGCGAGAGGGCGTGGACGACGGCCGTCTTCTTCGCCCGGCGCCACTGCTCCCCGAACGGCGCGAAGGTGATGTTCTTGGAGCCGTACGACAGCTTGTGCGCCGCCGCGACGAGCGGGCGGGAGGCGAAGGCGAGGTCGTGGTTCCTGTACAGGTCCGCCGCGGCGGCCGCCGTGGACACGACCAGCGTCCGGCGCCGCCCGAGCTGCAGGAGGAGCAGGCCGCCGTCGGTGCCGTACCGGAGGTGCAGCTCGTGCAACGAGCGGTGCAGGAGCGGGCCCAAGAGATGCAGGTGGCCGAGAAACGGGACCGACGGCGGCGATGGCGGGAGCTTGGCGCTTCGACGGCGTCGGTTCTTGACCCCGTAGCCGACGACGGCGAGGAGCGCAACGGCGGCGAGGAAGACGTAGTGGTACATCCTAATCCTACTCCAAGAAAAAAGATAGGAATTTTCTCCACCGCGATAATTGATGAGTCACTGGTTGTTGTATAAATATGGAGTATAATTAATGGGAGCGTATCCTATGCACACATGCCCTCGCGTGTACACACCGTATACACCAATTAAAAATTATCACAAAAAATTCTAGGAAAATTCATATATGTACTTTCAATAGTATTACATCTATGTGCAAAGTCGCATCTTCAAATTCATTCTACATAGAGAATAACAAAAAAGATAAAATTCTGACAAAATTACAACCTTAAAACTGTCAGATTTTTTGTTTTTTTTGTTACGGCTAAAATATAATGAATTTGACGTTAAGATTTTAACCTTAGGTGTAATACAATTGAAAGTATGTGTATGATTTTTTCTAGATTTTTTGGTGACATTTTTTAGTTGGTGTGCACGTGTGTATACGTGAGGGCCTGTGTGCATAGGATATGTTGCCATAATTAATAGTACTAAATTTCATCTAATTAAGGTATAATAGTCTACCTCTCCTTTCCAAAAAAAAAAGACATAATCCTTAATATGAATCTGATCATATATGTGTCTAAATTCGTAGCAAGAATCTGTCTTTTTAGATAGAGTTGTACTCTCTCCGTTCCAAAATAAGTATAATTTTAATGTATAACCGTTCGTCTTATTTAATTTTTTTATGATTAGTATTTTTGTTGTTATTAGATGATAAAACATAAATAGTAGTTTATACGTGACTATTTGTTTTTAAAATTTTCTCATAAAATTTTTAAATAAAATTTTTAAATAAGATAATGGGTAAATGTTGAACACAATCTATTATATTATTAAAGGAATAGAAAAGGAAGTCTCCACGTTCGCTCTCATGGCCTAGAAATTCTCACATTAATGGGAGAAAAAGAAAAAGTAGAGTCCATATAAAAATACAATTTAGAAATAGCTGAAATTCGGAATTAAAAAATAAGGAAAATTAGAAGAGGAGACTAGAGTCCATATAGAAATACAATTTAGAATATTAGAAGTAGAGTATAGAGTCCATATAGAAATACAATTAGGAAATAATAGAAATTCGGAATTAAAAATAAGAAATATTAGAAGTAGAGTATAGAGTCCATATAGAAATATAAATAAGAAAAAAAAATAGAAATTTGGAATTAAAAAATAAGGAATATTAGAAATAGAGTATAGAGTCCATATTGGAATTTAAAACTAACTAAAATTTAGAATAAAAAGGAGCCTCCACGTTCACTCTCATGGCCTAGAAATTCTCACATTAATCGGAGAAAAAGAAAAAGCAGAGTCTATAGAAATACAATTTAGAAATAGCGGAAATTTGGAATTAAAAAAATAAGGAATATTAGAAGAGGAGACTAGAGTGGTTATTACACATTAGTAGTTTCGTAAAGTTATTGTAAAATTTAAAATTACGTTGTCATTGTAATATATTTTAATAATATAATGAGAAAACATATATGTTATTATATGAGAGAAAATATAATAGTCTGACAAAGAATTAGGATCAAAAAAGTCGGCTAGTGAGATGGCCTGACAGCGATTTTTCTACAGAGCGAAATATCTTGTCAAGTTGTCGGTACTAGCTGTGAATTCGGCTCTGAAATTCCTCTTCTTGGCTGGTACAGTGGTAGAGTACTCCACTCCACTAGCTATGGGCAATAATGTGCACGGTAGTCAGCAACGGAGGAGATATTTAGAATTAGAGGTGAAAAGTTTTAACGTATCACATCAGATATTATAAAGGTTAGTGTATAAAATATTCAGGTACTAATAAAAAAACTAATTATAGAATCCATCGGTAAACCACGAGACGAATTTATTAAGCTTAATCAATCCGTCATTAGCACATGTTTACTGTAACAACACATTATCAAATCGTGGAGTAATTAGACTTAAAAGATTTGTCTCGTAAATTAGTCATAATCTATATAATAAATTATTTTTTAGACTATATTTAATATTTATATATGTGTTTAAATATTCGAGATATGACATGATGTAAAGTTTTAGCGTGGCAAAGTGCGAGGTGCATGCCCGCAAAATTGAGTAGGAGCATTTGTTTTTCCTCTTCTGATGTGGTACTACACAGGAGTAGCTTTGACAGTCATATTCTCACAGATGATTTGCTTGACTGAAGTTCTGCACGGTAAACGACACGACTGATGGTAGCGGCCCAGTTTGGGGAAAGTCCTACTTGAGCTGAGTTAGTCTACTTTACCTCCCTCATCTTTTGCCTTTGATCGAACCATATCCCTCAATCGTAAAATCGGGTATAACGTCTCTCCAACTTAAAAACTGGTGCGAACTGCCTTCTCTGCTGGTTTGGGAAACAGTTTCAGTTGACGTGATAGGTGGGACCCACATGTCAGCGACTTCCGCCTCATCATCTTCATCGCCTCTCTCTACTCTCTCCTCTCTTCCCAATTCCTCTTCCTCCTCTCTCACCTTCCAACCACTCGCAACCACCAGGATGTGTTGTCGTAGCCGCAACAACAGTCTATCGCCATAGAGTAGTGACCTAGTAGCAGCTCTCAGTGTCACAGCTACCATGTGCTAGGGATTCAAGACGATCTTATAATATAATAGATTATTACAAACTTGAAAATTGGTTATTTTTAAAGAACCTTCTACATAATTTTTTTATGAAAAAAACATTAACAGTTTGGGAAGTGTGATCATGGTAAAAACAAATTTTGCCAAAGCAAAACATGAGGCCTTAAGAGTGTCTACATTACTGCATAGCGTAATAGTTCTTCAGCTTTCACTTGGTTCTGTGATCTTCAGCTGTTGCTTTCACACATAGATTGCGTGTGTGGAATCACTCCGAACTTGAACTTTATAAGACGACATGTTTGATGAGTCATTTGATCATGAAGTTTTGGAGCATTTTCTGAATACCATCATCACTCATCAGAGAATCTACAGTTGGATGGCTACTTGCAGCTCGGTGCCTATTATGGTTATGTTGGATTTGTCTACATCAGGTCTGGTTCGTATGAGGCCATGCAGAAGCCCGTTTGGTTGCCGGCCTGCGCCAGCCCGAGAACCAGGACGAGACGATGCAAGATAGCCACCGAGTCAGGCTGTGCAGAAACTTAAGTGCTTGTCTGAATATCGGACATATCACCACCGGGGCATGTGCAACATCTACAAGAACCTATGATGTTGATGAAATCTCGCTATGTTCAGGGTTACTATAAAAAAAGCTTTTCATTGGCGGCCATATCATATTTTCGCTGACAGCCGGACCAACCGCCAACAACCAAATGCCAATAAAAATAGATAGAGTATTTTCACAAGCATGAATTAATCGCGTGCGAAAATATATATCCACTGTCAGATACCTAAAGAACACAACCAGTAAAAATCATCCTTCCTAGGCAGGACATTTAATCTACCCGCCATGAAAAAAAAACTTTTGGCACAAAAAAAATTCAGTAGATCCAAAATTGTTCGTCCCCAAAACAAAAATCCCTTGCCAAATTCATCACAAACATCATATAATCCATCCAACATATTCATTCGCAAAACTCATAACCCATTCACAAATTAAACTCTCAATTCATTAATAAATCACAATTTCATCACAAAGAGGGAGATCACATAGAGGAGCACGAAAAAAATCCATGACCAGTGAGAGCTGAGCTAGATATGGATCTAGATCGTCGAAGAAGGAGTGAGGGAGGTTGGTGGGGAGGGGGGGGGGGGGGGGGGGGGGGAGGGGCCGAAGCTTGATCTGGATCCTCCTTGTCGCCCTACATTAGGTGTGCAATAATCTACAACTTGTTGTTTTTTTATGCTTAATACACGTGAAATGAGAAGCTACCCATTGCAACCAGATCAACCAATCAAATTGTTCTGCATCTAGGGATGAGCCAAACCGGGTTCATCGGAGGAGTAGTAAGCCCCGGCGCCTCGGCCATATCTAGATCTTGCACGTCCATGCCATCAGGGAGCTCCCAATCGAAGTGGTACAACAAGCTAGCGATCGCCATCTCCAATCCTGGCAATGCTAAGATGATGCCAGGGCACAACCTCCGGCCAGCCCCAAACGGTATGAACTTATAGTCGTTGCCCCTGAAATCCACGGCACTGCCCATAAACCGCTCTGGTCTAAACTCATCCGGTGTGTCCCACGCCGCAGGGTCCCTCCCGATCGCCCACACGTTGATGAAGGCGATGGTCTTGGCCGGAATATGGTAGCCTTGGATGGTGGTCGGCACCGTTGAGTGGTGTGGGATGAGAAGCGGCGCTGGTGGGTGTAGCCGGAGTACCTCCTTGATGACTGCTTTTAGGTAGTCCAATTTGGTTAGGTCCTCTTCTGTGACGGTTGGTTTGGAGCCAGTGACTTGTATGATCTCGTTTTGTAGCTTGGACATCACCTGCGTGTTTCGAATCAGCTCCGTCATGATCCATTCTAGGGTCACGAATGAGGTATCGGTAGCTGCACCCATAATGTCCTGCAAAAAGATTAAAAAGAATTTTGTATTCAGTTTGAATTTAGAAAAAAAAAGACCCTTTTTTACCCATAAGGTATCGGAAGTAGATTCTCTCACGTTACTATTTACTGTGACTACCACATGTCAGCCACCAAATCAGTGGGAAGTTACGTCAGAGGATCTCAATCCTAAGGTATCAGCAGCTGCACCGAAACATCGGTTCCCAAACATTTGTTTTCCTTACCAATCGGGGAAAAATATGAGTTTTTTATTGTGCCCGTAAGTATCAACATCTACACCAAAAATTTGTAAACTAAATGAAAGTCTAAGATTTGCCACGTTATTATGATAAAGTTCTTACTCCTAGTAATAAAGAATTTACTCACGGTTAAATTTGAAAATAAAATTTTTACTTACAGTTTTATTACTCGTGCTGACGTAGATAATCTTATGCTTTCAAATTTTACGATAGTTTTCAGTTTTGCACTGTATATTTTCCCCCATAATCCTTTACCTGCCACGTGGGTTTATCGCCAGGTACAGTAGCGGAAAGAAACAACTCACTATATTGACTTTTAAAAATTTTAAATCTCAGTAAATTTTGTTCGGTCTTTCTCTCATCCCTACATATGGCATTCAAAACCCTGGGTTTTTGTAAAACAAAACTCGGACATTCGATGCTGGACAATGGATATATCTTCAAAAAATGGTGGATTTTTTTCGTTACCTTGATAATAGCCTTGACGTTATCCTCCGCGAGCTCGAGGCCGCCGGCGGCGGCGGCGCCTTGTCTCCTCAGTCGCAGGAGCACGTCGACGAAGTCCTCCTCCTCGCCCTCCGCCTTCTCGTCGTCGTGCGCCGCCAGGATCTCGCCCAGGAACCTGTCCGACTCGTCGGCCATGTCGTCTAGCTTCTTGTTCAGGCCCGTCAGCTTCCTCGCCGCCCACCCCGCCGCCTCCGGCAGCCGGTCCACCCACTGGAACCCGGCGAGCAGCTCCGACGTGTCCGCCATCATCTTCCTGAACCTCTCCGCCGTCGCGCCGCTGCCGCCGGCAGCCACGCGGGTGATGACCCCGTTCGTGTAGGCGTACAGGAGCTCCCTGAGCTGGACGGCCCGCGCCGCCTCCGCGGCGCGGCGAGCGCGGGCGACGAGCGCGGCGGCCTCGGCGGCGCGGGCGGGCGCGGCGAGCGCCGCGGCGCGGCGAGGGGAGAGGAGGTGCGCCACGGCCAGCTTCTTGGTGCGGCGCCACGCGTCGCCGAGCGGCGCGAAGGACATGTTGCGCCCGCCGTAGAAGAGCCTCTCGGCGCTGTGCGACGGCGGCCGGGAGGCGAAGGCGAGGTCGTGGCCCCTGTACAGGTCGGCGGCGGCGGCCGCCGTGGACACGACCAGCGCCCCCGCACGGCCCAGGCGGAGGAACATGAGGCCCCCGTCGCTGCCGTAGCGGCGGTGCAGGGCGTCCAACGAGCGGTGCGGGAGCTCCCCGACGAGGTGGAGGTGGCCAACGAACGGAAGCGACGGCGGCGACGGCGGAAGCTTCCCCTTTCCAAGATTCTTGATCGCGGCGACGACGACGACGACGAACACGAGCAACGCTGCAGCGACGACGACGTACGATGACATCTTGGTGGATTTTGCCACAAAGGTTTGGATTTTTACTCTGAATAGCTTGGTGCTTATAAATCAATCAGAGCACAATGCATTCCATGTCCTTGTAACCAATCAACACGGTGGCTGGTGGTGGCTATCAGATCGATTGCGAGTCTGGAATATTCTATGATAGATGTTTTTTTTTTCTCCAAATTGGATTTTTGTAGAACCACATGTTTGATGAACTCTTTTGCCATGTAGTTGGGGATATTTTCTGAAGATCATCATAAATCATCTCCAGTTGGATGGCTGCTTTCTGGCTATAGTGCACGTATGTTTGTGAGTTGTGTCAGGTTGATCTAGAATTACATTCAGAAATACTTCCTTTGCATTTTCCTGACGAATTGAAAAGCTATCGTAACCATACATGTCAAATATTTGCGTTATCAAGCACCAGCATTTTGTGCTGTGAAGTTCCAAAATACTCTGTACTGTTTACAGTCAAACACCTTTCTTATAATTTTTCAGGTAAGAGAACCTTTCATATAAAACACAAAGTACAGGTTTCTTCAATACCACCTGTATTAGTGCAGTAAAATTGCACTTTGACACACCCACACAAAATTCAGTGCAAACCCAAAAACAGAAGAGAAAAGAAGAGAACATGGGAAGAAGCTCTCATTATTGTATAGACCCCCATGCTTTTCAATCCAATCCTATGAATAGGCAGTGCCATCTTAACACAAACCTACTTCTTACATTTTCCCCTATTTATAACTTCTGTCCCTCATCTATATCTACATGCCAAATTATTCAATCTCAATGCCTGACATGGCCTTGGCCTGGATCAGGATTGCCAACAAGGTAAGCAAGAACTCCTACCAATGGAGCATTGATGTAGGTAGTTGGTTCAGATTTCCTGAAATCGGCACGGTCATCCTCATAAACATCATCCTCCCCAGGCCCCCCAACAACTGCGCCAATTAACGGGTTTGGGTTCGGGCTAGATGAATTGTAGTAAGGCGTGCCGTCGTTGCACGCAATGCGCTGGGGATGGCTCTTGATCGAAGGCAACGATGATCCTCGATGGTGTATCCGTTGAGGATACCGATCGCCGTACCCGACCATGTATGACATTTTCATCGGGTTATCTCCTAATATATAATCAGCCTGCAAATAAGTAAATAAGTACAATATAATGTTCAGAGTTTAGTTAGTCAATGTTCCTGCACTTCATATTTGGATGTTATGTAGGACAATTCAGTAGTCGCTCCCTCCAATATAATTACTTTTGGATCTTGACATAATCTTTGTGATGCTACTTTGACAAAAAGCTATTTTAAATAAAAAGAGTTGCATATTATGACAGTTTGTTTAATGATAAGTCTAGTAACATCATTCTTACATAATCAGTTTATAATCTTTTTTATTAATAATTAAAGTTTAACATGCTTGACTTAGCATTATTTCAAAAGTTAGTTATATTTTGGGATGGAGGTACTACCTGCTTTCTGGCTAGCTGCTGAAGAGTGGCAGGACCAACCGAAACATTTCCACAGTTGACAGTGCGCGAGGAATTGGAGAGGTACTTGGCATAAGTCAGGAGCAGGAACGAAATGGATGTAACATGCTGCATGTTGCTGCCTCCAGGCTTGTAGATCATGCCCCCGGGCGTGTACGTGATGTGCGGAGACGACGACTCCGGAATCAGTGTGCAGATGAATCCATCTGCAAACTCCTTGTAGGATTGCAGAGATAGCACCTCGCCATCTATGAACTCCTGTAACCAAATTTGGAACCCATTTTCTCTTTGTGTCAGCTACTGATGTTTCTCTGAATTTGTTGCAGCTGCAGAAGGTGTGTTCAGAAACTGGAGGAGATTGATGGAGGCAAACCTTGGAGACAAGGACATTGATGCCGGCATGCTTGTTGTCCCAGCCGAATTCGTTGGTGCTATCCTCTGCTCCAAGGGTCTTGCCGTTGTTCTGAATGTAGTCGAGGTAGGTGCCTTCCTTGGAGGCTCTCCGTAGCCATGCTGCTCCCCACAGCAGCTCATCCTGCCAAGAATTTTCAGTCGTGTGAACTTTGAGATTTTTATTCACCCCCCCCCCCCCCCCAAAAAAACAAAAAAAAAAACTATGTGATCAATTATGAGCTTCTGATGGTTGTGAAGTTCTAATTCTGGAGTTCGTAACAACAGCATTTGACGGGTTCAGTTTTTTTTTTTTTCCAGAAATACTAGAAAACGCTATTACCGTTGTAACGGTTTAGTTTATGTTTGATGGATAAGGTATCAGGTTTGATACCTCTGTGTATCATGTATTTGTGTACCAGATATGAAACGTAATAGATTATGATGACATCAGCATTGTACCTATATACTAGAACTCGAGTATCATTTTTTTTAGAGAAGGGTTTTTACCCAGCCTTTACATCCAATCGGATATATGCAACCGATTATGATGACATCAACATTGTAACTATTTACTAGAACTCGAGTATCATTTTTTTAGAGAAGGGTTTTTACTCGGCCTCTACATCCAATCGGATATATGCAGTCATTTTATATTAGAAACTTAGCCTATCAAATAGGAAACTTAGCCCTTAAATAACTCAATCTAAAATTCGTTCATATGGAGATTTGAACTCAAGACCTTGGGGTGTTACTCAGATCACTACAACCACTAAGCTACATGCCCTTTCGCAACTCGAGCATCATGTCACACTGTTCTCCGGCCAACTTGTTTTTCAGGTGAAATGACGGCTTCAGTTTCACATATGCCTATTCCATGAAACCATGTCGCAACAGTTGCTTTTGCCCCAAAGCTCATAAATAGATTAGCCCTGTGAACAACCTGAATTTGTGGAGTTTCAGAAATAGAAACTTTAATGTTCCCGGACTAGATAATTGTTTACCCCTTCATTTTGGAAAGAAATTATCGTGTATTCCTAGTTTAATATCCCTGTAAAATAGCATTTACATGTACAATGGTTGTCAATAGTGGTCTCTTAGCGTTGCTAATTAGGAATACTTGTTGATGTGGAAGAAAGAGAAAGAGGAGAGACAAAACATTGTTGTCATGCATAACAACGGCTTAACAACGATTCTTAATCACTACAATATGGAAATATGGTTGCATGAGGGTAAAAAAATAGAAAGAATATTAATAAATAAATATTTTTTGAGTTAATGATTAGAGTTTTTATCGTTTCAACTGTTGTAAAGATACAGTCTCTAAATAATCTTATATTGTTTAAGAAACCATACTCGTCTCTACCATTAAATATGCCCTTCTTTCTTTTTTTTTTCCTTGACCTTACCTACTGGAATTCTCATGCTAAACTTATAAAGACGTGCAATGTCAGCTGGTACTCCATGAAGCAAGGCACCAAAGCTGCTTTGTTTCTTCTGAACAGTTTATTTATCGTTTATTTTTATATGCGAGAGATATCTAAGCAGCGTTTCAGTTTTGATGCCAACTACTGAATTGCCAGAGCAGCAGCTAGCATTGCAGCAACAGCATGCAAAGCTTTTTGTTTCTAGTGACAAATTAAAGCAGCAAAACACAAAAAAACTGAAGAAATTTAAGAACAAGACAAGAATTACCCTGACCTGATATCCATCGAAGTCGCAGTAGAACGGGCAGCCGCCGGCCCTGAGCTCCGGGTCGTCGCTGTACGCGCCCTTGTGTTCGTCCGCGAACTCGAACCCTCTCCTGGCGCCGGCGAGCAGCCGCGCGGCGTACGCCGGGTCGTCGTCGCGGAACACCATCGACGCCGCGGCCAGCGCCGCCGCCGTCTCCCCGGCCACGTCCGACCCCGGCCTCGCCGCGCTGATGTTGTACACCGTCCTCGCTGTGTCCATGTCCTCCGGCCGCTCCCAGCACCCGTGGTCCTTCGTTGGGTCGCCCACCTGCATTGCCATCGACGCCGCGCTCACATGGTCGTCGCCGTCGACGAGGAAGACGACGGTGCGCAGTGCAATGTGTTTGTGTGTGTGCTTGCCTGAATGAAGATGACGCCGGGGTGGGAGATGGTCTTGAGGAGGTAGTCGGTGGCCCAGCGGACGGCGTCGGCGGCGTGGGCGCGCTCCGCGGGCGGCATGGCGTCGCCGAACTCGACGACGCCCCACGCCAGCATCGTGGCGGTGAACGCCATCGGGAAGCCGAACTTGACGTTGTCGCCGGCGTCGTAGTACCCGCCCTCCAGGTCGACGCCCGCCGCGCCGCCGTCCGACACCGCCGAGTCCCCTCGCCACGCCGCGCGCTGCCCCGCCGCCGGCAGCCGCCCCGACCGCTGCCCCTCGAAGAACAGGATCGACTTGGCCAGCGCGTCGCCGTAGTCATGCCCCGCCGCCGACGGCGCCACGAGCGCCACTAGCAAGCAGCAGCACACTAGCAGGACACGCACGCGCGAGCGGCGGCGGCGCACGGGAGCCGAGAGGAGCGCCATGTCGTCGAACACTCGCCGCCTCACTAGAGCATGCACGTGACGTGAGCACACTGAGATAGCTATAGCTCTCGTGGGCCTTCGTATTTATAGCACGCATTCTTCACTAGCCAGCAAACGGCAAGCTTAGCTCACGGCTGGATTATGGCTCCAGATATATACGTAATTAACACAGATACTATATTCTGATATGCAATTATGTACGGGATTTTTATATAGAGAAATAATAAATGCTTTACTAAATTCGTCTCAAAATATAAATTGGAAATATATGTATATGTCTAGATATATATATGACTAAAAGTTAGAAATATATATGTCTAAATACATAGTAAGAAATTATTACATTTCCAAATATATGTGTCCAGATACAGAACGAGAGGCAAAGTGAGTGTAACTCAACTGACTATGTTTCTAGAGGTGGAAACTGTCTATCCAACTGTTCAAATTTTAGACCTGACATAGGTGCTCGCATTTACAGCTATTTTTTAAAAAAAAATGGTAACTGACGTTTCTATTGACAACAAGTCGTCTGTAGTGAGTAGTGACTTCATGAATCTCAAAATTTATCGGACCAATATTTGAAAGCGCTCACAGGGATAGAGCGTGCGTGTTGTGTGCTCATATGAGTGGTGAGCGTGCACATGCTTATATAAGTGTATGCGTTTTGTACTTTGTTTTTTTAAAAAAATGGAACAAGAAGTAGTTGTATCTTCGGATGGGGGTACAAGTTATGCTGATATGTCCTAATTATTACTCCCTTCGTATTATAATGTATGACACCATTGATTTTTGAACAACGTTTGACCATTCGTCTTATTTAAATTTTTTGTGCAAATATAAAATATTTATGTCATGCTTAAAGAATAAATATGATAAATCAAGTCACGATAAAATAAATGATAATTACATAAATTTTTTAATAAGGCGAATGTTTAAGCATTGATAAAAAGTTAACGGTTTTGTACATTAGGAGGAAGTAGTACAATTTTGGAGGGTAATTAGAGAGAGGTTATGGTGGGACAAAATGTAGGGGTCACGGGAGTGGTGGTAAGACAGAGGTGAGGCCAAAGGTATGTTTTGATGGGTTACACGGGCAGGCAGACATTCAGAAACACCTTCTGTGCTCGGTGTGGTGTGGTCACATGCAGCGGTTACCCAAGAGCATGAGAGAAACAACAAGGCCACTAGAATGATACGTAGCACTAGGACCCAAGATGTAAGATCCACGAGTAGGCTGTGTTCTAAAGTTCTCATGGATGACTGAGTTTATCGCAATTATTTGAGGGCAGAGATGCAAAAGAATTAAATATTAGAAAGTTAAACAATCAATTTTATAAAGTTATCTAAGAAATACTCCCTTCGTACTCATAAAGGAAATCGTTTAGGACAATGTTTAAGTCAAACATTGGAAATATAAATCGTTGAGTTTAAAAATATAAAAATTATATGAATAGATTTGTCTTGAAAAATACTTTCATAAAAGTATAAATATATCATTTTTCAATAAATATTTTTATAGAAATAAGGAGTTAAAGTTGTGTTTAGAGACCGTATCGCTGTCCAAAACAACTTCCTTTCCTTTACTAGTACGAAGGGAGTACTCGTTTAGGAGTTTCAGTAAATGTGCCCGTGATGATTTATAATATGTAAAAAAAAAAAGGAATGTGTCCTGAATTCCCAGTTATTGATAGTGATTATGATTTTTCTACTAGTAAGAGAAACTGAACCGGTTGATCCCGGTTACTAATTATCTCGTCGGTTGATGAAAGCTGAGCAGAAAAAGGAAAGCATTGATAGTATTTATTCCGAAATGGTAACCAGATAGTGCTCCTTTTTTTGGGGAAACCAGATAATGCTCTTAACGCTGATACTTGCTGGTTGGATATCCCTTTTTGACAGATTTTAATACTCCGTCCATTTCAAAATAAGACACAATCACCTTACCTAAAGGCTAAAGACAATCTCCCTAGTTTAGATCACCCTAATAAATATTTTCTCTGTTTTAGTTTATAAGACTTTCTAGCATTGCCCATATTTATATAGATCAATAGATATCTAGATTCATTAACATCTATATGAATGTGGTCAACGCTAGAAAGTCTTATAACCTAAAACGGAGGTAGTATAATACATGCACCCAATATAATTAGAGATCTTAAAAGTAGAGAATTTTAAAAGATAATAATTTAGTGGAGAAGATGTCCTAATTAATTGCATTTATGTATGCACACCTTATATTATAAAATATCTTGAAAAAAAATTGAGTTGTGCATTATATTATGGAATTGAGGGAGTATTGTATAGGGAAATCATCTTTTTAAATGTGCACATCAAGAAATTTAAGACTAAATAAAAAAAATGCAAATACTTATTAGTCCAGTTATTACTTGGAGAAATGAGTATACCTCCAGATAAATTATTTAAGACTAAACCAATTTCAAGGATCAAAATCAGTGCATATACGTATCTGGCGACCGATACACTCAACTGCAACAACGCCCGCTTCATGCCAATCTAGCAAGAGGACAACACAAAATTCTCCTGTGATCTGCCTGAAAGACAGCATGTTCTCTTCATTTCTCTTTCTCTCTCATTGTTTGAGACATGTCAAAAAAAGCCAAAATGTGGCGAATCTATGTGATCGAGACCAGTGACTCTAAGTGAGAAGCTTGAGCACCGACCATACTGATGCGTACAGTTTGCTGTGTTTCCCTGGAAAAAAAGGAAGCTGTTATTGATTATCAACTTTTGGATTGGTGAGTCCCCTCCGGTTCAGAGTTTGAGGCTGGTGTAGAATGGAAATGTGAAGCAACAAATTTGAGAGAATTGCTGTGGATGGGGACTCCTGTCTGTTCCATTTAGGAATGTGATGTGAGCTTCCTGTGCAGCACGCAAACTGAATTTTGGGAGCATTCAGCAATTTTTTGTTCCAAATATAATTATGTGTAGTACTAAATAACTTCAAAATTATTTCCATATATATTACTCTTAACGAATTTGGTCCTTTGCTCCTGAGCTAATGGTAGTAAGATGCGCGCTTCCCGATGCAAAAAGCCAGATTTGCAATGCATGTCTTTTGGTTGATTCATCTAGGGGTGGAACTTCAACCAATATTGTGAAAAAAAAATGAAAGTTCCCACATTGTTTTGCCAATTTTAGGCGTACATTCGTAAATCAGTCAGATGAAGTGTACATTATTACTACTCAGCAGGGTTTACAAAAACCAATAAAAACCAGTCGGTTTCCCTAAAAACCAAATCTCCCTGGCTTGGCTCGGGAACACAAATTAAACCGCTTGGTTTTCCATTCAAGTTTAAAAAAAAAATATATATTCAAACTGGATTTTAAATATTTTACAAAATTTGATCACATTTCATCGGTAGTCAACAAATTTTAAACGGTTTTCACAAAATAATAATAATAATAAGCATTGATCCGGTTTTTGTGAGTGGTTTTCCCGCTACTCAATACTACTACTAGTAGTATAGACTTCAGAGACCTCGTACACCAAGTCCAACCTGCTTGAAACCTCCATTTTGCTCCTCCTGTAAGCTACCCAGTGAGCAGAGGAATCACATGATAGGTCTCCTTGGACGGATCAAATCAATCTTCCTCCTTTTCATTATACATTTGAGGCCACAGAAAAAGATGGCATGCAAAAGCAACGATCCGTTGCACTTTCTGCTGCATACTGTCCCTGTTCCATTCTTCAGTTACACTGATCTAAACCTTTTTGCAGAAGTGATGAAGTAGTAGTTTTTCAGAGTTGTGTCTCTGGCAAGTGACAAGACGATAATCTGTCGCTAAGTATCTGTGACCGTGGCTAGCTGTAGATGGTGAAGTTTCAACAAGTTCTCCTGATTTTAAAAAATGTTTTAGTTTTATAGATAATCTGACCCTTGATTTAAAAGATGCTATATCCACCTATTATAATAATTGTAAATCTTCATCTGAATTTGGCGAAAATTTGTGGATTAAAACTTGATGATACGAAGTGATTAATGTCTCACTCGGATTAACCTGAACAATAAATAAGATCCAAAGTTGAGCTTAGATACACTTCGGTGTGCACACTGCAGAAAGTCAGGAGGACCTGTAAATCGTTAGATTGCAGGATGCACTTTCTCAAGGAAGATCACACAATTTTGCGAGACATCATGCGTGGCCCGGATTTTTCTTTCTTCGACAAGTTGTGGGCTTGTGGCAGCTCTTTGCGTGCGAGAGTCCAAAGCTTAAGATCCCGATAATGATGATGATCAAGAGCAAAGCCGAAAAGAGGTTATGCGTTCTTCAGATATCTTCAGAGAGGAAAAAAAGGAATTGTGCATGTATTGGAAGGAATAGTGATCGATCGATTGATAGGTCCAGCAGATTAAAATGTTGAAAAGTTTTACACTGTCACAGATCATATAGTCGATGGCACCGACAGAGACATCACAGGTCCCCTTATTTTTTAAATTCTCTGGAGGGAAGGTTCTCTTATTATTTCCATATAATTTAAATAATTATATTTTTTGCAAGAATTTAATAACATAAACTAATCGTAATACACCACTCCATAAATATATAAATTTAATTATGACTTTTACAAGTCGAGAACAAAAGCAAATATGATTTTGAATATACACATATACTACTCCACGTTTAATTTGTTTTTTTTACAATATCAAGAGGTTGAATTTAAATTTACATGTTTGAGAGGTGAATTCATCATGGCATGCTGTGAATAGGGGTGAAAACGAGCCGAGCCTTGCAGTGGCTCGCAACAAACTAGGCTTGGATCGGCTCGACTCAGTTAGGGAAACAAGCTAAAACTTGAGCTCGGCTCGGGTCGTTTCTTGGCTCGAGCCAGCTCAAGCTGGCTTGCAAGTCTTCCTGTTGAAACACCTCTTCATATATATTTTGTAATTATTAAAAAATGCAAGAATAAATCATTAACATGTAAAATTTAAATAAGTTTATATATATTCAATTCTTCAAAATCTTAACGATAAATTTCAATTTGATAAACAATAATGCCACAAAAGGTAAAATAATCGATATAAATACATGATGGCCTAGGCTCGCGAGCCAAAACAAGCGGCTGGCGAGCTAGCTCGGCTCGGCTCATTTCAGCAACGAGCTGAAAAGGAGGCTTGGGCTTGGCTCGTTTGGCTTACGAGCCGAGCCGAGCCAACCAAGCTCGAGCCAAGCCCGAGCTGAGCTCACAAGCCTGAGTTTTTTTTTCCACCCCTAGCTTTGAACAAGACCGCATGTCCGCACCACGTGGTGCTGAAGGGGATCCAACGGCTGCGAGTGCGTCGCAAAGTCGAATGGGCCGCACCGCTGAAATCCCATTCCGGCCCAATTTAAGTAGGCCCACACGCAAGTAGGCCTAATTTAAGCTAGATGGGCCACATGTACATCGGAATCCCAATCCGTCCCAAACCGTAACGGGCCGCATGTACTTGGCAACCACGTTACAGCCCAATATGGATAGGTCGGGGTTCCACTGTGGCCCAAACGTATCGGTCCTGATGTGCGTGGCAATTTTTTTTCCCGGAATGACTGAAGGAGGTCATTCAATGTGATTAAGATTGAAAAAAAAAAGTTACCTGAAAAGTTTTACATCGGCAGCTGGCTGTCGATATAGGAAGTGCACCAGAGCACACACCCCGAACCATGTGCCAACCGCCCAAACACACGTTACAGAGAGGGAAGCCGAGTACTGAACTGATCGTCGCACTGTGCGTGGAAATTGTATTGACCCATTTTGTATTGGCCCGATTTTGATGTTAGAGTATTAAATTTTGGGGGTTTTGATGGTTTCACCATTCCGGCAGATGATGTCAATGAGGGTCGGAGTTTTAAACTCCAAACCCCTTGGGCCTTGGCTAATGTCTACTGCATGTCCGTTTGTTCCTACCTTTGGGGTCATGCAGGTTTCCCGTTCAATTCTCAATTAAGACACTCTGGAGTGAAGTGCTTGTATGAGACGATCATGCCAAAATCTTCACCTTGATTCTTTTGATGCATCCAAAAGAGTAACTAATTTGAGGTGAAATCCTCCTCCTGGAATGGCTTAAATTTACAGCACCGAAACCCATCTTGTTCAAAACATTATTCTCCGAATCCCCTTGATCAGTATTATTTGGGATGAAATTCTAATCTTCGACCACCCTTTGCTGCTGCTGTATCATCGTCATGCCAGCAGCAGAATCCGGTTGTCTGTCATGGCTAGCAGCTGTAGATCAGTAGGCAGTAGATGATACCAGCAGCAATCTTTGGAAGAGTTAACAGGATTAAAATCAGAAGAAATTGTTCGACCAGTAAATCAAAGTCAGTAACGAGGAGGAGTTTGCGAAGGAGACGAGCCTGTACGAGCCCTCTTTGCAGGAAGAGGGAATATGCTCTGAATCATCTCCTGCTAAATTTCATGGACAAACTATTTTGTTTCAGCAATCGCCTTCTCCATCAGAGAAGAAAAATGAATAATTACGCGTGCATGGGATGGGTGATCGATCGATTGATACGTCCAGCAGATTGAATGTTCAGTAATTTTCGTTCGTGTAATGTTTTTGTTTCAACAAATCGATTACACAATCATCGCAGCTTGCGCTCTTGTCGATTTTTTTAGATTTTTTTTGAGAAGGGTATTTTTGCCCAGCCTCTGTATCCAACCGGATATATACAACCTTTTTAAATTAAGAACTTATCCTATCGAACATGAAACTTAGCTCTCAAATAATCCAATCTGAAATTCGCTCTTATAAAGATTTGAACTTAGAACCTTGGGGTGCTACTGAGATCAACTTTCACTCTTGTCGATTATAAAGAAGGATTAGGCATGTAAAACATTGTAAATTTTGGCCTTTTAAACGGGAGGAAGCAGAGAGCGCTCGAGGACAATTCGCGCCTGCAACCTGCGCATCTTTCCCCGCCTCCGCTCGTACTCACAAACCATGGCTACCACTGCAGTCATCGCTAGCACGAGCAGGCCCCCAACCACCGCGTTCTTGCCGTCGCCGTGGTGGTGTTCGCCGGCGGAGAGGATGCCAGCCACGCCCAGGCACAGGAGCAGCGCGCCCACGACGACGTCGAACGCCGCGAACGCCATGGCACCCTTGGACCAGGCGAACCCCGAGCTCGGGCGGGACGTCGTCCCGGCGGCGGCGATGTCCGCCGCGATCTTGTCGACGCCGCGCTCGTCCAGCTGCCCCGACGCCACCAGCCTCCGCCGCCACTCCGGCGGCATCGCCCCGGCCGCGAACGCCGCCTCGATCTCGTCGTCCTCGAAGATGTTGCTGCTGCTCATGACGATGACGATGGTGAGAGATGCTGCTGCTAAGGTTTGGTTGCGATACCTCCGCCGCGACCGGGTTGGAATATATGATAACTCCGTGCTGCCAGATCGAACTCGGGCTCGGACTCGTTACAACTCAGAAAGGAAATGAGATACTTCTACTCCGGCAAGGCTAGTAGGCTACAGAGATTAATGGGCAAAATAAGGGCACGTTCAGACTCTAGCCAAAATAAATCTTATCAAGTTTTAACAATATCAAAATTTTGATAAGATGGCAATATTGCCTAAATTTTGGCTGAATTTTTTTATATATTGATCAAATTTGGCAACAAACTAAATGTAGAGCATGTTCACTTTGATGTTATTTTCAACCTTACCAGCTAAAATTTTGGCAAGAAACTAAATATAGCCACTTTTTTAGCAACTTTACCAAAATTTGGTAAGGTTGAAAATGGTATCAAAGTGAACAGGCTCTTAGACATTTTTTTTGCCAACTTTACCAAAAAAAAATGGTATAGTAGAAAATGGCATCAAAGTAAACATGCCCTAAACCTAACCAAAATTTGACAATGTCAAAATTTTGATAAGATAGCAATATTACCAAAACTTTAGCATGATTTCTTATGTAATTATCATATTTGGCAATAAACTAAACGTAGACATTTTTTTTAGCAAATTTGCTAAAAAAAATGGTATGGTTTAAAATGGTATCAAAGTGAATAGGCCCTAAATGCCACGAGAAATCTTGCACATCTTCATATAGAATTTCAGTCTTTCGCAGTGAATGATCCCTGACAATGTCATTTCCATTTCGAAGATGTCGAAATGTCGATCAATAGGATTTAGGCCCTATTTGATTCAGCTTAGAATTATTGTAATCTGAATTATTAGGAGTAAGCTGAAACAAATAGATAGCTTATTATGATAGATTATTACAATCTATAAGCCAGATTACTATAATCTGGTAAGCCACTGTAAAGGTGCTTTTTCTAGATTATTGGATGGCTAACAACTAACAAACAGCTAATAATCCAGATAAACAAACAGCTAGCAGCTTATTATATGTCGACTTATTATAATCCAGCTTATAGTAATCTAATTCTATAATCTAAATTATAATAATGTTAAGCTGAAACAAACAGGGCCTTGAATGCCAAACTCCCTTTGTTTGTGTTCGTCCAGTGATCGCGGGTGTAATCCGGAGTCTGACACTGATACAGCGTCATGGCCGTCAGAGCTCGACGAGGATGGCAATGGCGGAGGCAGCGGCAGAGCTGACGAACGCTTTGGAATATGGAGGGGTGGTGCCGTGGTAGGTTTCTCCGACGAGCACCGCACCGAGCACGTCGTGTCGTGGGTGACCGATCGAGACGGAGAAACTCCAATCGAGGAGCATATGTGCCCTCTTTGCACGAAGAGGGGAATATACTCTGAATCATCTTGCTAATTTTCATCGCCAAACTGTTCCATTTGAGCAATGGCTTCTCCATTGTCAAGATCAAAGTCGAAATTAAAGAGGTTATACGTTGTTCAGATATCTTCAGAGGAGCAAAAAGAATTGTGCGTGCATGGGAAGGGTGATTCACCCTTGCAAATTTACTCAGGGTGATCGATTAGCAGAATAAGTTTTTAGTAATTTTACATTGTTCACAGATCAGACAGGAGATCAGATCACAAGTTGCCGCTTCTAGCCTTCTAAACCACTGTTTTGTTTTGTTTCAGCAAGGCCGATTTCAGAGTTCAGAAGAGGTGCAGTGTGAAGGAGGTTTCAGAAATTCAGAGTTAAGCCTGATATAGCATTTGCACTTTGCTGTTCTACTCCTATTTTGCTATCGGTGGATTTCTGTAGTCGCTCGCTGTTCTGCTGTTATCTGTATCGGATATTTAGATGACGAGCTAGCACTGTGCACTCGGCAAATGGGACAAAGCTGTCCTTGGATTGATTTTTCCTTTTTAAGCAGCAGGTCTCTGCCATGTCCAACTTCGGCAGAATTGGAAATGCAAACTGCTACCTTCTGAAGAAAAGAGAAGTATTTCTTTGGAAGAGTTTACAGTATTAAATTCAGACAAAGTATTCGTTCATCAACGAGGAGGAATTTACAAGGAGATAGCCCTGCGCTCTTTGTAGGAACGAAGAGGGGGATAATCTGAACTGTCCTGCTAATTTTCATCGCTAAATTGTTTCGTTTCGTTTCGTTTCAACGACGGCTTATTCATATGAAGAGAGGTGCAATGCAACGTGGGGGAGGCTTCAGAGTTAAAGAGTGATATACTGCTTGGTAAGAGACAAAGACCGAGATTGGTTCCAACAAATAAGTATCTGGCATTGACTAAGTTTTACTGCTTGACATCACTGATGGCTGGATCACAACATCATGTTGTAAAATCATAGTGCATTCCAAGTCCAAGATCCGAGAGAATTGATGCTTGTTCTAACATACTTATCTATTTTGTCAAATGGGCATGCTCAAGTATCATACACCGACAAGTCGACAGCAGCAGGTCATGAGAAATCTAACACATCTTCATATAGGCAGGAGATCCAAGGAGGCATATCCTTTTGGGAAAGGAAGAAGAAAGGATCAAACTAGTGCACTATTTATCCGAGAAGATGCCTCATTACAACTCATCACACCTCCATGTTCATGAATACTGATGCACTAATTACAAGTAATATGTCCTAATTGCTTATTCTTCTCCTTCAACAGCCGGTAGGCCTTCCTTGAACCATGTGTAGAGTCCTCCATCCAGATGGAACACATTCTTGTAACCATTCAGGACCAACAAGTAAGCTGCTATCAGGGACCTGCCAAAATGAAACAGATGAGATGAGTTAGCTATGTTCCAGAGGCACAAACATAGTCACCTTTGTAAAACAACATAAAATTCAGAGCTAAGGTGAAGAAAGGAGTGTGGGCAGACAACAAGTTTATAGTTTTACATGAAATGAAACAATACAGATGTTGGGCAAACGGGGTAAATTGGAACTCAGATGAACGAATAGTATAATCCCCTTCTAGTTTGCATATGGCACTCGGATGAACTACCGCTCAGCAACATGGTAGAAATTTCAAGCTGGTTATATCATTCAACTGGGAAACATTGTTGACAAAAGAAATGTGAAACAAAACCACCAGTAGAAAGAAACGAAAGATATCCATACTACAAAATAAAATTCCACCAATTAAGAGATGATCATGACACTACAGAAATACCTTATGCAAATATTAGGAAGAATATCAATGCCACAATATGATAGACCCATTTCTGATTTCAAGGAATACAGAAAAGAAAAAAAACCTCATTTGCGACAGTGGTATTAAGAGACTGTATCAGCGCTTTCATGTCAGTTAGAACATGAATGTTAATTGGTAAAAATTGAATCAAGTTTACTGATAAAGAATACTAAGGTAACATGGCATACCTCGATTGCTTCCCATCAGGAAAGTTCTGTGTTGGTTTCAATGTTCCTCCTGTCGAACATGCCACAATAATCTTTGCATCTTTACCAAGTTTCTCATCAACACCTTCGTAAAGATAATATATGTCACTGATTGTAAACTCATACTCCCTCCGTTTTTTAATAGATGACGCCATTGACTTTTTCTCACATGTTTGACCATTCGTCTTATTCAAAAATTTTATGCAAATGTATAAGATATAAATCACACTTAAAGTACTATGAATGATAAAACAACTCATAACAAAATAAATTATAATTACGTAAATTTTTTGAATAAGACGAATGGTCAAACATGTGAGAAAAAGTCAACGGCGTCATCTATTAAAAAACGGAGGTAGTATATGAGTAACCATGAAGCAGAAAACAGAATAAACTACCATACTTTGTATGAACTCAGGATTCTCTTCTGTTCCAGAAAATATGCCAAAGAATGCAAATGCTGCCCGTCTTGCAATATCCCATGCTGTCCATTCCTTTATCAATCTATATATTTGCACATTAACGGCACCAGGTGGATGAGCCTGCATAAGAATGAACCCATATGATGCATTTGCAACAAAATCTAATGAATCTAAGTATCAAACACCACATAGTATGACAGCAACAAAGTTTGAGATACACTTGCACATCATTGGAAATAATTTTGTTAACAAAATTATATCCATTTTTCACCGACTGCAGGCCTTTTTTTCTCTTCCAAACAAAATTACTCCTATTTCTCAGACACTCTAAAATTGCGTAAAGTCAGAACCTTTGGTTCAATATACGATATTTCTAAGGGAATAAATGCCACAAAAGATTATAATTACATATTAATGTAAAGCGTAACCTCAAGTTATTGTGTTAAACCTAAGAGCTGCATTATGGTGCAAAAACCGAAGATAAGTGGAGAACAATTACAACATTACCTCTTTAAAGTCCGCTACTGGCCTGACATCAAGAATTGCAAAATTGTTTTCCTTCTGAAGACGCAGTGCTTCCTTCACATCAACACTACGGACCTGCAAAACCAAACAACAGAAGGAATTCTAATGTAAATGGAAGCTGCTTAGCAGAGAAGGCTCCCCACGGGTAATTAACATATGAAATCAACAAACCCAGGGAAAACAAGTCCATAATTCCAAAACAGAGCAATATGACATGGAATCTATGGCTTATCTACTCATATATGTGCAATACACACTCTCTGAAGAACTAAAACCAGGTATTCAGTAAGATACTTCATATATGGAGTTGATAACAAAATAGCTAACATTTGGAAATGGCAGGAAATTAGGAATTACCCGCTTTTCTACTAGCACTTGCCTCTTGATCTTCCATTCTTCTTCAGCTGTATATAAAAATAAAAAAAAATACAGCAAATTAATATCATGCCCACAGAATTACTAGCTGCTCCAAACCAAGAAAATGGAGAGCGTATTCGCAGTACCTGGTGACTTTGCAGGCTTTGTGGCAGTACAGGTTATCTGCAGCGAGCGCACAGCTCGTGTCCGGCAGAGTTTTGCAGCCTCTATAGGACGCCAGGAGTAGCCAGATGTGAAGTCTGAGCAGGAGGATATCCTTGATGAGCAAGGAAGGTTGCTGTTCACTACAGAGCTAGCTGCAAGCATTGTGGTCATGAGAAAAAAGGAGCAGAAAGAACTATGGAGGACTCTGAGAGAATTAGAAGAGGGGTTTGCCTCTAACACCTAAGGATGGATCCTGTAACTGAGAAGATTTTTTTTTCTGGATGGGGAAACGTCCAAAGAACTCAATGGTTTTGGATGGGAGGTGCCAGCATATCTGAACTGGTGGTGGAGGTTGAGCTAGTGTTGTGATAGACAATCTGGATTCTGAACTTGTAGCTTAGCCTGACCCCACAACACCAACAATCTAGACAGGAAAACTTAAGAGCTGCACTTTTTTTCCATGACATAATTTATGATGCTTGACTAAAAATAAATATACTAGGATGTGCAAATAAAGAAAAATAGAGGATACTACAGCGACATAATTTATGTAAAATCCAACCTTTTCTGAATGATATAAAAATCTGGCTTTTATTGGTACTCAGAAGTTACCACCTACAAATGGGAATCCTAAGATGCCCAAACATGATGTTCTCAAAATCGACCTGACAACTAAACAAGAGTACACCAGAGGCCCCTGGAAAATGGAACCACTTAGACCTCTCAATCTGAATTCAGAAGACAAACAAAAGACACCATCACCACAGTTCCTTGATCATCTTCAGCTCAACTCTGCTCAGTGCTCACTCACTCCAGTACCCGTCGTCTTCCTTGTCCTTCTTTTCATCGTCCTCCTCGCCTTCCTCCTCGCCGATTTCCATCACTGCCTCCTTGAACCGCTTGACATCCTCCAACGCCGCCTTCCGGAACATCCCAATGTCCACTGCACCAGACACCATGTGGTAACCCCTCAGCTTGAGCTGCTCTGCCGGGTCGTTCGGCATGGCGAATCCGCCTAGATATGCGACATTGCCATCTGAAGCTGTCACATTCTTCTTCCTGGCATCCAACACCTTCTTCTCGGCCTCCCTCAGCCTGGCTCGCACCTTCCTGTTCCCTGGGTCCCACAGGTACCCCATGCTGGCTGACAAGTCGAGCGGTCCCATCTGGACGACGTCGACGCCGTCGACGGCGGCAATGGCGTCGACCTCCGCAATGCCAGCGGCGGTCTCGACCTGGCAGATGATTAGCGTCTCGTCCTCGCAGCGGGAGAGGTAGGAGTCGTCGAGGCCGTACGCGGAGGCGCGGACGATGGGGTGGGCGGCGCCGCGAACGCCTCGGGGCGGGTAGCGGCAGTGCGACACGGCGGCGGCCGCGGCGGCGGGGGACTCGACGGCGGGGACCATGAGGCCCGCGGGGCCGAGGTCGAGGGCCTTCTTGGCCCAGATGGGGCCAGCCTCGGGGAGGCGGATGACGGCTGGGGTGCGGGTGGCGTCGAGGGCGCGGAGGCAGGCCAGCGCCTCGGGAACGCCGCCGGGGCCGTGCTCCATGTCGACGACGACGTAGTCGTAGCCGGCGAGGGCGGCGAGCTCGGCGAGCGTGGGGGAGAAGGAGAGGAGGAAGAGCCCGTACAGGGTCTCCCCGGCGGCGAGCCGGGACTTGAGGGAGGGTGCGGCGGAGAGGAGGTCGGAGGCGGCGGCGGCGGCGGAGATGGGCCGCTGCCCGCGCCGCCGCGGCAAGGGGAGCAGGGCGGGGGCGCGGCGGGAGGGGAGAGGCGCGGGGTCTGGCTTGCGCGCGAGGAGAAGGTGGGAGAGGGAGGCGGTGGCGGAGGCGGAGGCGGCCATGGCGCGCGAGGCGAGCCGGCGCGGCGGCGGAGAGGTTTGGGGATCTGCGGCGAGTGAGTCCCAGTCAGTGTGGGGGGACAGCGTGAGGCAGTGACGTGGCGTTGCTGCTTCACGTGTCGCTTTGCCACGGGCCTTATTGGGCCTCGCCCACTGACGTTGGTGGGCTCTGGCCCGTCTACTTTGTAAGGCCCAGGAATTGTATATAACTTAACTTTTAAATTGGAATAAGTTCACTTTAAATCACCACCGAGTTCGATTTTCGTTGTTGTCCTACAACCGTATAATACCAGATATAATGAGATTCAAAGAAGTATACTGTATGTTTTTGGCTCACGTGGCGAGTGGGTTATGTTTTTGGCTGACGTGGCGAGTGGGCCTCACGTCAGGCCTATTTATTCTTCCTCCAACCTCCTCTCTTTTTCCATCTCCTACTAGAACTTACGGCGCGCTTCGCGGCGCCCTAGCGTCCGCTTTGAAAGAAGAAAATAAATAAGGAGTATGGTGGGAGCATATTTTAGTTGAGCTGATAGTGGTGCAGGGTTTGTTTTAGAAGATAGGTTGACAATAAAATACATATTGGAGCTATAACAGGCAGAGAACACATTAATCAATTTTTCACATATTTGAAATAATATAGTTGGAAATAAGTATCACAACATTTACATCATTTCCGTTTATATTACCCACATATAGTTCTTCCAAAGGTCTTCGTTCCAACATAGGCTAACAACTTGAATTCTGAAGTTTGTGACCGTCACAAAACCTGAAATCTTACATCTATGTGACGATAAAAAAAGTGGTTGAATTCTGCGAGATAAAATCAGTTGATTGTAAATCCAGAAGCTATGAGAACTTATTATGCTTCATAGAGCAATTAACATCTTATATATAGAGTAAACTTGGCCTAAAATAATCCTAGTAAACTAAATGATCAGCCAAGATACAGGTGTAGAGAAAAACATCCCTGCTATTTTTGCCTGGTTACCATATAGAAGTTCAATTCTTTAATGAACTATAAAATGTCATTGAAATTGGTAAACCACCTGCGATTTCTTCCTCCTGTCAATTAATTTAAAGGGAAAGACTGACAATAAACAAAATAAAAGGATGAGATAATCTAATTCGTGTAGCAAGTTCTTATGTCAGTTGATTTGTTATTGTGTTGGCAACTAAGTAGCGATACCCGCACTATATTTATAAACATGCATTTGTCATGGAATTCAAAGAAAGGGATTATAAGAGAGCTGCTGAGAGCATCTAAAGTTAAAACAAATATTTGACCAGTGTTTCCTGTGAACTCCAAGATTAGTCTGGACAGTGAACATCACATTACCAACAGGCAAGTAGGCAAACATGAATATTACAGAATATTTCAGCAAACATTTGGCATGCTTCACAAAGTCTACTGAGATGATATAGGGCATGTTATCATATCTGTAATTGTATATATATAATTTCACTGTCATTCAAACCTTGAGAGAAGATAGACCATATCATGATAGCGTTTTCATATCCCATTTAGAGTTATATCAATATAAAGATAGTCATGTAGGTCAATTGATAGAGTTTATAATCGTTTTCAATTATATATTGTCAGTAAGATGTGTCACAGCATAAACAACGTATTTATATTAGTAAATTTGTTCTGAAGGCCTTCATTCTAACATAGGCTGCCACATAACTTGAATTATGTCATCACTTGATTTCTGCAAGATAAAATCACCTAATAAGTTTAAGTCTAAAAAACATGGTAACCTATCATACTTAAGAGAGGAAGTAAGAACAGAACAGGCCCCATCTTTTCATTTATGCATGCATATACTTACCCAAACTGCTTAATACCAATAAAAAAATAATTTATGGGTAAAACTCTTATGTACATGTTCTTTGTGATTGAAAAGCAAATGTTGTAAAAAAAACTTCGATGAAAAAGCCACCTAATAAACTTCAAAAATGAAGTTTTAAAATTTAAATTTGGCTTATAAACATAAGCATAGGCGAAAAGATGGGTCTGAACATATATCGCCGTATATAAAAATGGGTCTAGTCATTCAGTTTCTTAAAGAAAGGAGCTAGTTCAGTTTCATTATGCGGCAATGGCATCGTTATACGGAATGTATTACAAACCACGCAGCTAGAAGCATGAATACCAGAAGCATTCAATCATGTAAATGAAGCAAAGAGCCATTTACAGAGCAGTTTCCCCATAAAAGTGTCTAATAAACTAAATGATTTTTGGATATGGCAGCAGAAAAACCAGCTAATCAGCCAAGATACTCTTAAAAAAGGGCAAGCCAAGTAATGCGGTTACTGAAACCATCTATAATGAATATAGTGTTTCTAGATTTGGCAACAAAAGGATAGTTAATTAGCCATGATAATCTTTAGAAGAATATACCAGGCAAGTAACACCCTCGTATTCACTAAAATTCTAAGAAGTCAAAAATAATGCAGATACTGAAATGTAATGCAATAACTAATCACACTACTCATACATACAAGTGTCCTACAAAACATGTGACATGGGTTCTCAGTCTTTAAATTTCATTCGTACCAAAATTTCAAATTTCACATCGAAATACACACATAGCTGAGTGGATGACAATACTGTAACTCTAATGTTTGGAGAACATAAATCTAAACAAAAGAAGTCTTTGCACCCCTTAGAAATCTAAACCAAAAAAAACGTTCACCGCTTACCTATGCCATGTAAAAAGCAAAGGTCAAGCTTCAGCACACTGCTTTGAAACAAATGATTCAGGAAGTACTGCATATTGTATAAATAAGCATTCAAACATGGGATTTCATATGGAACCTTCGGTGGGTACAACTTAACTAACCAAGCGAACTTCATCACAAAATCATATGCAAAATCAAAACAATATAATGGCATTTGCCGAACTTGCATGAGTTTCTAGCTTGTAAAATAAAAATTCATCCTTATAATGAGAACCAAACCTCTAACTGAACATGGATTCACAGAGCAAGCAGCTCACAGCTCCAAAGTGTTAGCCTGCCTACCATGCTGCACCTTGCGGCTCCTAGCAGCCAGCTCTTTGATGTAACTAACACATAACATATGAAGCTTCAACACACGAAAACTAAGATAGTTTCTTTTAGAACATATATGTAATGTAAATCCACAAAGTAACTGTGTGCAAGTGAAAGAGTACATAACAATTATTATTTTACTTTCCAACAGTTAATTTACTTTCCACTTATCTTATCCCATTATTGTACCAAAATACAGAATTCCTTAGCAGAGCAGGACCATGGTATGGAATCTCTTGTAGATATCAGGGTAGGCCATAGAATTACTACTGCATTACGGATGGTTATAGGGGAACAATAGATAGTACTCAAAGCAGAGCTGTTGAGAGCATCTAAAATGTACAAACTACAAAATGAACAAATGGTTCAGGAAATATTTCATGTAATATAAATGAGCATTCAAATACGTGAGATCTGATATGGAAGCTTCAGTGGCTACAACTTAACTGACCAAGTGAACTTCACCTCAAAATCGCATGCAAAATAAGAAAAATATAACGGCATGTGCCAAACTCACTTGAGTTTGTAGCAAAAATCAATTCGTCCTTACAAAGCAAACCAAACCTCTGACTGCTCAGGATTATTTGCAGAGCAAAGTATATTGACCGGCCTACAACCTTGTGGCCTCGGGCATCCAGATCTTTTGATGTAACTAACACCTAACATATGAAATTTCAGCTAGGAAGAAACTGGAAGGTTCATTTTTCTTTCAAAGAACAATCAATAAATGTAATGTGAATCCCCGAATTAATTGTTAGATTTGACATATCCAAGATTTTAACATTTAGCTTCTCATCTTCTTACTCTATCCAAGATCAGCTAAACCCTTCTTCCAATTACTTGTGCTAGATTTTGAAAAGCAACAAACTAACACATATCAGACCAATTAAGCCCGTAGAAGATCCATGTAAAGACATGCTTCAATGAATTTGGATAATATAACACTTTGAATTTACAGAAATAATGTTTAGTATCATGCAATTGTACAGGAAATCTGCATAGTTAAATCATATATAAAGACGGAATCTAAGGTATTGAATCCTAAGCATTACTTTACAGGCTTCCTCATCACACATCAAACTGCAACAACCCTTAGTACGCTTTTGCTCCCAAATACCAATAAAACTGAGAAGGAAAGCTCAGTCAATTGCTTATGCTCTCAATTTCTAGGTTATAAATAGCCATACTTTTAAACAGGTGCACAACAAACACTTTAGGCAATTCTAGACAAAAAAACACATCTAACTCCAAATTCAAAAGAAAAGGGTTAAAGTCTTACCTTTCTGTAACTTCATTCAGCAAGCAGACATTAAGAAACAGAGTAGCCCACCAGGCAGCAAAAGAAATCACCAAACCTTGTTTGGATGAGACCGATGCACAATCCCAGAACCGGATATTGTTGATGATTGTTTGAGTGGAAGCCCCAGCCATCTAACATATGGGAAAAAAACAGATCAAGACTACCTCACGTTAGGCAAAGTGAGTAAAAATTGAAGAGAAGCAAGTAAAAAAGGGAACCTCCTCAATGGCGAACAAAACCTGATATCTCTGAGCTTGTTTCCCATCACAGATCGATAAACCTACCTCCCACTCGAGCCTTGGCTGGTTCTTGAGTGAGTGTGCCCTGGAGCCCATCACACAACAGGGCAACTGCTGCAATGGGTGGCGGGGTCCCCACCCAAGACAGGGAGAGGATGCGAGGAAGATGGGGAATGGGGACGCGACGAAGATGAACGGCATCGTGGGGGGAGCGAGAGAGGGCAGACCGGCGGCGGCCTCTGTGTGCTAGGGTTGACAGGGATTAAAGACCGCCAGGAGATGGGGGAGGATGGGGAGAGTGCGAGGGAGGCCGTCGTCGGCGAGGAGAACACATGGCGGCGGCGTCGCAAGGAGCGGTGGGGGGAGCGCGAGGGGGAGGCCATCGGCGGCGGAACTCCATCACCGTACCCCGAATCCAGCGCTGCGCCATCTACTCCCCCAATCCCTTTGCTTTCTTGGGAGGAGAGTGGTGGAGGGAGCGCCAGGAGATGGGCAGGACAAGGGAAAGCGCGATGGGCACGCCATCGTCGCCGGCGAGGAGAAGTGGGGAAGTGGGGGAGGGAAGGCAGAGCGGCGGCGGTGCAAGGGCAAGGGAAAGGAAGAGAAGGGATGGGGGGCACAGTAGTGGCTAGGGTTTCGGGGGAATGGGGGATTGGGTGTTTTTTTTTTTGCAAAAAACTCCCATACTTTCTCCTTTTCAGAGCGCGGCCCTATACTTGAAATTTTTTCTCCTTCACATAAGATATATTTGGATATAGAGGGCCTATACGTAAAAATACATAAGACAGTGAACTGACATTGAGGGACATAAGAAAGATTATCAAGTTAAGCGAGGACTTTTTTGCAAAACCGTCACTTCCAGCGCCGGGCGACGTGGACATCACCAGAAGCGAACACGCCGGCCGAAAAACCTCCGGAGCGCTGTGGTGCGAGCATTCTGCGGTCCCCTTTAATCCCTCCGATTCTCAAACCGCCTCTCTCTCATCCCTTCCACATCACTGATAGGAAGGGGCGGATGTGGCCAATGGCAGGCCGCCATCGTCCTAGACAACACTATATGCGCCGCATCGTCGTCATTGTCGATGCCCTCTGCATCGCCAACCTCCTCTTCACTGGACTTGCCCTGGATGCTGCCCCAACAACCCCGATTGCACAACCACTGGGCGGCATACGCCTAGCTATAGCTGAGGCAACATTAGCTCCATCAATTATCCCTGCGGCAAGGCTCCTCCGGCGATAAGGTGTCCTTCTCATCATCGTACCCCCCACCATGTAGAAGTCTTGGTGCATGTCAAACTCACTAAGCTTGAGCATGTGCTTCATGCCAAAACTATTTGCTGACATGTCGAGGCTGTTGGATCCATGCTCCACCATCGGGAAGAGGTTCAGTCATCCTAGGATAGGGATGACCGCTGACGAGTGCATCGACGCAACATTCCACTCCCAGTGGAGGAAGTCAGTGCTCCGATACACCAAAGTAGAGCCAGTGGCAATGACCTCGACATTTGTTCTTCGATCTACCCCAACGACCCCACATGGCGCCGCGCTTGGCTGACCATCATGGAGACCTCTGATGTCATTAGGCCTAGGGCAGTGACCGCACACTCAAGGCCACAAATGGCATGGGTGTAGGTGACGATGAGGTCAGAGAACATAGCAGTGAAGCGCGCGTATGTGTAGTCAATCGTCAGTGGCCCAACCAGAGCCATCTTAGATGGTGGTTGTCAACGTAGAAGATGACGGTGGTGCGGGTCCAAGAGATGTGTAGGAGTGCGTGGCGACGATGGGGTCGTCGAAGGGGAGGAGGTACCGAAGTAGTGTTCCTTGCAGCTGCGAGTGCGGTGCTGCCGTCGCCTCCGTCCCTCCCCTAGTCGATGATGGGAAATGGAGGAGAGAGATGGGAAATGGGGAATATAGGAGATATAGAGGGAGGGGAGGTTGGAGGAAGAAGATATATGCCTGACATATGGGGCCCACTCGCCGTGTGAGCCAAAACTGGGGATCCATACTGCTTGGGACCTTGGGTACACCAATTTTGCACATGTCATATCTGGTATTGCGGTTCAAGAAAAAAAAATCGAACTTGGCGAAAGACGATGGACCTTGAACTTATTCCTTTCAAATTTCGTTGTGGATCAGAAATTTGGTGGGCCTTATCCGGATTCCAGCCCAGCAAATGATGGGCCCCGCAGTGGAGAGACCGTGGCCCAAACATCATCGCCTCTCGCCGTCGTCTCGTCTCTTCCTCTGCGGCTGAACTAGTCGCCGATCCAGAGGCCGTCGTCCACTCGCGGTCCCACCGGCCACCGCCTCCGCCGCCTCTCACCGGCGCCACCGCTGCTCTGCCTCCACCGCGTTCCTCCTCTCCACAAGCCTCGGTCGCCCAGTACGCATCCCATCCGTCGCCGTCGACCTAGCTGCCTGGTGGAGGTGGAGGCGAGGGGGATTGACTCGGCTCCGGCGCTCCGATTGAGCCCGCAGCCGACCGATCCGGATACGATCCGCTCCGCTCCTCGCCGGAGCGGAGGCTGTCGCGAACCCAGGTAACATCCCCGCCCTAACCTCCCACGCCGCACGCACGCGAAGGCCGACGGCGGCAGCGCCATCCCCTGACGGCCGACTGCGCAGCGGCGCTCCGCCCCGCGCCCCGGCCTGGGCCTGCCCGCCTTCGGCCTTCCCCGACTCGCGCCGCTGCTGCGCCCCGCCGTGCAGCCGTTGCCTTCGCCCTTCGCGTCGGCGCTGCCGTGTCGTCGCTCCGTGCAGCGCCGTCGCGCGCGGCGCGCCCGCTGCCCGGCATCCGGCCCTCCCCCAAGCCCCAGCCCCCTTGGACTCCGGTGAGCACTGCCTCTCGCCCTCTCCGGCTCTCCCTCTACCTCAGTCCCTCTCCCCCTTCTAGTAGACCACAGTATTATCCCCTTCAATAATCAATTTCTTTGTATGATTGTATCTGTGATTAGCCAATTAGGGATATAGTAATTTGTATAGATTACTACAAAATTATGTGCAACAATGAACCTCAAATGAAATTTTTGACTTGTATTGTAATATCCTATTTATCTAAGATGTTATGTTATGTTTGAACAATTTACATTGTCCTTTAGGTAAGATTCAAACTTGTTTGTTATTTTCTACTTGTATTGAACCATTTAGAGTTATATACCGTATCACGGTATCGTTTATCATTTATCAGATATCTTATCGAATCATACCGTATTGCATTTAGATTTTTTTTTGCTAGGCCTACCCTGGGTTCAAATCCTGGGTCCGCCACTGTTAGAACACACGCAGAGAACTCTGGCCACATCGAATCGATCGCCGTTCACGAGATGTGCTAATTGATTCCATCGGATTTTTTTATGGAACTGCAGCCAATTTAGACTAGGAAGCATGAGGAGGCGACCGGGAATCGCGGGCTTGCAGAACGCAGCGGCTACTCGTGTATGTGGACATCTTGCTTGAATAGCTTATAATGTTTTTTTTTTCTTTTTCTGTGGATCCTGAGATGAGTGTGCTCTTGGAAAATTTAAGGACCAATTCCGGCTGGTTGGGGAAAATGTGGCCAAGGTCAGGACCGATGTCATGAAGGAGCAGCTTGCGACGTTTCGGACACAGCTCAAAGAATTTGCACGCAAGCATAAGGTGATTCCTACTCCTGTATTCTAGTTGAGTTTTACAGAAAATATTACCGACGCTATTCGTATGTCACAAATTGAATTACACATAGCATGCTTTCACGATCTTCTTAATCTTGGGGATCAGGATATATCAGTCATTCTTGCAGACTGACTGAATTCTTACATTTTTTTTCAACTGCACAGCGCAAATGAAATGAATGTTCTAACAAACATGAAAACAGTGAAGTTACTGCTATTCACTTGATTAAAGTTGTCTATCGAACTGGGAAATAGGGAACCTAAGTAGCATACTAGTCCATGGTCAAGTGCTCAACATATACTAAAACTGAGGAACGGTAGTTAAAGATGGAAAATGTACCAAAGAAAAGGTGTTGGAGTTACCAAGGTGCCAATTGATCTTGTTTCTTGTGATAGATTTCACTTGTCTCATGGCATCTAGTTCCAACTGGGTTGACATTTGCAATGTAACACTGATGTTCTAGGTGATCACAATAGAGCTCAAATGGCACAGCATATTCCAACTCTTAAGTAACTTTGTGTACATGGTGTGCTAGTGCAGAATGATATCCGTAAAAATCCACTATTTAGACAACAGTTCCATGAGATGTGTGCAAAAGTTGGAGTAGACCCGCTGGCTTCGAATAAAGGAGCTTGGGCAGAGCTTCTAGGGATTGGTGACTTCTACTATGAATTGGGTTGGTATACTTAATTTAAGCTACCTTGTATGTTTTGATCCTGGAATTTTCTGTTATTATTGGACCATTTACGTTCTGCTTGGCATCTGTGTCTATTGCACCAGGAGTTCAGATTGTTGACATATGCATAGCAACCAGAGCGACCAACGGTGGCTTGATTGACTTGCTAGATCTCCGTAAACTCCTCTGTCAGAAGAGGAAAGCTGATCTTGGATCGTTAACATCAGATGATTGTTTGCGTGCGATAAGTAAGCTGAAGGCAAGTATTTTAAGGAATTCTACAGCTACATTTTTTTGGGAATCCTGTAATTGCATTCATGCAAGTTTTACAAGATTGCATTCGAATCTATGGCCAATAAAATTTTATTTGATGTACTTGGACAGATCGTTAATTCTTCTGATCCTTTGCCTGTGAACTCTCAGGTCCTTGGTAGTGGTTTTGAAGTAATTTCTGTTGGGAAGAAAAAGCTTGTGCGTTCTGTTCCTACAGAACTGAATAAAGATCACAATGGGATACTTGAGCTAGCTCAGGTTTGTAATCAGCTTTTAATAGTGTATAATACCACAGTACACTTAACAAGTATGTGGATGCTGTCATAACCTTATCATGCTTACACTGAACAAGTATGTGGATGGTGTATAACCTTTGGTTGGAAGTCATAAAGCCCCCTATGTTCCACATAAACGCTTATTTCAGTCAACATAGAGACATAGTACAAAACTAAGTTAAACCGAAGCTTTCAAGTTGCTGCCTTGCTCAATCTGTCACCTTGCCACAATATAACCGTACCTGTCCAGTTATAACATTATTTCACATGCAGGCTGAAGGTTTTGTCACCGTAGAGCAAGTCGAGAGAAAGTTCTCGTGGTCAACTGGCCGTGCCATTGACGTCCTTGAAACTTTGCTCAAGGTAAATCCTGCTCCTGCATTTCCACTCTTTAAGCAACCTTTGTGCTTCATTTCTGTGCCCAAAGAAAAGAAAACCGGCTTCCTTTGATGCAAGTTATGTATTGGTGAATGGTGATTAGATCTCTCTGTTGAATCCACGCTTAAGCCATTGCAGGATTACCTTCTTTTTGAGCTATCCATAATCCATATATAAATAAAGTACTTTTCGTATGTGCATCTGTATTGACACTTTTATGAACGTCAAATTTTTTGGCATCTATATCCAACTCTGGTCTCTATTACATAAACAGGAAGGGCTTGCGATGATCGACGATGGGCACAGGGATGGCAAGCGCAGATACTGGTTCCCGTGCGTCACTCTCAGCTCTGACTCTACTGGTGCGGATGCCAAGTCATGACCTGTGCCGTGCCTGTTCCACTCCGTTGTTGTCACCTGTATCCTTTTCCATTGGTTCATTTCTGTAGGCACTGAAGCACATATGGCATGCCATTTACCAGTACAGCTCTGGAAGAATCATGAGATAGCAATACACTTTCAGGGCTGGGCTGCCGGCAAAATTTTTACATTGTGATTCGTGCATCAGGATTCTGGATGTATTTGTACTAGTGGTCTATACTATACTAGCTCTTCTTTCACGAAATTACTCGTAATCGTAAATGTTCAATGCTACTTCCATAGACTATATTCATTTATATCTACATGAATATAAGCAATGCTAGAAAGTCTTACATTATGAAACGGAGGGAGTAAGTTGCTAATGTGAGCAAGAGAAATGCTCGCAATAAATATGATAAAAAAAGAGAGATGCTAAGTAACGGTATCTTATTCGGATGAAATAATACCTTAAAGATTTCGTCTCTAATACCTAATAGCGGCTGATACCCTATTTGAAATAGGGTATCAAACGATACTTATGACTTATGAGATATTATTTCATGGAAAAAGTACACCGAAGGTCCCTCAACTTGTCATCGGGATAAAAAACATCCTCGAACCGCAAAACCAGATATGTGAGGTCCCTTAACTATACAAAACCAGTCACAATAGGTCTCACAATAGGTCTCTTAGCGGTTTTGATCCCGGTTTTGTCTTATGTGGCTGCTGAGACAGCGTGGGCCCCACATGTCGGCCTCCTCTTTCTTTCCCTTCTTCTCTCCCTTCCTCTTCTCTCTCTCTTCTCTGGCTCTGGGCAAGCCGGCGCCGGGGCGAGGCCGCGAGGCGGGGGAGGAGGTCCGGCGGGGCGAGGCGGGAGAGGAGGTCCGGCGGCCGGCGACGTGGCGGCGGCGGCAGCGGAGACGACGCGGGATCAGGGGAGCAAGGCGGCGGCGACGACGACAACGCGGGAGCAGGGGAGGGCATCGGCGGCGGCGAGGGTGAGGAGCCGCCTCCGCCACCATCAGCGACCTCAGGACGGCGCTCTGTTCCTCCTTCACTCTCGCGCTGGTTTCCCTTGACTTCCACCTCTTCCTCAAGGGCACCAAGCTCATGGCCGACGCCCGAGGTCGGAAACCTCCCCGTCGGCCCCGGCGAGTCCATCTCTTTCATCCCTGTCAACTCCGCTGCATCCTCCCGCTTGGAAGCCGACGTCGAGCTCGAGCACGCCGAATCCATGGAGAAAACGCAAGTTTTCTTGGCACGACGGCGGCGGCGAAGACGTCCAAGCCAAGAAGCCAACGAACCCAGCGCTGCCGCCGCCGCTCTCCTGCCATGGATGTGTAGTTCGGGGATGTGAATGGGAATCGTGTGGGATTGGATCTTGGGATTATGGTGTCCGCCGCTGTTGCCGATCTTGATGGCGCCAGGGTTGAGCTCACCAGTGGGAGGATGGTGAATGCCTGGATCGAGTACTCGCCCACCTTGTCGTCGCCGTCGAAGCCATCGCCACGTACGACGGCGCCTTTGCCGCCGCCGGAAGCGCCAGTTTCATCCGCCGTTCCGCCTCCCGTGAGTCTTAATCCAATGCTTCCCTCGCCTCCGCAGCTCCCCGGCGTAACCACGGCGCCGTCGCCGCCGGTGTCCACGGTTTCGATGCCTCCCACCAGCTCCGCCTTGCTCCCCTCGCCGCCGCCGACGCCCCTCACCTGCTCCCGCGTCGTCGTCGCCGCCGCCACAGCCGCCACGTCGCCGGCCGCCGGACCTCCTCTCCCGCCTCGCCCCGGTGCCGGCCTGCCCAGAGCCAGAGAAGAGAGAGAGAAGAGGAAGGGAGAGAAGAGGGGAAAGAAAGAGGAGGCTGACATGTGGGGCCCACGTGGGCCCACGCTGACTCAGCAGCCACGTAGGACAGAATCAGTATCAAAACCGTCGAGGGACATACTTTTACCGGTTTTGTATAGTTAAGGGACCTCGTATATCTGGTTTTGCATTTCGAGGATGTTTTTTATTCCGATGACAAGGTGAGGGACCTTTGGTGTACTTTTTCCTTATTTCATCCGAACGGAATATCGTCCTTAAGCATTCCAATTCGGCCCACGGGCCTCAAGGCTTCAACCCATGACAATTGACAACCGGACAGGTGTGGGCGTTGACTAGTCTTCTTTAGTTTTCCACCGGACAGGAGTAATTGGCAAGAAGAAACAAAAGGGAAAAAAAGTGGCGGAAAATTCATTTTTGGGAGGGGAAATGGCCACCGCAGAGGCGAAGCGCCGGCGCCACCACTCACCGCCGGCCTCCACCGCCGCCGGCGGCGATTCCTCCACCCCTACCTCGGCGGCGCCCGCCGACTCGTCGTCCCCGTCGCTGGATCTCATCCCCGACATAGCCCGCCGCCTGACGTCCCTGGAGGATTTCTTCTCCCTGCGCGCCTCCTGCCGCGCCTACCGCGCGCTCCTCCCGGCGTCGCGCCGCCTCCTCGCCTCGCAGTCCCCGCTCCTCCTCGTCTCCCTCTACCCCTCCTTCGCCGAGGCGCTCTTCCACCCGCGCCTCCGCCGCCTCCACCGCTTCCGCCTCCCATGGGGGCACCACCTGCCCCCCTCGCGCTACACCCTCCTCTACGCCCACGGCTTCCTCGTCACCGCCACCACCGCCGCCAACAACTACCCGCCAAGGCTCCTCCTCCTCCGCCTCTTCACCGGCGAGCAGCTCCGCCTCCCCAGGGTCTTCGCGCCCTTCTCCCGCGTCATCCTCACCGCGGACCTCCTCGTCGTCATCTTCTTGCCCGGCCGGGCCACCGTCCAGCACTGCCGCCCCGGGGACGCGCTCTGGCGCGTTGCCTCCGCCCCTGCACCCCACGTGTTCGACGATTTGATCTCTGTCAATGGCACCCTCTACGCGCTGGTTGGCCTCCGTCTTGCCACGCTCCAGCTGTCGGAAAGTTCGCTGGAGCTGTCATTTCTGGGAGGAGAGCATGATGACGCGAACAGGCCGGAGGGGGATCGGTTCATGCTCGGGGAGTGTGGAGGCGAGGTGTTGCTCATCAGCGTGGAGCATGAGGAGAGGGTTGTGTACCGCGTGTTCCGTTGGGCATCTGAGAAAAGGAAGTGGGAGATGATCACCAACTTGGGCGGGCGGTCGCTGTTTCTTGGCTTGGATGGATTCGCAGCTTGCGTTGATCAAGATCATCCAGGGGTTCGAGGGGATTGCTTATATGCAGCTGGGCGACGCTTGGGTGAGTGGCATGAGTATTCCTTGGCTGATGGAACCTGTGATGTCTGCAATGCTGACTATCCAGGCGCGCCACCCCTGAACAACAGTTCACTGATCAGACC